>NW_003302548.1:19044485-19438244 GCF_000004255.2 Arabidopsis lyrata subsp. lyrata | reverse complement strand
CGTCATTTTTAAAAAATAAATTCAACAATATAATGTCAATGAGTTTAATTCTAAAGATTTGAAAATATTAAAAAGATACTAACCAAACATTATCTATCCTAATTTGTTTCTAACAATTTCGACACAAATCTTTCGAAAATTTAATGTGATCACAGTTTGTTACTAAAATCTCGATTATATGCCTAAAATCTCGAGAAGATCTTCCTTTAAATCCGCAAATTATAATTTTTGAATTAAATAAACTAACAATACGAATATTCCTAATATATTTGAGTACTAATAATCCTTATTATAGTATATTCCTTATCTAAATACTAAATCTTTTATTTTTAATTCTAATCAAAATTTATGAAATCGGAAATCAATCATGATTTCTTAAACATCCTTAAATTTCGGAATAATCAACAATTCGAATATGCTGAAAAATCATAACGAAATATCTTTATTTACTTAAATGTTTTAGTAATCGTTATAGCAAAAAAATCAATTCCAGCGCTATTGGTTCTTTAAACTTTTTGATTTACATAGATATTTTGTATTCCATAATTAACTCATTAAATTCTTTGATTTAAATAACTACAATGTGAAAATTAGTATATGTAATAAATATAACATATAATATTTACGAGATTTTCATATACTTGATCCCCAACCCAAATTGGCGAATATATTATTTCTCATAAAATATCTTTAAAAGATTTTTTTTGTTTCGTTTAGATATTATTCAACAAACTTCCTAAAACAAATGGAAATATCTTTAATTAGCTTTCCTCATTCATAAATCCCACCATGCATATAGACGTTATTCAGTTGATAATACAAAATCGAATATATTAGGAATCAAATATTTAATTTTCCAATATTTGCAAAATTGTTTTAATTTTTAGATCAAACCTAAACTTCTCGAGTACTTTTCATTCATCTATATAAAAAAAGATCTTTTCAACCATTGATCCACAATACTAAACGTTTTCGTAATAGAGATTTATATGGCTTCTTTTAAACAATGTTCTTAGTACATTTTATATTTCACGTTTGTTTTCTTTTAAAAAATTAATTGTCACCTACTTTTCTTATGTTGCAGCTTTCGATTTTAAGATCTTTGGAAATTATGGACATCATCAACTCCGTCTCCAAAGAAACTATCAAATAAGGTATGCATTAAAAGGTTAGTTAGTCCTTCTTCTTATCTTCAGATACGAATTTTTTTTAATGTCCAGTATTTTTTTACATTTTCATAATTTCATGTTTCCTCATAATGTTTGTAAATGATTTTCTTTTATAGGCTAACATAACAAGTCCATTCTATTAAAATCTTTTTCTTAACCGTAAAAAGGAAATGAATTTGTTAATAAAATAAAGTTCTTATTCTTAATTTTCATTATTCTAATGTTATGTATCTTAATTGTTTTTATGATATATACTTTTACTAAAACCTGTGGATCCGAGTTTTGGTTGGTAAGTGTAATTTTTCTAATCTTTTAAAACCTTTTACAACAATTACATGTTTTATATGGTTAACAATCACATCATATATATTTTATTTTCTTATCCAATGTATTTCATGTTTAATGTTTTCTAATATTTTTTATTGAAACTTTTAAATAGTTTCAAATTAATAAACATTTAAACTTTATTAAAAGTAAAATATTATAATTATTTAAACATTTAAAAAAGTTTATTTTTATAAAACGTTTTAAATATTTATAATATTAGGAATTTTATAAAGTTTCAAATATTAAATAGTTGAATTTTATAATAATTTATAAGAAATTTAAACATTATAAATATTTACAAAAGATATTAATCGGGACGGTATATTACGGGTGAAATCTTAGATATAACAATCAAAATACTATTATGAATTTTGGGTCGATATTAAATGAAGTTTCGAATATTAGAAATATTTGAATTTTATTGGAAAATGACAAAATGATGTAGATTTCACGGGACAGAGTTATATGGTCGGACAGATTTGGGGTCGATATTAATACAGTATGATATACTACAGGTGAAATCCTATAATTAACAATCAAAATATAACTATACAATCTTAAACACTAAACAAAACTAAACAAATAATATTAACAAAACAAATAAAACTTCAAATTTTAAATCTTTAGTTATAAAATATCGTGTGTACCATACATTTAAATCAAACAAAACAATAGCATATATCTATAGATCATCTTAAAAAAAATTAATTTTATTATTATTTAATAAAATTATAGACCCGTGGTGTACCGCGGGTTAATATCTAGTCTTTTACAATTTGAGAAAAAAAAAAATCATTAAAAATCATCCCAATTGGGCTTTGTAATGGGCCAATACAACTTCTCGGGTTACAAAAACGGAAACAGAAGCTCCGGCGAGACTTAGACGGAGGGAAGATCGGAAATCAAACGGGACAAATCCGGAGCTCTTTCTCTCTCTTCCTGCTAGCGAACAATCCATTGGAGAGCTCCCTCACAGAAACCCGAAGAACTCAAGTTAAGAGATCCACAAGAGTGAGCCATGGATAAGAGCTCCCTTGTCTCTGATTTCCTCTCCTTCCTCAATGCTTCTCCCACCGCTTTTCACGCCGTCGGTAACGTCACTCATCACCCTTCTCTTTTCCTCTTCAGAAAACAATTGATTTTCTGCTCAAATCTCAACATCGTTGTTGTTTCAGACCTAATATTGATTGATTGATTGATCTACTATTTATTATGTGTAGACGAATCAAAGAGGCAGCTTGTAAAAGCTGGGTATGAACAGATTTCAGAGAGAGATGATTGGAAACTCGAAGCCGGCAAAAAATACTTCTTCACCAGAAATTACTCAACTATTGTTGCTTTTGCCATTGGTCAAAAGTACCATCTTTTTCCTTCTTCTTCTTCTTCTTAACTAAATGATTCCATCTATTGCTACAATGTTAAAGCTAATCTTTTGAATTTTGTTGAACAGATACGTAGCTGGAAACGGGTTCCATATTATTGGAGCTCACACTGATAGTCCTTGCCTCAAATTGAAACCTGTATCCAAGGTGTTTTTTTGGATTTTGGGATCTTGACATTTTCTACAGTGGAATCTTTTTTTTTTTGACAAGAAAGTGTGGATGGTGTTTGACAGATAACTAAAGGTGGATGCTTGGAGGTTGGTGTTCAAACATATGGAGGTGGACTGTGGTACACCTGGTTTGATCGTGACTTGACTGTTGCAGGACGTGTTATTCTAAAAGAGGAGAAAGCAGGTTCTGTCTCGTATTCTCATCGCCTTGTCAGGATTGAGGATCCTATCATGCGGATCCCTACCTTGGCCATTCATTTGGACAGGTTACCTTTAAATCACTGCTTTTTTTTAGAGGAATTACTTCTTAAACTTTTTTGAATTGTGTTTGCGATAAACTTATATGTTTCTCAGTTACTTCATTTATGTAGAGAACTTAATATTGAAATTTTTGTACGTTTCGTTTTGCCTTGCGGACAGGAATGTGAACACTGAAGGTTTTAAGCCAAACACTCAGACACACCTCGTTCCATTACTGGCAACAGCTATCAAGGTGCTCTTTCTATGCTTGCTATGTAGTCCAAGTTCTTTCATTTAGTATTCCTAAAGCATTTGTTTGCATTTCACGCACTATTTGAGATCAGAACCCATCTCTGTGAAACCCCTTAACTTTTGGTAGTTTTATCTATGAAGTCAAAACCATTGTTATCAAGTTTATAGCAGACTTGAATTCGTACTTCCTTTGCAATTTATTTATATTGTGTGATATAAATTTGAAGGCGGAGCTCAATAAAACGCCAGCAGAAGGTGGTGAACATGACGGAGGAAAGAAGTGTGCTGAAACTAGTTCAAAATCAAAGCATCATCCGCTTCTAATGGAGGTCCAGTTGAAATATTTTATGGTTTTAGCTTGAATTTTTTATCTTGTTCTGGTTTAGTAATCAAGTAGTCTTCTATTTAATTTCTTAGATCATAGCAAACGCACTGGGTTGTAAACCTGAGGAGATATGCGACTTTGAGCTGCAAGCATGTGACACTCAGCCAAGTATACTAGCTGGTGCAGCTAAAGAATTTATTTTCTCGGGAAGGCTAGATAATCTCTGCATGTCATTTTGCTCTCTGAAGGTATGTCCTTTACTTTTACTTTTAGAGGAGAATAGGAGTCCATGGTCTATATTTACTAATCTTGATTGTGCCTTAGTTGGTTTCCACTCTCTCCATGTTCTGCACATTTCAAGAGACTTGTGTTTCAAGCCCAATTTTAAATTACTCCACCTTGTAGATGTTTCTGTACAAGTATGTTAACTCATATCTAGTGTATGTTTTGTTCTGGATCACAATCTAAGTGGAACATCTCTAACAATTTGTTCTCCTCTTTGAATGGAACCCAATATTTTAACTCTATCCATTATGCTGCCGTATATTGTTGAACAATGATGCAACTTCACTGCAGACCAACTTTCCTTGGGTGTTTTGCTTGAAGGAAAAGTGATGTAGACAATCTTGTATCTTCAAATATTTGAATTTTGTACACAGGCACTTATAGATGCAACGTCTTCTGGAAGTGACTTAGAGGAAGAAAGCGGAATAAGAATGGTGGCACTATTTGATCATGAAGAAGTTGGCTCCAATTCAGCGCAAGGAGCTGGATCCCCTGTCATGATTGATGCTATGTCACACATCACAAGTTGCTTCAGCTCTGACACTAAGGTAGCAACCCATACGAGTGATAGACATTAAACTGGGATTGTGTTATACTTTATATAATTTTGTTTCTTGTCGCTCATTATAGTTCACTATTGTTTAATTGTTACAGGTGCTCAAGAAAGCGATTCAGAAAAGTTTGCTCGTCTCGGCTGATATGGCACATGCTTTACATCCAAACTTTATGGTAATCATTTCATTTGGCAATATTTTTTTCATTTCCATGCACATAAGTTGATGGCTATCCTTCTTTGCATTATGTTTTCATTTTTTAGGATAAACACGAAGAGAATCATCAGCCGAAGATGCACGGAGGACTTGTCATCAAACACAATGCAAATCAACGTTACGCTACTAACGCCGTAACTTCCTTTGTATTCAGAGAGATAGCAGAGAAGCATAATCTGCCTGTTCAGGTATGATTTGCCTGAGAGAGATCCAAAAAAATGTTCATACTTACTACATATTATAAATGAGTATGGACATGAATATTTCAGGATTTTGTGGTACGTAATGATATGGGTTGCGGATCGACCATTGGTCCAATCCTAGCAAGCAGTGTGGGGATAAGGACGGTTGATGTTGGAGCTCCTCAGCTCTCGATGCATAGCATCCGTGAGATGTGTGCTGCAGATGACGTGAAGCATTCATATGACCACTTTAAAGCTTTCTTTCAAGAGTTCACTCACCTTGACGCTAAACTCACTGTCGACGTTTGAGTGGAGCTTAAAATTGCTGTTTAAGTTGGAACTGATAAAATCTTTATCCTTTGTTAGGAATTAAAATTACAATAATAAAAGGATTTATAGCCATCTTATGTTGCTTGCGGTTACCATGAATTTACCCTTCTGAATATTCATCAACTTCTTACTTGGGGGTTTAATTGAGTTGTTTATGTCAATTATCATGAAATGAAGAAGACAACTAGTGATGCGGTTTCAGGCAAACCCGTCATGGTCCATAATGATGAATTAGCCTGATCGGACTCTTAACAAATCACAAATTTGGTCCCAAGCTTGTAAATGTCATGGAACTGAATAGAAAATGCACGACATGTTCACTTGTATTCATCCTAAATCTCAACATGTGATTAGGAAAAATAGCTCGTGTGGAAGCCATTCGTGCCTCAACAACAAGTGCTTTCTACATATTTTATTTCTCAGGTATACAAAATCATAAAGTGAGCGTGTTCAACAAAGTTTTACCCTCCTCGTAGTTATGATAAAAGGGTAAAAAAAAAACAAATAAAATGGTTAAGGTAGAAGAAACCTAGTTTTCTTCAGTCAAAAGCAGGAGGAAGACCTTTGTTATTATACTTTGTACAGTCAAATGGTCCTACAACTTGATTGCTCTTCTTCTTGACCTGGCAATCACAAAAGACGAAATGGTTTCTTCAAGTTAGTTTTCATGAACTAATTTTACGACATATACTCATTTTTTGAATGAAGCTATTTGATAAGTAGGTCAGTTAATGAACGTTATAGAAAAATTAAGAGTTGAATTCTCTAGATAGTGTTGTTATCTACCGCACTGGTAGAAGTCAACCAAACTAATCAAGTCCAAAGGTTTTGAAAATCCCAATGTTTCAACTGGTTGTTTCCTTTTATCAACACCAAATGGTAATGAGAGAGGGAGAGAGGATTATACCGGAGACCAAGGACCTGGTTCAGGAGCAGATTTCTCGGTTGGTGAATGTTGCACACGTCCACTTTTCAGTGTTAAGATTTCCTGCATATTTAACAGAAGAGTTCTGCTGAGGCATTGCCAAAATAATTATATATCATATGCAATAACAGCAAGTGGGTCTCAATTCATCATCATGGTTTTCATTCATTTATTTGAGAAATATATACCTCCCCAGCAGCCTCAATTGCAGCTAACCACTCATCAGAAAATGGAACAGCATTTGGAGGCTTTACAATTATAGGATCAGGTTTCTTCTCAAGTTTCGTATCCCTGTTGAAACAGTGAATTATCAGCCAATTCTTAAAATAAACTGCACTGGAGGAATAGAAAAGGTTTACTGGTGGAGATTGCTTACAGTAGTATCATCTTCTCCTTGCCTTCTGATGCATTGGTTTCTGATGTCAAACTGTCATCGCAGAGTACATTGAACTCGCTAATCTGCATATCATCTCTGACTGAGAAAGTCTCTTTTGTGGGTATAGGAGTTCCTGATTCTTCCTCTCTGAGCGCAAATACTACAGGATCAGGAGAGATCTTTACAACTTTAACTTCCTTTCCCTCATCGGGGACGAGTTCTTGACCAGTAACCTGTGCACTGAAATTTTTTTCAGCATCTATCTGGTATTCAGCTTTTACAACATATTTATGCTCAATACGTCCAGAATTTGAATCCTCTTTTGACATGTCTTCAGAGATTCTGGAAAAATTTGTGCCTTCATTTAGACACTCAGGATCTCCAAACATAGAATCCGAGGAACTGATTGATTCACTTAGTAGAGTTTTAGTTTTTTCACACAGGTCTGATGCAGTATGGATATCTTCTTCTTGGGGATATTCTTGATTAAGAATGCCCTTGACAGAAAACTCATCAAGGTCACTAATGAGCACAAGATCAGTAACCCCAAGCATCTCTGTCCGCTCCAAATTATCCTCAGCCTCCTCATCTGAACAATCTGAGTCTGTACCCAAATCCATGTCTTCCAGCTCAGAGTAATCTTCAAGCTCCTCATTTGAATAAGAGAAAACAGCAGAAGATGCGTCTTTTTCTGGAGAACAACCAACTAATGTTCCAAGTTGATCCGCTTGTTTCATTACATAACCATCATTTACATCAGATGTATTTTCACTGCTGGAACAATTGTGTTGCTTCTGCTTTTCAGAAGTTGATTTCTCAGAGAAGGGTTCATGAGATGATTCCAGAGGGTTAATCTCCATCCTAACTTCAACGGGTGGAAGGCCTTAGAAATTTCACTTGTTCCATGTTGTCAGCATCAGAAGAACCAGTAAAGCATTCTATCTGCATGCCAGGCCCATCAGCTCCTTCGTTTCTGATCAAGACATCGAACTCATGACCACCCTCTTTCACCTCAAGGACTAATTGGCTCGACAAATGTTGTTCTTCAGATTCTCTAAACCAGTCTTTGCATTCGGAACTTGGACCAATGAAATCAGCCTCACAGTTTGTCTCTGTGCTTTCGCTTATTTCTATTCTCTTCTCCGTTTCTAATACAGCTTGACCATCACACACCATGCTATGATCACACAAAATAGAGTTCGCCACCGCATTTTCCTCAAGATGATTGCATGGTGATTGAACACATTCTGGTGCTTCAGAAGGCCCCAAAGGTATGGAAACATATTTAGTATTACCTAACCGATTTTCTGAAGAAGATAGATTGTCTACATCACCCTTTATTGAAGCAAAATCTTCAAAGAAAGTTGGGTCTGCAGTGACGGAATATAAAACCTCAGGCTGCTTTGCTACATTTTTAGTAGAATGATACACAATTAAAGCATCATCTTCACCAGAAAGGCAAGGACTAATCTCGTCTTCATTTCCAGGGTGCACGCATTCATTTAGAGGTTGTCCATGTACATCCAATGTATCAAAATCTCCACTAAAATCATTGGTAGTACACATATCTTCTTCCCCCGGATTGCTGACTTTCAACTGTGAGTAGGTATCAAACAGTGTCAACTCATCGGAAGGAGGACCCTGCATTGGAGAATCCACAGAATCTTTCAGCGGTAAAGCACAGTATTCTTCTACTGAGCGGCAAGACTTCCTTTTCTCATCTCTATTATCGTCAGACATATTACTACCATCCTGCACATTATTTTTGCAGCCTGAGAGCGGTAGCTCATTGTTACTCTGGAATTCTTGACTTGCAGTAGAATTCTTCTCAGATGTACAATAAGTTACATCATCCAGAAGTACTTTTCCAGTATCACCTTGAATGGCAATTTGGTGCTGCAGATTTTCATTTATCTGAGAACTCAGTGAACAACACAACGCATTGGATTCTAATTTCTGAGTGCTATTCAAGTCCACTTTCACCTTTTCTTGTGAAGATTTGAGACATATAGATTGAGCAGAGAATCTTGCAGCTGAACCTGAACTGCCAAAAATTCCAGTTGCTGCCTTGGATTTGACACCAGGAAGCTTTTCAGCAACTTGAGGTTTCTTGAAGGTAGGGATCAAAGAAATATGAGAGGCTGAAGAAACATCAGATCTGGGAAGCTGACTATGTTTGTCTCCTGCACTGTGCGACGGTTGAGAGTCAGACTGCAAAAAATCAGGCATATGAAGTATGAGAGATTTACAATCACAAAACCATAGTTCTGACCAAAGGATTCAGTATATTTCAATAATATACCTGACTGAAATAGCCAATTGAAGGTTTTGGCACTCTTAAGCCTGATGGCTTTCCCAGTCGTGAAACTGCGGACTGCGTGTTTCCAAGTCTATTGCAAGAACTTTGAGTTAACGAGGTTCCCAGAGTAATTACATTGGACTCTGGAATATCCGATGCAGGACCAAACATAGCCACATCTGACGCAGTCATAGGGCCAACGTTGGACTTTGCAACAACAGAATGCTGTGAGTTGGATACTGAAGGAATTTCTGATGTTTTGCTGATCTAGAATTCAAGAAAATGCAATACGTTACTCTCAATCGGAAGACTATGGGAAAGAAAGCATTTAATGTAAATTTCTAGTGCATAAACTATTTGCTATATTGGTTTGCAGAGGGCAGCCTAGCTTTACCACATTTCTTCTAGCTTGCTTAAGAGAGGGCTTAGGAATTGAAGATTTACTCGCCAGACTGGATTTTGTTTTACTCTTGGTGCTTGAAGTGTTTTTAGAGAAGCCTTCAGATCCTAAGCTCCTCTGAGAATTCTCTGTCATATCAGACGAAAAAACCAAGGTAATGCGATCATGTAGCAATATATTTACAAGTTGTCGCAAAAGCATTTGCTGAAAAGTAATAGAACAAAAAAGGTTATGTAATTAATAGTTTCCATTTGCTAACAGAATGTGGACATACTTAGTTGAGTAGGTTGACTTTTTTTCGCTTTGCTTGGACTTGGAGTAGTCCTTTTCATGTTGTTTGCAACTGTAAGTGGCTCAGGTTTGGTAGTAGGAACTTTAGATATGCTCAGCTCCCTGCTACGTGATGCTGTTGTATGCACATTTGCAGGTCTTTTCAGGGTGCAGGGAAGTTAAGGTTAACAAGCAAAAAGAAAAAAAACAAGACATGCAAAGGGTATCAAAAATTGCCTTAACACTCAGAACTCTTTAAGTAAGAAAAGGATATGAAGATGAAGGAGGAGGCCGGGGACAGCCACTGCGCTTGGAACCGCTCCTCAAATCCTGAGCTGAGATAACTTTTTTCTGGGCCTATAATGTAGACATTCAACGTTTAGATAGAATGCGTCTTAAAATATTATTTTTGGCTAGGAAAGGAACATTGTAAGAAATGACTGGTCACCCTCATTAGCTCCATAAAAATTATGCTCATTGCTTGTCCAGTAAACTCACCGAGGAAGATTGGGATTTAGATGGTGATGAGTACTTGGGCATTATGCCACTCAGAAGCTTCTTCTCTCTGTTTTTACTATTCACAGGCAAGTCGTTAAATAAGTTTTCTTCAAGTGCTTGTAGTCCTGGTGAAACACTAGTACATTTAGAAGCTGACATTGACTCCCTGAACTCTTCCTGAATGGCAGGTAACCGATCTCCACCAAATTGGCAAGCAGTTCCAGTTATTTTAGATAGCTCAGATGAATCCAAAACACCTGGTTCAAGACCATATCACACATCTTAGATTCTTAGTACCATAGACTAAACCTTTGTGCTTTTACGACAAACACGAGAATGGTAAACAAATCCATAGAAAAAAAAGTCACCTTCTTCCGTTGAAAAAGCTCGATCCCATGCTAAACTTTTGCGCAAATTAAATCCTGCATTCTTTTTCTTCTTCTTCATCTGTTGTCGCTCCACACTCAATTTGGGCAATTCAACTTTAGAATTCTCCTTTCCAACACTATCTGTATCAACAGAAGCGCATGGCTGCTCCATGTTGTTGCTGGTACCAGTTACTCTTCCTGCAAAAAGAATTCACCTTCATATATCTGCAGAATACAAAAATCTAATTTGCCATTTTATCAAACAAAGATTCAAACAATGCTAAAAGGTAGACAAATTTAGATTTACATTTCCTAGGACGATATAATCTCAAAATTCCAGTGAACGATAAACTAATTAAATAAATTTTCGATACGAAGCTCGGATCCAGAAATTGAATCGCTTACCAATTGGTGAAAAAGGGGGCCGAGTAGGAACGATACGACTAGATCTAGGGATTTGGAGAGGCGAGCAATTCAAATAACTCTTTTCTCGTCCCGAATGAACTTTCTTCGGCGTATTTTTCAGAAGCCAATTATCTTCGTCGTCTTCTCCAGAGATATCTAAGAGATCCTTGTCCATTTCTGGCTTCTCTTTCGAGCAGCGTACGAGATCTGACAATTGGGAAATCCGAAATCGTTTAGCTAGGGTCTTTCAAACTTACACTGAGAAAAGCTCGTCGGAACTTGTAGGCGAAATTCCTAGTCGGTAATCGGAAATCGTTCGGCCGATGTAAGTAAGATACGACTGTTGAAAGAATATCCCGGCCTCGTAAGCGGGAAGAGGTTGAAAAACTTGAAATTGAAAGAAAGAAGATCGGACCAACGTTCTCTATAATCTCAGGTTATTATTGTCATTTAAAGCAAAAAAAATGGATTGGGCCGGACTTTAAGCCCATTTCTTTTATTTTGACTTTTCATTTTAGGAAATTATTTAAGGGAAAAATATCGTTAAAATCCCCAACTTATTCAAAACGTTGATTTAAATCCTCAACTCATGACGAAACGAAATAAATATCAAACTTATGTTGACTTTCCAAATAAATATTAAACTTATGTTGACTTTCCAAATAAACACCAAACTTTCATTGAATTTCCAAATAAATATCAAACTTCCGTTGACCTGACCATATTAGGTACGACGTTAAGTGGGTTAATAAATCCTCAACTCATGACAAAACGAAATAAATATCAAACTTATGTTGACTTTCCAAATAAATATCAAACTTATGTTGACTTTCCAAATAAATATCAAACTTCCGTTGACCTGACCATATTATGTACGACGTTAAGTGAGTTAATAGATCTCGTTAACGGAGGTAATTTTCTGTTAACATATATGTTAATTGATAACGACATTGTTTCATATAACAACGAAACGACGTCGTTTTGTCGTAACGATTGAATTAAATCCCTAAAGTCAATCTTCGATCCCCAAATCGAGTAAAATCTCTAACCCTAAATAGAGTATGATTTGAAACTCGGGATTTTATTGAACAGTTACGACAAAACAACGTCGTTTTATGTTTAGAAGGAATACTTGTTAGTGTTTTGATCAACAAACGAACTCTGTTTTAACAGAGTATGAAGAACAAAACCAAAATGAAAAATAGAGTATGAAGAAACTTGATCTTTATTGATAAGAGAAAATGTATTACACACAATGATGTTATTGAGTTTGACTCGATCTACTTATACAACACGAAACAACATGTACGTACATGTGTTAATCGAAAAGACACAACTTTACGAACAGATACAACTATACGTACGTACATTCGTGACTCTTACGTAAATAACTAACTTATATGAATACGACTTCAGGTTATATGACTTAGATGAGATTTGATTATAGTTCAACAATACTGTCATTTTTAATTAGCGGGTCTGTTAACAGAAAATTAATCTCGTTAACATTGTCTGTTAACTCACTTAACGTCATGCCTAATATGGCCAAGTCAATGAAAGTTTGGTATTTATTTGGAAAGTCAACATAAGTTTAATATTTATTTGGAAAGTCAACATAAGTTTGATATTTATTTCGTTTCGTCGTGAGTTGAGGATTTAAATCAACGTTTTGAATAAGTTGAGGATTTTAATGACATTTTTCCCAATTATTTAATGCACAGTTTTCTTTAGGATTTTTTAATCAAATGAATTTTTAAATTTTCGTTCACCCTTTGTTTGGGTTGGTTTGTTTTAGGATAAATGTTTTTTCGGTTTGATTAAAACCAGATAGGTTCGGTTCGGTTCATGGAGCATTGAAGTTAAAAGTAGTTAGCACATTCTTTTTCCATTTGGAGCAATGAGCGTTGAAGACAGGACAGTCTCTGTGTTATGCAACAAAAGGCAAAATCTCTAAAGCAAACCATAAGATCGGAGATCAATAAACGAGCTCTTGCTCTTTTACTTTTCTATTTTCAAGAAATCATTTTCACCTTCAAAAGTGTTAGGGTTTCAAAGAGGTGAAGATGAACAGAGGTGCTTCTCCTTTAGACTCTTGTTTTTTTTTTGGTGTAAATGTTAAGATCTTTAGACTCTTGTTTGTTCTTGATTCTCCAATTACATAATCTCTCCTATGTTCTGATTTATGCTTGCTTTGAAACAGGAAATTCTGGGGGTAATTGTCTTCCAAAGTTCTTCAAAGTGTACTTACCTGATGAATCCGGAGATGATCTGGTAATAAACACTCTTCTCTTCACTCTGCTTTTGGTTTTGTTTTCTGGATTTTTCTTTTGTTTATCTGTAGATATCTAGTTTATTGAAACTTTTAGATCCTTCCTTTTCAGGAATTACCCATCTCTTTCAACAGCTTTTTACCAAAGTCGTTGCCTAAAAATGTAATTGTTAGAAGTATTTATGGAAACATTTGGAAAATGGCGCTTAAGAAGTGTTGTGGTCATGTTGAGAGATTTACTATGGTTAATGGGTGGAAGAAGATTGTAAAGAACGAAGATTTGAAGGGTGGAGAGTTCTTGGAGTTTGAGTTTGATGGCTCTTGGTGTTTCAATTTCTGTATCTACGGCCGTGCAACGTTTAAAAAGCTTAGAAGTTCAGTGCAAATCGGAGATATCGAAGATGAATCTGATGGTGAAGATGATAAACATAGTGATGATGATCATGGTATTGATGATCAAGATTATGGTGACGAAGATAAATCTAGTGAAAGTATCATAGTTCTTGATGATGATGATATTAGTGATGTTCAAGATTATAATGAGGAAGATACATCTAGTGAAGATATTACCGCTCTTGATGATGCTGATAATGATGATATTAAGGATGTTCAAGATTATGGTGAGGAAGATATATCTAGTGAAGATATCATAGTTATTGATGACGATGATCATGCTGATGATGAGAAAGAAAGATGGAGAGGAGTTAAAAAAGAGAGAAAAGAGAAAGGTATGATAGAAACTTGTCTTGTGAAGTTAACTGAGCATCACTGTCTTTTTATTTTCTTGCGTATAAATTTTTTGATAGGTTCTTCTGGAGAGCATGACAGACACTATCTGGATAATCACATGAACCCTTTCTTTACAGTGAACCAGCATCGGCAAATAAAATACAATCTGGTAAGAAAAATGTGAAAATCTCATTCATGTCTTTTTGCATTTCCATTAAAATAATGTACCACTTGTGTTTTATATTGTTTTCTTTGTAATGCAGCTGCGCATACCAACTAAGGTCATAACTAAGTCTGGCTTACACTTCCCTGAGTTCATCAATCTGATTGATCCACTCGAGAAAATGTTCGGTAAGTTGAAGAGGAAAGTTGAGGGTCAAACAATCAAGGGATTCCGTAGTATAATCAGAAGGAATAATGTGAAGTTGACTGATAAAGTGATTTGTGAGTTAGTAAAGGAGATGGATGGTCTGGTTCGCGAAATCAAGGTCCATGTTATAAGAGGATGATCTCTTGATAAAGCTTTATGCATTAACAGTAAGACATTATCTATGGTATATTGAGTTCTTATATGAATAGAGTACTTGAATTTATGAATCTTATCTACTTCTTGATTTTGTTTGTGTCTGCAACATGAAGTGCAAAAATCAAATACATAAGTACATTGTTCAGACAAGATCGTCCTTTGTACTAGTGCAAGGTTAAATTAAATCTCAAAAACATTATAGTAAAATGAAGGGTTTGTCTTTTGTTGTTGTTGGCTCCACTTTACAGATCAAAAGAAGAAAGAGAACAAAACAATTGCAATATCCGTAGATTTTGGGAGAAATCATTATAATATTAATTGGCCTTTCATTCTTGGGTCCAAGTTATTAGACCATGGTTAACGTTTCAGAGCAGTTTGGAACCTGCATGTTCATGTAAGAAAAACGTTGTTACTTCTAGTTTTATAGGACCCTAAGAAATCTATTAACAAAAGAGCAGAATACACAAGGAAAACATTGGTACAAAACTTGGAAACTCTGCCTTAGTAATCCAACACTTAAATTGACTACAGTACCCTTCTCGACTCTTCACTGTGGTTCTTTTGTTTAGGACGATAATGTCATTTGTACAATATAGATTGAACCGAACTTTAGGCCCATTTCTTGTTTTTTTGGGCCTTGGCGATCCTTTGGTTCTCTTAACGAATGGTTTTTTGAATACGAAGACTACTATTAATGGTATGTTTTCCATTTGAAGCAATAAGCATCAAAACAGAGAGAACCCTCTGTTTTTGAAAGTTTTTGCTACAAAAGGCCAAAACCTTTAGATCAAATCACATCTGGAAAAACTAGGATCTGGAGAAACTGTTTTCACCTTTTTCTTTCCGATCAAAATTAGGGTTTCAGAGAGTTTCTAAGAGCACAAGAAGTTGACGACAATGAACCACGGTTTCTCACTTCTCTCTTCCTGATTCTTCCCTTGTAATGTGTTCTAGACATTGATGTTCTTCCTCTTGTTATTTTGGAACAGGAAATTATTCGGATGGTTCTACTTCAAAGTTCTTTAAACCGTACCTTCCTAGTGAATCCGGAGACGATCTGGTAATAAAACACATTTCTCTTCACTCTGTTTTTGATTTTGGTTTCTTGTTGCTTGAAACTTGTAGAAACTTTGCAGATGCTACCCATTTATTTCAACAGCTGTTTACCAAAGCCTTTGCCTGAAACTGTAAATGTTAGAAGCATTTATGGAAAGGTTTGGAAATTGGTGTTGAGGAAATGTGGTGGTGAGGTTGAGAGATTTGTTATGGTTAATGGTTGGAAGAAGATTGTAAGGGACGAAGATCTGAAAGGTGGAGATCTCTTGGCATTTGAGTTTGATGGGTCTCGTTGTTTCAATTTATGTATCTACGAGCGTGAGACTATGTGTAAGAAGCTTAAGAGAAGTTCAGAGCAAAGCGAGGAGATCATCGAAGTGGGATCTGATGGTGAAGAAGAAACTCTAGCTAGTGATGATTCTGACGATTCTGATAATGATTATGCTGTTGAGGATGATGATGTTGCTGAAGATGATGATGGTCTTGAGGATGAAGATGAAGTTGAGGCTGAGGATGATGATGATGTTAAGGCTGAAGATGACGATGATAATGACGAAAGACAGTATCTGGATCATCACAACAACCCGTACTTTACTATGACACTCAATCCGAAGAAGAAAAGCCAATTGGTAAGAAAAAATAGCTGAATGTTAAACTTCTTTCCACACTCTCCATATAACAACTTTGGTTATGGATTCTTATGTGAATGAATAAGTAAGGAATATATCAATCTGTTTTGTGATGTTTCTTTCTTGATGCAGCACATACCGGCTTATGTCATAAAGGACTATGACTTAAACTTCCCGGCACGTATAACAGTCATGGACCAATTGGGAGCATTGGAGAAAGCAATCAAGATTCAAAAGAATGGCTCCATCTTTGTCAAGGGATTTGGTAGTGTCATCAGAAGGAACAAAATGAAGATGACTGATAAAATGATATGCGAGCTTAAGAGGACTGGAAGTAATCTGGTTCACACCATCAAAGTCAACATTATCAGCGGATGATCTCTTCACTAAGCTTTTATGAGTCGTAGCTGTGAGTGGGTTTTTATTGTGTTAGCAATGCTAAAATGTCTATCTTAGGATTTGGGTTTATAACTAAGAATTTGGTCGTGAGAGATGTTTTAAAGTTGAATTAAGACTTTCCTATATAGAGTTCCTGAATCTCCTTAAATCTCTCTGTTTTCTCTTGCAACAAAACTCATGGTGATGTTGTCTATACAAAGTTTGTTGCTTTGTTGCCTGCAGTAAGTAGGGAAAAGTCCTCCAACGGATTCATACAAATAGTACTTACATTGTTCGAACAAAGGTCGTCCTTTGTGTTGGAGTAATCTCAAAAGTCATTATAGTAAAATCACAAATGGGTTTGGGTTTGTATTTTGTTGTTGGCACCAGTGTTAGTGTCTCCTAGAGAGACTTACTCTAGCCAAGGAAGCTACGGTGGAGCTTGTGGGTGTTTCATGACATGTGTAATCAGTTGGGTGGATGAGACAGAGACTGGGAAGAGATTTAGATTGAAGAAGCACTGAGAAAGATCAAGAGTAGCTGACGATGAAGGCGAATCCTGATAATGTTGCATATTGCAGAGCTGAGATATCAAAATACAGAAACCAAGAATCTTTTTCGACAGAGGTATCTAATAGAACCTTCTTCATTGAGAGACCTCGATTTGGAGAGGGGCAAATCGAATCGCTAGAGATTTTTCTACTTACAATTGAGAATGGTTCGCCGGAAATACGACGGAGAATGTTGAAAGACGTTCGAAATTTTCCGGCGACATAAGCGGGGAGAAGTTGAAATCGAAGACGACGACGATCTTGGACAGTCGAAACAAGTGAAGTGACTACTATACCCCATCACGACTCGTCTCTCTGGCTCTACTCTTTAGGATAATATTGTCATTAACTTATCTAGAATGGACCAAAATCTAGGCCCATGTTTCAGTGGGCCTTGGCGATGCTTTGTTATTAAACGAATATCTTCTTTGAAAACGGTGCCGTTTTGGAAGTGGTTTTCCATTTGAAGCAACAAGTATAGAAACAGAGAAAAACCTCTGTTTTCAAGTTTTTGCTACAAAGGTCGAAAACAGAGAAAACTGCGTTTGGAAAAATTTCCCCACATTTCTGAGAAAACTCCGTTTGGAAAAATTTCTGTTCGATCAGGACATTAGGGTTTCAAAAATCTCAGCTCTACATTGAAGAAAGAGTAGTGTGTACTATTCCTTAAAGTCTTCTTTTTTCCATTTGAAGCAATAAGCGTTCAAGTCTCAGCTTTTTGCTACAAAAGGAATATTCACTTAATCAAACCATAAGATCGAAGATTTAGGGTTTCAGAGCGAGACAAAGAGCACAAAGAAGTGAAAGATGAACAAAGGTTTCTTCTTTAGACTCTTTTTTGTTCTCGATTCTACTACAGTTACACGATGTATCCTCTGTTCTGATCGTTACTTGCTTTGGAACAGGAAATTTTGGGGATTATTGTCTTCCAAAATTCTTCAAAGTGTATTTACCTGATGAATCCGGAGATGATCTGGTATAAACACTCTTCTCATCACTCTGTTTTGGGTTTTTGTTTTCTGGTTGCTTGAAACTTGTAGAAACTTTTCAGGTACTACCCATTTCTTTCAACAGCTGTTTACCAAAGCCTTTGCCTGAAACTGTAACTGTTAGAAGCATTTATGGAAAGGTTTGGAAATTGGTGTTGAGGAAATGTGGTAGTGAAGTTGAGAGCTTTGTTATGGTTAATGGTTGGAAGAGCTTTGTGAAGGACGAAGATTTGAAGGGAGGAGATTTCTTGGAGTTTGAGTTTGATGGCTCTCGGCTCTTCAATTTCTGTATCTACGAGCATGGGACATTGTGTAAAAGGATAAGAAGAAGCTCAGAGCAAAGCGAGGAGATCAAAATGGAATCTGATAGTGATGAAAAAAATCAGGCTAGTGGTGACGTTCTATCTCTTGATGAGGATGATGATGATTCTGATTATAACTGTGCTGAAGACAATGATAGTGATGAAGATGATGTCGAGAAAGATGATAATGATGGTGATGACTATGTTGTTGATAATGATGTTGATGATGTTCCTGTTGAAGATGATGATGATGTTGAGGCTTTTGATTCTCATGCTGAGGCTGATGATGATGATGACGATGAAAGACAGTATCTGGATGATCGCGAGAACCCGTCTTTTACTCTGACCCTTAATCCGAAGAAGAAAAGCCAACTGGTAAGAAAAAAATTGAATGTGAAAGAGCTTTCCATTGGGTTGTGAGTTTTCATGCTTTGCTTTATGATGTTTCTTTCACAATGCAGCTCATCCCAGCTCGGGTTATCAAAGACTATGACTTGCACTTCCCTGAGAGTATCACTCTCGTCGATCCACTTGTCAACAAATTTGGGACATTGGAGAAAAAGATCAAGATTCAGACGAATGGCAGTGTGTTTGTCAAGGGATTTGGCAGTATCATCAGAAGGAATCAAGTGAAGACAACGGATAAGATGATGTGTGAGATCAAGAAGACTGGTGATAATAACCTGGTTCAAACAATCAAGATTCACATTATCAGTGGATGATCATTCATATATATCTATCTTCAGTGACTATTGTGTTGTATTGAGTTCATGTACGAGTTTTTAATTTCTGAAACTTATTAGATGTATACAAATTTATTTGCAACAAGTAGTGAAAAAGTCTCTCAATAGCTTCATACATATAGAATGCATTGTACTTTACATTGTTCAGATTAATATCAGAGACATAATGGTAAAATGACAAATGGGTTTGGGTTTCTGTTTTGGTATTACCCTCAGTTTATGTTACAAATCAAAAGCAGAAAGATAACCACACAATGACAATAAGTACAATAGATTTGGGGAGAAATCGTCGTATTGGCTGGCCTTCCACGGTCGGGTCCAAGTTATTCCAACCTCAGGGTTGTGTAGAACCTGCACGTTTACATACGAAGTATGTTATTACTTGTAGTTTTGTAGGATCTTAGGGAAACTTTTGCCTCAAATATCCCTCAAATATGTGTTTAAGATTGACAGAGAAGCAGAAAACAGGAGGTAGAGAATGCTACAAAACTTGGAAACTCTGCCTTAAGTCTTCCATACGTTAAGACTTTCTCATACTTTTCATGTTTCCATCAAGATTCATATGAATACAAACATCTCATACCCTAGGGGTCTTCCATCAAAACTGGGTTCTTTCTTTTGGATTGTCAGCGTAATGTATTGAACAGGAGGACGAAACTGCAGCTTGTAATGCTGAGCCAAAATAATGAGTTGAATGTTGTTGTTTCCAAGAAAGTCTTACCTTGAGCTAGGCGGGAGAAGGAGGAAGCTATGGTGGTGGTTGTGGGCGATTCATGAGATTGTGGTGGTGCTGAGATGTGTAATCAGATGGGTGGATAACATAGAGACCGGGCTGATTCATATTTAAGAAGGGCTGAGAGGGATGAGGAGTAGCTATGGATGAAGGTGGGCGTGTAGCTGAGAGTGAGAATCCTGATGATGCTGCATTTGAGAACAGAGGCGGTGCTGTAGCTGCTACGGCGGTCCCACCACTGGACTGATCATGCCCTTGCCATGTCCTGGCTGGGAAGCTTTGATGAGAACGTAACATATGACCTTTCTCTGGTGTTCTTTCCTGGAGACAAGAATTGAACTTTTAGGGCAGAAGATTATTCATTCAAATCTTCAAGAATATCACAACATAGAACTCATAGAAGTATAACTAACAAGCAACAACATAGAACTCTTCTCAAAGGAAATCAAAGAGTTGAGCTCAAGTACTTAACTGATCAAATATCACAACAGTAACCACTTGATGAACATCTAACTGAATTTCTTATCGCACAAATTCCTCATTAAAGTTCGATAAATTTAAAATTGTCATTCTATTTCATATGGTGTATTAGTTCTGGACAGAAGGTACAAAAGATTGTGCAAGTTATAAATGTGTGGCAGTGACAAATAGTTGGATATAACGAGATGTGTGCTAGGTATTTTACTATTTACCATGGGTGAAAAGAACGCAGAAGGAAGGGAATGCCGGTTATTAAGATGGTCTGAACCCCTCTTCAAGAAATTGAAAGGCGTATCACATGCCGCTGCAGCCATGTGGTTCTCCATCTGTGAATAGATCAAATGGAAGAGCAAGAAATTCATCAATAAATGAAAAACCATGAGGGCTCGAGCTAGCTAATGAGACAGTATCTTTCAGTTCCAGATTGCTATGACATATCGACAGAGAAACATTTGACTAACAGTTGCAGCAAAACGCATATGAAAGTAAAGTAAATCATATTTGGTGCACTAAGGATAAAATTGCACCATGATGTTCCTTCCACATACAGTAATATTAGGGACATGGTGAAGCCGAAGAGCCCTTTCTTTTTGCTTTGGACCATCTCCCAGTGAAAGAGAGATTCCCAAGTTGAGGTCGAGCTTAACATTAGCTAAATATTAAGATCAGAAAAACAAGTTAGTAGCAGCTTTTCACATATTGAGCAGAGATATCAATGATACAGCAAAAGCTGCATAGCATTGACCAGTTTAACAAGCAAGGAACCCGAGCATCAATTACATTACCTGCCTCGGGAATCATCCGGGATGCATGAGGCTCAATTAAGGAAGCCGCTTCCCTTCCATTCCATTGTATGGCTGCCTTGTCAGAAGCCCTAATTACATAAGAATCTGAGCAATTAGTCTTGAAATTGTCCTAATAGATCAATAATTCAGGATAAAAAACTTCATCATACTGTGATTTACAATCACCAAGAGCATACAGCTTTTACTCAGATGACAATCATCCCAAGATAGATATAAATGTCTCATAGCCATCAGAATCTCTAGATATAACCCATAATCAAAAACGGGTCTTCCTGCTAATGGTTCTAACAGAAACCTCGTTCACATTAACGAAAAATAACCAAACCCTTCATCTGAGGCACTTCACTCTTTTTAGCAATGACTGACAGCCACATTCAGACGAAAACACGAAGAAATTGCATGTGTAAAAGCCCATATTTAGATCCCAGGAAAAGTTAATTACATGTTTCCATGAAACTGCTCCATTTGAGCTCCCCACCCGCCAATCTTTTGCAAAGAAACTCCTTGATATCTTGAGTTATTCCTTGAGAAACCAGAGCTCTGTCGCCGAAGTACTTGCACAACTTCCTCTTTGGAAAGATTCGCCATCTGTAAAGTTTGAAAACCAGATAAGAACAAATCAAAGCGAACATGTCTTCATTTGTACATCTATAATCAAAACCTGCTTGAGATCCTCTTCATAATCGCTGATAATGAAATTGATGTCAGCCTCCAGACCCCGGAACTTGACAGCAGCTCGATCATACGCCCTACATGAACCGATGATGAACTTATGAAAAACAGGTGACGGATCAATTGAAGATCATACAAATACAAAACAACATAATTTCCAAAGGCATTACCTAGCTGCAGCATGGGCAGTATCAAATCCACCTATTGGATTCAAAAAGTTAAAACTTTATTAGAGAGTTAAGAGCACAGCAGAAAATATTTCATAGTGGTGAAACCAATAGAATCCATACCTAAATAAACTTGTTTACCGCAATCCCTGCAAGCATGAAAATTGACAAAAAGGAAAAAGATTAATACAAAATCTAAAGGCCAGAGCTTGGACCTGAAAGATAAACCAAGTTCTTTCCTTTTCGACCAAAGATCTAACAACTAATCTAAGATAATCAATCAGAAGTAGATTTACCAGATATGCGATTCCCATCTCCCTGTCCTCCGATAGAAAGTGACGCCTCTATACTGCGAACTCTTAGACCTAGGACCTCTCCTGCTTTTCTTCACCGGCTGTGATGGTGGCTGCATCACCCGTGCAGCATCGGCACCGCTTCCACTTCCAAGAAAGTCTCCGCCTTGTTTCCCTCTCTGGAAGGAAATATCAACGGTGCTCCTGGAACTTTGTGCGCTCGAATCCATAAAATTCATGCCTTTAGCAACAGGAAAAAACTCCTTAGTCATCATCACAGCACTTCTTTCATCATCATCTTCTTCTTCTTCTTCTTCCTCTCCTCCTTTTAGTATCTCAAATTGAAACTTGACGGTTCGTGTAGAACACAACTCATCTTCACCATCTATGCAGCTAGAAGCTTCAGCATTAACAACAGAAGAGTTCGACGTCACTGATTCATCCATCTGATTCAAAGAAACCCCTTCAACAGTAACCGAATCTCGTTCGTTCTGAGTAGACTCGGCCGAGTCGACGTCGAGATTGAGATCCAGCATCAATCTCAACAAGTCAACAAAAAAGTAAACAAACTCTGAGATTTTCACAACAACAACAACTATTTCTTCAAGCTCTTACTTACACATTGATCAAACTTATACACTAATCCGACCAATAAATTTCAACGATCGCCGTCGATTTGAAATAAACAGAGCTCAAAAATCACATTTCATCGGAGAAAATCTGTAAGTGTATGGAAAAATAAATCAGAGAGATTTAGATTCTGAAATACGGCGAGGATTCGCGACGGAGAAGGAATAATAATTACAGAGAAAGAAGGAAAAGCTCGATCACTAAGGAGAGAAACGAGATTGAGGAGACATGGATGACGATGAAAATTTGAAGAGACAAAATAGCTTTCGCCGGACGAAAGAGATAATCGTCGGCGAACGGGGAAGGAATGATGATGGGACGTAAGCCTGTGGGTTAGTGGCAACAAAGGAACATTATGACATTTATTTATTCCTTCCATCTTTCTCGGCAATTTGATACCGGTTCTGTCAGTTCCCGGTTAAAGTTAAAACGTGCTACTTGTTTTGTTTTATTAGGCTTGGTTTAGTTTATAATTAGTGTAATACTATCATCAAATTTACTGTTTAAAGTTTGGCATTGCACTAAAACTATAGTTGTGTCATGTGTGTGTAAGCTTTTTTGTGAATATTTTATAGAATGAATCAAACCAAATTTGGTTTTATCTCTTATGAATCTGCAAACAAATAAGTAACCAACAAGATTGGTAAAGAAAAATGGCGGAAAAAAAAGAAAAAAAAAAAAAAGAAAGAAAAACGAATCTACAGTACCTATTCACAAATCACAACTTTGAAGACACATAAAAACCAAAAAACACTTTGAAGTCACATATTCATAAGCTTTGAAGACAAAGCATTTGTTTACATTTATTGGCGGGTCATATTTGCAGCTACGTCCTCCTCACATTCAAAAATCTGTAAAGACTTAAAGAGTGAGATAGAATAATATGACTTTTTATTGATTTAAATAGAACTAAGAACTAACGTAACAAATGTGTCACATGTAAGAAAAAGGTGTAAAAGCTATATATTATATCATTTAAAAAGTTGTTATTATTATAAAACAATGTGAAATTATATACGGAAAATAGTTAAAGATGACGGAAAGAAAAAAATTCACTAACATCAGGTTTGATAGCTTTAGTTTTTCTAACTCGATATAGTGATGAAATTTGGTTTTAATTTGTACAGTTTTAACAACCATTACTCACACGTTAATTACTATTGAAATTGGATGATGTATGTTATCCTTGCCTCGTTTGTAGTCAAATTATAGTAGATAAAAATGAAGCATGTGTTTCCTACAATATCTAAACACATTGTAAAAATCTATCAAGTCTAGAGAAAATCATCTCTGCATCAATTGTGTGTCATATTATTTTTAGATTTTCATTGACTAGCTGTAAGTAAAAAAAAAACACATATGATCAAATGTTGTATCTCTCTTTTCAAGTTCTAAAACATTTTATTGTGAATAAACAGAAAATCCAAAAAAAAGTGAGAAAGATAACAAATACATCATCAATTTGTATCAAATCTTATGGTTTGAAAGCAAAGTATCTTGTATTCATTAGTACTATTTTCTAAGACTACATAGCTTGAGAGCAATGTAATACAAAGAGATCAACAAAGAAATTGATAGGTTTTTAAGATAGGTACATTCAATAGTGTAAACACAGATATTTTGGATAGAATTTTTTTTTAAAAAGGAGTAAAATTCAGATGTTCAAAAAAAAAAAGGAGTAAGATGAATTACAATTTACAAACTACAACACTACGTATATGTCACAACTCACCAATGCCGGTCCGGTGAAATCCGGGGCCAAATACGAAAAATAAAATTGGGGTTTTTTTAAAAAGTAGAAACTGCTAAAAAAAATTTTTTTGCTAATTATGGAGCATTTATAATTTTTATTTAACAATTTTTCTTAAATTTTAAAGATTTTTTGCTAATTATGAGGCCTTTTTGCTAATTGTGAAGTCTTTTTGTTAATTTTTGAAGCTTCTTTTACTATTTTGAAGCTTTTTTTGTTAATTTTTGAGGTCTATTTTACTAATTTTGAAACCTATTTCATAATTTTGGGACCTCAAAAAAAAAAAACTCTTAACAAAATAGGCTTCGCAAATTTGAGACCCAATACAAATGATTCACCAAAATGAGTGAAAAGTCGGCCCTGCAGCTCACAAGGAAAAAAGACGTCACTACGTATTATGGTCTTGACACAGGTTACCGGCGGAAAATGAAGATGGCCTAAAAATATCTAATCTTTGTGTCCATACGAATCTCCTTTTCTTTGGAAATGTTTATTGAGTGGGGTAGGTCAAATGAAAATTGCGACTGGCTTTAGCCGGTTGCCAAAGTTAAGAGTGTCAGAAAAATCTCGAAGATCAAGGATTTTGACGAGTAATATAAAGCCGCGTGTACAACAGAGATTGAACCCCAGCCATTCAACTACTCTCTCAGCCATCTCAGGTCAAATATCTGATCTGACGGCCCACGTCCATTCTCACTTTCCTTAAATTTAGGGAATTTAACAGTTTCAGAATTTTCTTTTTTTTTCATTTTCATGCCCATTCCTTATTTCAACCTCTTTTCAAGATTTGCCGTTTTACTACCAAGTACAACCTTAATTTTACTTTTGCCTAAATGTCAAAGTGAAATTAGGTTGTTAGAATCACATACTTGCAAGATTTTTTTTTTTTTTTTTGGGTAGGATTCTTGCAAGATGATCATACATATGAGTAAATTTGCTTTACATTAAAAAAAAAAAAAGAGAGTGTCTTTATCTAGAATTTAAAATGTCACTGTTATTATATTATTATCCTTTTTCCGTTGTCATTTTCGTAATAAATATTATCAATCATTTCTTCGTGAAATCATATATATTAATCATATAAGGCAGACGAGGTTGAATTGAAAGACGTGGCCGCCTTCTGTCCTATCCTTGCAATGATAATACATTTTTTTTTTTTTTTTTGGCAAACTCTTGACACCTAATTTATCACAGTGAGATTAAATTTCCCGTCGCATATAATTGATTTTGCTGAGAAAGCTACAATTGCCTTTTCACCGATTGAAGGCTTGTTCAAAATTTTCTATTGTGATTTTTTTTTCTATTGTGAAATTAGTAACATTTGTTTTCGATATGTCACATTTCTTAATATACAGATTCACTAGAATTGATGTTGCTATGATTCCATTATGGAATAAAATCATAAAATATATATTTTAAAATCAAGGATAATATTTATATTATCATAGTTGTCGACAAAGTCTATGACCATATGATTTTACTCTTTATCTTATTCAGAAATGAATATTGTTTCTGGTACGATGTGACACGGCAAAACCACGATGCATCGCCTATTCTCAATCGAAGACTCAGTATCTGCAGAATTCAACAAAATCGAGTTTCAAGTTGGCCATTCTTTCGTGCGATTATTAAATTATACCGATTTCAACAATATACAAGTATATAGAAATTGTCAAGTATAGGTGATCAAAAAAAAAAAAGGGAATTGTCAAGTACGAGTATCTTTTATCTAATATTTAAACGTAAGACCAACTGAAAACAAAGTAATAATGTGATTTCGTTTACAACTCTCGATTTAGGTTTGTTTTGTTTTCGGAAATAAGAATTCTAGAAGAAATGTGTATTAGCCAATTTTGCTTTTCAAATTGTGTAATTCTTCCTCATAAAAACTCCAACCTTAAAGAAAAAAAAGTAGTTAATGACGAAAAACCTATTTTACAAGAGTTATGTATCTAACTTAAACACCCATACAATTTAAGGTTATAAATGGTTGTTTTAAGTTGAATGGGTTAAAAATCATTCAATCTATTCATCTGCAATAATTGAATGAGTTGAACATTTTTGCTTTAGAATTTATTCAATTTTTCAGGTTTTTAAATTGAATGAAGTGGATCTTTTTTTCGATTCTTTCATCTCAAATGGTGAAAAATTTGTTAAATGTTCATTCAACTCTTTCAACTTAGTATTTTGTGTCACCCATTTATAGTCGTAACTAGATTGAGACATAAATAGTTCATTTAATAGACATAAACTATTGATAAGATCGTATCTAGCTAAAATATATTTGCTTATATCTTTACCCTAATAATATGTCTCTCTTTGTGAATGTTTTTTTGTAATGGCAGGTGGGAGAAGAAGTTTGAGGTGCTGTTCACATCTAAGCTCATTTACATGGATCCTAGGATCACTGTTGCTTGGTGCAAACGTCATGGAGTACCAATCCAAAAGGTAGAAAACTTCTAAACTCAAGAAACAACATTGTGTTTTTTCCCTTACAAAACTCAAAAGAAAATTGATTCTTGTTCTAAGTATTCAATACATCTCTGATGGAGAAATTTGACTGGATAATTGATACAGAACCAGATTTCATATTCCGATGAATTTGGAGAGGAAAACAAGCCTAGCATATGAACTTTGCTTTTTGTATTGCATTTTCTAGTTATTTTGCCTTTGTAAGCCAATAAACAGTTTGTAGTGTTATTTTGCCTTTGTATCCTAATAACAGAGATTTGAAAGCGCGGAAACAGTTTGTATTGTGATTTTGCATTTGTATCCAAAAAAACAGAGATTTGAAAGCGCTGAAAACAGTTTGTAGTGTGATTTTGCCTTTGTATCCCAAAAAAACAGAGATTTGAGAACGCGGAGTTGCTTCCGACTTTTGTAGCAAAAACTTGGAAATGTAGAAGTTTCCCTTTGTTTCTATACTTGTTTCAACTGGAAAAAAAAAAAAAAAAAAAAAAAAAAACACTACTAAAACGACTCCGTAGAAAAGAGTCGCTAAAGGCCCACGACAACGAAATAATGGGCCTAAACCGGTCCATTTGATTTTATATAGTGTATTGACACTATTGTCCTAAATAATAAAGCCACAGAGACGAGTCGAGGAGGGGTATCGAAGTCAATTCACTTGTCACGCCTGATCAGATTCGGAATTCATCGTTCGATTTAACTTCTTCACGTCTGGTCAGAAAATTCAAAATGGCTTTCAACAGTCGAATCGACAACGTTCTCCGACGTATTTCCGGCGAGTTATTCTCACTTTAAGCACAAAAACTCTAGAGATTCGACTGTTGAAAGACTCTGACCGCTGCTAGAATCAATGTTAAGGCAAGAGGCGAGAAAGCGAGGTCTCCATCAGAGAAGGAGAAAGCGAGATCTCCATCAGAGAAGGAGAAAGCGAGGACTCAACTCGCCATATTGTTACTGCCCTTTTGAAGAATTGCAGCTATGAAGGTTTTTTATTTATTGAATTGATCATCCTTGTTTAGTAATCACATTGTTGGTTTTGACTAACATTTGTAATTTGGAAACTTTTTGTCAGTTACTGCTGTTCCGGATGTTCTTGAAGCCTGGAGAATTCTAGAAGATGAGAAGAGTTGCATTGATCTTGTCTTAACAGAGTTTGTCATGCCTGTGCATTCTGGAACTGGTCTGTTGTCCAAGATTATGAACTTGGGCTTGCAAGTATTGTTTAATAAGGCAAGCATCATCATCATTTACCGATTCCATGCTTTTATGCTTCTTGCTTGTTGACCTTAACTTGTGCAGACAACAAATCAGGTAGCTGAGTGTAGCATCATCAGGATTCTCGTTCTCCCCGCCTTCATTCTCAAAGTCTTCTTCAATCTGAATCTCTTCCCAGTCCCTATGTCATTCGCCAAACTGTTTACACATATCATGAACTACCCAAAAGATACACTGTAGCTTCCTTTGCCAAACTTGAAGGCAAGTCTTTCTAGGAGACAAAGATATTCAATTCATCTTTTGCTCAGCACACAAGTTGCATTTTCCTCCTCTCGTTTAGTATTGCATGACACGAAGTCATTGTTTCAATAACAAGGAAAATGCAATCTACTTTAACAAGGAACACTACAATTACAATCTACATTAATGCCATCATTGATATCTCTGCTTAATATGTGGAAAACTACTACTAACTTGTTTTTTCTTTCTGATCTTATCATTGAGCTAATGTTAAGCTCGACCTCAACTTGGGAATCTCTCTTTCACTGGGAGATGGTCCAAAGCAAAAAGATAGGGCCCTCCGGCTTCACCATGTCTCTAACAGTAAGATAGGTGCAATTTTCTCTTTAGTGCACCAAATTTGATTTACTTTTCTTTCATATGCGTTTTGCTGCAACTGTTAGTCAAATGTTTCTTTGTCGATTTGTCATAGCAATTTGGAACTCAAATATACTGTCTCATTAGCTAGCTCCTTGTCACGCGCTTTTCTCAGAAAACCGGTTGTGACATTGAGCCCTCATGATTTTTCATTGATTCATCAATTTCTTGCTCTTCCATTTGATCTATTCACAGATGGAGACCCATATGGCTGCAGCGGCATGTGATACGCCTTTCAATTTCTTGAAGAGGGGTTCAGACCATCTTACTAACCGGCATGCCCTTCCTTCTGCGTTCTTTTCACCCCATGGTATATAGTAAAATACATTAGCACACATCTTGTTATATCCAACTGTTTCTCACTGCCACACATTTATAACTTGCACAATCTTTTTTTGTACCTTTTGTCCAGAACTAATAATACACCATATGAAATAGAATGACAATCTATAAATTTATCGAACTTTAAGGAGTAATTTGTGCGATAAGAATTTCAATTAGATGTTCATCAAGTAGTTACTGTTGTGATTTTTGATCAGTTGTACTTGAGCTCAACTCTTTGATATCCTTTGAGAAGAGTTCTGTGTTGTTGCTTGTTAGTTCTACTTCTATGTTGTGATATTGAAAAACGGTCTATTTCTCCACGAGAACTATCGCATCACGATAGATAGAGCCCAAAGTATGACCCCGATCTATATATCTCTGAAACAAAAGTTCTATACCTATTTCTCCCCGACACAAAAGTTCTGTATCTAAATCTCTCCGAATTAATAGTTCTAGATCTATTAAACCATAATCCTGGGTTTCGTTGGTTTATTTTATATTTAACCAATTATTGAAAAACTAAACCCAATTAAACCAAAGAAAACCAGATTTTCTTAATATCTCTCTTCCCAGAGAATTGCACACAGAGAGTAAGATCGGGGCATTGGCTGAGAAGGAAACCCCACCAATTGTACTTCAATTCGCTCCATTGAACAGTTCCGTCTACGAAGGTTTCTGGTATAGCTTCTCGTCTTTGAAACTTGATAAACTTGGAATCGATGATTCTCCGATTCCAATCACCGGTAAACACACAAAAACATCAATTTTAACAGAAATTCAAAGATTATATGCATTAACATTGATTAATTTTCTGGGCAAGTTCTCATGATCCGTTTATGCTCGAGAAACAAAAAAAAAGTTGAGAACTCTGGTTTTATTGGAGGAAGAAGCCATTGGAGGAAAGATCAAGACTTTGCAAAGCTGGGAGAGTTATACTTCTTTGGATTTCGCCGGAGAGATCATTAGAACTCAAATCAAGAGCCTATAGATTCACCAAGTTGAAAATCGAAACAGGGATCGAGTCTTTGATGAAATTCTGAGACCGATTAAGAACCCTAATCTCAACTAGCTTCTTGAGAGATTCAGTCAATTTCTCCGACAACTATTTGTTCATGAGCTCCAATTTAGTAACCCTTCCGGTGTCTGGATTGATAGAGTTTAAATTGGGATTGCAGTGATTCCGGTCAAATTGGTTGCAGCAATCAATAGAAGAAAAATTGATTCCCCCCACCGGGTTTTTGTTTGTGATTGGCTATGAAGTCACGTAAGGCATCGAAGTCATACTTTTTTGACAGGGTAACAGGACGAAAGTTTGAGAAGAAGAAGCATTAGAATTAAGAATGGCACGAAAATCTTTGACAAATATGAGAGAATACGTGATGGGTTTAATGATTCTCACCATTTTAGAAGAAAGATGACGCACACGAGAGAGAGAAAGGCGTGAGAGAGAGGAAGGAGATAATGTATGTTGAGAAATTTGGTTTTCTCTGGTTTAATTGGGTTTAATTTTTGGAATAGTCGGTTAGATATAAAATTGGGTTTAAGTTTTGGAATAATCGGTTAAATATAAAATAAACCGAAGAAACCCAGGATTATGGTTTAATAGATCTAGAACTATTAATTCGGGGAGATTTAGATACAGAACTTTTGTGTCGGGGAGAAATAGGTATAGAACTTTTGTTTCAGAGATATATAGATCGGGGTCATACTTTGGGCTCTATCTATCGTGATGCAATAGTTCTCGTGGGAAAATAGACCGTTTTTCCTGATATTTCAAAGAGCACATGTATATCAATCTCACAGAGAATATGAAAAAAAAAAATTTGATGTTTGAAGAAAAAGACAGACTCCACAGGCAAACTCAATACCAAACTAGTATATATTTTTGACTCTTAGCAATTCCACTTTTGCTCAGCTAGATTGACAATTGCGGTTTCATCGACATCCAAGATTTTGACATGGTTAGGATACATGTCGGGAAAAGAGCTGGAGGGGACACAGAAAGGTTCAGACTTTGTGAGGAAAATGGAGAGATCTCCAATGTCTTGAGTGTAAACAGCGCTTCCTTTATCATCTAGCTTGAACACCATTAAAGCTACTGTCTGCATTTTTTTCGCAATTCCGTCGCTGGTCTCGGCTGTCTTCTTGTACAACTTAACCATGAAAGTTTCACCGGTGGTTCTTGACTCCACCAAGTGTTCGCTCTTGCAGCACGAATCTAGAAGCCTTTTGTTGTCTTTGGTCATATTGGGAATCTTTCTGAACCCCAACCTCTGAAACTTGGGTTTGTTGACATGTTTTGTGAGATCCCATGATGCGATGAGGTGGCCTCCAGATCCAGGTATGTGAAACATGTCATCTCTCTTGGAATACATGACAGGGGAAGAGAAGAAGCAAGGATTTTCGACTCTAATGTTGATCCACTCGGAGTTACTCTGAGCGGGTCTGAAAAAGCTGAGCTGAGGCCCCAAGAACTTGACAGCCACAACACAGTCTTCATCCTTGGGAGAAGATGAGGACATTGCCACGTTGGTGACGATTTGGGTTTGGCAATGAGGAAGAGTCACAAGAGGAGGCAGAGAAATACGTTTTGGATCTGCATCCGATGCAACCAGGTTTAGATCAATGTCTTGGAGACCTATCACGCCGTCCTTCAAAGTAGTTAGCCATCCATTGGATGATCCGATCGTTCTCATTTCGTTTGTCAACTCCATCGGCAAATTCTTTTCCAGAGGAGTGCTGTCACCAGCCCTCCTAATCACGAGTTTTCCGGGATCAGCTCCACAAGGATCAACGTACATGATCACACAAGGAGGAGTTTGCGGCAAAGAAGTAGATAAGAAGATATTATTAGAGTGAATAGGAGAAGATCTTACAAAGACAGGTTTCCGAAAGCAGAGCGTCGAGGGCTGGCTGAGAAGCAGAGACATGATTCTTAAAAGAGAGCAAGAGAATTAAGAAAGAAAGAAAGAAAGAACGAGAAAACAAAAACCTAATTGAAGAATTGGTGATGTTCACATCTAAAACCCTCCATTAATACAGAGGAAGGGACTTGGTCAGCAAGTTTCACATCTCCAAAATTAATTATGGTCTCTATGTATATTTTTTTCTTTCCCAAAAGTCCTTTTCTCCACTATACCATATAACTCTCATTAACTTACTTTTGCGTTTCCTACTTCTAAACCTAAATAAACAAGTCAATATTTTCTGATTCCAAATTTATATTCCATGTCTCTATATTATATTACATTCGATTTGCTTTCAAACATAAAGAAGATGGAGTTTGCGGGCGAGCAAGAAGAGCAGCCATTAGAGAGGAGAGTAGAGGGTCTTACAAACGAAGGTTTCCGAAAGAAGAGCTTCGAGGGCAAGAGACATGAATCTCCTTAGAGAGAAAGCAAAAGAATTAAGAAGATACTTGAACATAGGACACCAAAGCTTTACACTAAAGGGAAGTAGGTTTTTTCATTGGAAAATTGTATGCAATTTATTTACCAAATGTTGCACTTGATGTAAAAACATTTTTTTCGAATAAGTTTTACATTTTATTCAGGGTCGTGAATCTAATAAAGGTCGGAAGGAATTGTCTGTTGTAGAATCATCTATGTAACAGTTCTCGTAATTTGCAATAAATAATAAATCCAGACGACAAAAAAAAAAAAAAAAACTACAACCTTATAAAAAAGTAGTTAAAAGAGGAAAAATCTTCTTAAAAGAGTTATTTATGTAAACTACCTTAAAAACCTGAACAATTTAAGTATTGTACCTAGTTTGAGACATAAACACACAGTTGTTTTCTTTACCATACAGTTGTTTACCACACAGTTGTTATAGTCAGCAACGAAGCCTAAATGAGTCCAAGATGCTTGCAATGTTGCTTCCGTGAGATCTACGCAAGAGATGGAGAAAAGGCATGAGCTTCTGCACCAAACCCCAAAACAGATCAATCTTAGACATCGCCTTGGTGAATCTCAGTGCCTTGACCACCACGAAATTCCCAAACTCATTCCTCGCCAGCCTCATCAACGTGTCTCCATCGCAATCCAAAAGCTCCACAACCACCACAACCATTGACTCCTCCGCCTCCAAAAGCTTCTCCACGATGTAGCTTCCATACTTCTTAAACGAGAGATCAATGCAATGGCCATAAAGATTAACCGCGATGTTGTGAGTGCAACGCAAGTCATACAGTGTAAGCACATGTTGGACCACAAAGTTCCCTGAAGCATCGTTGCTTAGACAGAGAGCGTTGGATGCGACCAAGTCTAGTAGCTGATCTCTGTAGTAAGGATCGTCAGAGTCGGTTATGATATCGTTGAGCGCGATGCAGCCGTGTTGATCACACGCTAGGTCGAGAGCATGGTAGAGAATGTGCTCGTACATTGCCTTCTTCATCTCCTTGTCGAAAACGACCATGGCTCGTATCGTCACGTAGGTTGCGTATTTGTCGGTCGTGATGTGGAGGAAGCGGCGCAAGATAGCGGCACAGAAGAGCGCGTCGGCATCATCTGATTTGCCGAGGAGCTTCTGCACGCGTCTCGAGCCGTACTTGTTTGTGACGATCGCCATGAAGTAATCGGAGTCTGACGTCAGCAACGAAGCCATCCTCTGAAGCACTGTTTTGTCTGACTTTGAGATCATGCCTTTAAAGTAAGACACACCTTCGCCGTCAGTCATTAGGTTGAACAGAGCTGCGTGCAAGGGCGTGGCGGAGGCGCGTGGGGCGAATCCAGGAGGAGGAATGAAACCGGAGATTCCTTTAGAGTATGGTAAAGCATTGAACATGGTCGACATTGAAAAGGAATTATCGGCGACTGCCATTAATTGATGTTATCTCTTGATCTACAGAAGTTACTCTTGAAAAGGGTTTGATTAATTAGTGTGATTTTGGAGAAATATGAGAGACTTGTGAATGAGGAAGTGTTGGATCTGTGGTGATGCTTTTAGTATTTATAGAAAAGTTAGGGCTTTTGTTTTTCTACTTACAACACAATTTGGATTACTACTAGGAAAAGGAAACTTATTTGGTGGAGTTTCCTTTTTTCTTATATTTTCCTAACTATTTGATTTTAATAATAATAATGTATCTGAACAAAATGGAAACAAGTAGATTTTTTTGTAAATCGATAATATTTAGGCACGAAAATCAAATTAACATGGTTTATTTTTAAAAAGGAAAACAACGAGTCAAAGAACGGAGCTTTGCATAAAGTGATAATAATTCGTAAATCTTTAACAAAAAAAAAAAAAAGAAGAAGATAATAATTCGTAAATATAAGCAATCTGCTCTGTTTCCGACCCATTTGGGCTATAAATTTAAGGCCAAGAGAACTCTCTCTATTTCACTACTCGTACTTCCAAAATTTTCACATATAGCAATCTAAAAGCCAAATATAAGAAGACGCAATAAACACTATTCTTTCCCCTAATGGCAAGATCAGATTGTAAAAGTACAAAAAAGTGTCAAAGAAGAGAATTTTATGGTTCTACAAAGATAACACAAAGAAAAATGAATATTTTCTGCTACTTACAACTGTCTTTTACCCCGGAAAAGAATGGAGCAAATAAAAGGGTCTTGAGGACTAATCACTTGAGAAAAGAAGTAGCAAAGTATGAAGAGAAGAAACAGAGAATCTATATATCCTGCCTCTGCATTCTTCAAAAACACACTATTCTTCCTGGTTTGATGGATTCTCATCATCGCTTCCTTCTGGTGGTCCATGGAGCTTAAACCTGCATTTGAACGAAACCATTATTCTTCAGAGAGTGAGAAAGAAATAAGAACTTGCTGGTGCAAAAACACTAAATGGATCATCACCTATTGATGAAGAAATTTCCTTCATTGTACATCACTGTATCATCTGCGCCTTCCTGTGTGAAAAAAACCACAATGAGAAACACTTAAATTAAGCTCGAACCAAAACCAACTCATGGTATGTTGAAGTATTTGATGGAAAGAGTCTTCTTTTATACATAGTACATGCCGACATGAGAGCCACAACCGATACAGAACACTGGACGCATAGACTTGTCAACTCTTCCATTTACAGTGAACTCCATTATATCAGCATCAATCACCACATTGTAGCTGCCACCAAAAGGGTTTTTAGTAAAAGCACAAGCTGTAACAAAGTAACCTTGAATGAAATCCGAAGCATGATTTTACCATTTGGTGATGCAATATAGTTTCCCAAGGCTAGGCGGATATTGTAATAGCAGATTCTGCAGAAAAAAAACACAGAAATTCTATCAGATCAACTTTTCAGTAACAGTGGAGAAATGTCAAATTCTACTAGTTTCGATTTCTAAGAGCACATAACACAAACCAACTATCTACAAAAATGTTGATTCTTGCTGAATTCATCAATGACCATCACCAATATCAAGAAACAAATAAACCAAATTCGACATAGAAGAAACCGAAAGAAACAAGTTTTTGAGCAAGAAGCGTAAATCAAACCCTTGTGATTGGAGGATCTCCGTAAACAACGAATTCAACTTCGCAGTGCTTGCATTTATAAACCGATCCCTCGAGATCTATCTTGAATAATCTTCCCATTTCGCCTGAAGATTCCCACCAGATCTCAGTATTTACGATGTTACACGAAGAACACAAGATTCATCGATAATTGCAAAATTACAAGTAAATCGAAGAGATAATTTTTTAGCCAACTCAGAAATTAGAAAACGATTATCAAGAAATCGCCCCGTAAAACTTCACGAAATAATGCATCAAATTGACAATAAAATGAAGAAGAATCACCAAAATAACGATGAGGATATACTAATACTTAAGCCTAATACTTCCGAGAAAGTTCTAAGATTCCGAGAAAATTCTAAGATTCCGAGAAAATCGAGATCGTTTGATCTTACCCAGAGCCAGAAGAGGAAGAAACGCCAAAGACAAGAGGAAGAAAGAGTTTTCAAATTCCCCAAAGAATCGGTTATTTATAGATCCTACGGCCCATTATCCACGGGCCCAGTTTTCAGTATTAAAACTTTTTGCGAATTGGTCCACATTGGGTTTAGGGAGTAAACCGGGAATGTCGAGTTGAAGAGAACCGGATCTATATCTTGGTTTCCTTTCCTGCTTTTATCCTCCTGGGTTGTAAATAAATCAAAATGTCTAATATTCAAATCATCTGATAGTTTTATTAACAATAAAATCTGTATCTTTTTCAAAATATCTGATTTTAATATTTTAGGTTGTTTAAATTTTAAATAAAACCGCAATTGTAAACTTTTATAATTTTTCAAGAAAATTGTTACCGAGTACGTAAAAATAAAATTTATCTAATATAACTTGTGTTAGTGTTATTTTAGGGTATTCTTAATTAGTTTTTGTTTAAATGGTTTTATAAATAAATAAACTATTAAGTTTTGTATTTCAACATCACTTATGTTGGCCTCTTGGGGTTGAAATCGAGGGTAAAAAGTTTTAGGCTTTATAGTGACTTCAAGAAATTATTGAACCAGCTATTAGGCTTTATGGTTGGCTTTCGTTGGACATGCTATGCTCGACGTTACTTTATTATTGAGCCTTTATTATTATTATTCTCTAACTGCAACTACAAAAATAAAAAAGGGGATAATACCAAACCGAAATTGTAATTATTAGTCTACTAAAAGTCTAGCCATACCACACTACCAGTGATACCACACCAATAAACATCAAAATTAAAACAATACATATCATACCAAATCTCTCATCATGTTTTTCGCTCTGGAATCGGTTTTCGTACCGAGAACTGAATTCTCTATGGCCGGTTAAGCTGTACCCGAATTGGTTATTGTACCTAGTAATGAATGCTCTATGGCCGGCTAAGCTGATCCCATTAGCCCCACGCGTGTAGTTAAAAGAATTTCCACACCTACAAGGTAACAAAGGAAACATGAAACGAAATGTTTGTATAATTCTGTTTTCTTAACGGCAATGTTGGAAAATAGGAAGAGATACCTGCAAGTCATGTGGTCGCATCCGGAAGAACGTTCAATCATGTGTTGGCAATTGCTACATTGACGCCACTCTCTAAGATTTGCTAGAGACTTAAGCACATCATTTTGAGTATGCAATCTCTTGTACTTGGTGCATGTTAGCTTACTATGCCACGGAACTTTGCAGTGAATACAGAAGTCGCCACCGCATTTGAAGCATCTCCTACGTCCATATTTAGCAGATGAAGAAGAAAGCTCGGTTTTCGACATTAGATACGAGCACCTTTGGTATGGACAGTAAACTCTCTGGCTATAAGCTATTGAATCCTCTCTAATCCTCTGTTTCCACATCAAACTCAGCTTTTCATTCAAAATCTCACCACATCTAGCCATAGATAGCTGACACTTGCAGAGAGGCTGAGGACAGTTCGGTTTCATTCCATCAAGAAGCTTCACCTCGATATGTGATTTCACACAAGTTAAGCAATATCTATGACCGTATACACAAGCAGAAAACATGAGTGAAGGATCAATGTCTTCCATACAGATACCGCAAGTCTCTTTCTTAGGTTCCTTGCCTTGATTCTCTTTCTTAGCTTCCTTGGCTTGATAAAGCATTGACATAGTCAGTCTATTCTTTTTTTTTGTGCACCTCTTCATCATAGAGGGTCTATAGAAAAATTTAACATCTTCATTGAACATCTTCACAGGATTGCTAGATATGAATCTCTTTCTCATAACTTTCACATCATCCATTAGCAATGCAATCTTTTTCTCCTTGTAATCCGATATTTCCGAAAGCTACGTTCAAAAATCAACTCAACGTGTTACATACTTCCTCCGTTTTATAATATAAGTCGTTTTGGAGAAAAATTTTTGTTTCATAATATAAGTCGTTTTCAAGTTTCTATGCACTTTATATATTACTTTAATATTTTATAATTATTTATATTATGCAGTTTCTTTTATGATTGGCTGAACTTTTTAAAAGTAAATCTTCTTAATCTGCGTGTTTAAAGCTAAAACGACTTATATTATGAAACGGAAGGAGTATATAATTCCATTTTCGTATCTAATCCATGAGTGGCTTCTTCTAGACCACGCATCAAAGCCCTAACCTCGGCCTCCGTGGAAGTCATGTAGTGGTCATGAAGAAGTCCATTACTCTTAAACACCAGATTATCCTTGTGGTCGCGAATTACAACATCAAATCGCGTAGTTGTGACCGGCGTTTCGCTCTTGGACACAATCTCTACGCTTACCAAACTGTTGAAGTAAAGCTTGTGAAATTGAGGTTTTTCTTTGACTTTTCTCTCGGCGGAGTCAATCAGTGAAACGCCGTCTAAATCCATTTCACAAGTAGCCATGTGGTGCGACTAATGTGGTGGTGACAATGAGATTTTATGATGATTCATTCATATATAGTAGTAGTAGCATCCGAAGCCCTCAGAAGAATCTGCGAGAGAACAAAATAAAATCTACAAATTAGATTCGCGAAGCTTCAGGATCCTCGTTAAGATTGTTCCGCGAAAAAATCGGGGGAAAATAATCAGCGTAAATCTATCCAAATTTTTTTGTTTTTTTTGGTAAAAGATATCCAAATTTTTTTGTCTGAAACGTCTAGCTCTTGCGATCATTTACTACGTCGTCCGTGAAAGCTTCACCTAATTACAGCGAGCAGCGACGGCGGTGGAGGGAGATTGTAAATTTCGACGGAATAAGAAGGGTATAATCGTCATTTGTGATTGCTCTGAGGTCAACGTCTGCTCATTTCCGAGGTCAACGTCAGTCAAAACAAGAAGAAGTACACTAAAACATTTTTATTCTTTTCTAAAATTTGCAAGCAATATAGAAAAAAAAGATGTAAGTCAACGTCGTCGTTCGTTGACAATCTTAAGATTCGGTTTACCTCTAAACCAACCTCCCAGTCCAAGCTTTTGATTTTGTCCACGTCACCAATCTCGAGATACGTGAAATCATCGGGTCCTACACGACACGTAGGCTAGTTTTGCCACGTCATCGAACTCCAAAATAATATCTTCTCTGACCTTTTTTGTTCCACCACCTCCCCAAAAGTCCCAATCTTTCAATCTTCTCTTCCTCTGATTTAAAATTTCTTTCTTTTTACATATTTTAGTAGCAATTGGATTCTGTAAAGTTGTTGGTAAGAGAAAAAGTTAGATACGAATCAAAACATTTTTGGATGATACCTTTCATTTAGTGTAGGTGATTAAATTGCTAAGCAAAACATCTGTTCTTTTTTTCGTTGTAATTTGTTTTTTTGAAAGTCAGGTATGGTAAGAGATTCTGGTGGTGGTGGTGTTCTTCATCTATGGATTAAGCTACAAAGGTTTGCTTTTGTTTGTTTTGTCGCTTTGACAATCTGCTGCTGTTTCAGTTTTTGTGCTTATTTCATTAAGTATCATAGCTTGGAGTTTGATTTTGTATCTGGGTTCTGAGGAATTTATAACAACTTTGAGAAAGTTGCCAAGTACTGTGATCTTAGATCTAAGGAATAAAAGAGACTGTGTTCAAACTTTCTTAACTCGTTGCCAAGTACTGTGATGATTTTCTATTGGTACATTCTAGCTTTTGATTTCAGAAACAACAAGATTCAGATTGTTTCCTAAAGCTGAGTGTGCTCTACTATTGAACTTTGATTTGGCTTGTTTAGTTTTTCTTTGGGCAAAGTTTGAGGATTTATCCAAATTCAGTTTTTGTTTTGTTCTGGTGTGAGACTGTGATGTTCTTACGGAATGTTGCTATTTTTGTTTCTCTTTTCTTATTGGGTTGAGGTTTTGGTGAAGGGATTAAAATAAGTTTGGGGAAAGAAGAAATGTGCAAGTGTTATGTCAGTGTAGAGGGGACGTTTCTGCAGAATCTTAGCTGTTATTTGATGCTGCTTCTATTCTATCTTGTTCATGGAGGCTGGTCTTGACATTTTCTTTAGATTTCTAAAAATGTGTTTTAATAACAACGAAACTGGTGATGAAGTGAAAACCGAGAGGCAAGTGTTTGTTTCATCCGAAGAAGATGAATTTCGAGTTGAAGATACTCCTGGAGATGATGCCAACAATTTGATACAGATTTCTCAACAACAACAGCAACCGCTAGCTCCTGTTGTTAAGTGGGAGAGGTATCTCCCGGTTAGATCGCTTAAGGTTCTTCTGGTGGAGAATGATGACTCAACACGCCATATTGTTACTGCCCTTTTGAAGAATTGCAGCTATGAAGGTTTTTTTTTTATTGAATTGATCATCCTTGTTTAGCAATCACATTGTTGCTTTTGACTAAGTTGTGAATTTGGAAACTTTTTGTCAGTTAATGCTGTTTCGGATGTCCTTGAAGCCTGGAGAATTCTAGAAGATGAGAAGAGTTGCATTGATCTTGTCTTAACAGAGGTTGTCCTGCCTGTCCATTCTGGAACCGGTCTGTTGTCCAAGATTATGAGCCATAAGACACTTAAGAACATCCCCGTCATAAGTATTTACTTAAATCCTCATTAAATAATTGTTTATCTAGTTTCATTATGCGATGCTCAGTTTGTGTAACTCAAGATCTGATGTTTTCTTTTTGTAGTGATGTCATCTCATGATTCTATGGTTCTGGTCTTTAAGTGTTTGTCGAATGGTGCTGTTGATTTTCTCGTGAAGCCCATTAGAAAGAACGAACTAAAGAATCTTTGGCAACATGTCTGGAGAAAATGTCACAGCGTATGAGTTCTGATTTGGTTACCTGTTTTACAAAAGTTACTCTGTGTTTTTTTCTTTTACTTATGCGTTTCTTGATTTACCAGTCTAGCGGAAGCGGAAGTGAGAGTGGAATACAGGACAAGAAGTCGGTGAAACCTGAAAGCACTGAAGGGTCAGAAAATGATGCCAGCATCAGTGATGAACTCGAGACGGAAGATGGGAGTAGTGGTGGTTTGAGTAACCGAGATGGTGGAAGTGATAATGGGAGTGGAACTCAGGTAATATGTTTCTGTGGCTATAGATAATAACAATGTCGGAATAATCTGTTTATAAATTTTTTATTGGTTTTGCATTTATAAAAATATGTAGAGTTCTTGGACCAAAAGAGCCAGTGATACTAAGAGCACCTCGCCTTCAAATCAATTGCCCGATGCACCCAATAAGAAAGAAACCTATGAAAATGGATCGGTACATGTTAATAAACCGAAGGAGGTTGAAGATCAGAAAGAACAAATAGGTAAGAACACAATTTAATTAGTCACTTAAAATGTGAGTACACTGATCTTGTGGAACAATTCCTTGAGATTCTATCTGTTTTACTTTAGATGATATTGTAATAGGCACGGGATCACAGACAGGAATGTCTATGAGTAAGAAAGCTGAAGAACACGGAGATCTGGAAAAGGATGCAAAGTATTCTGTTCAAGCTTTGGAGAGAAACAATGATGACATGCTGAATCGCTCTTCTGGTAACTCACAAGTAGAAAGCAAAACATCTTCATCTAACCGAGAAGTTTTGCAATCACTCGAGCAAACTCTGAAAAAACCAAGAGAGGCTGGAGATTACAGAATCGGTGATCAAAGTGTTTTGAGGCATTCAAATCACTCTCCGTTCTCAAAGTAAGTTCTTGACCTTAACTGCTAAAGAACTGTGGAACCTGTGACTGATTTGGAGTTATTGTTTCTTGTGTCATATACTCATGTGCAGATACAATAATGATGCTACTTCTGCTAATAAGGTAATTTTTACGATGCTTGACGCTGTCTTTGAAATCTATGCCGGTTTCATCATAAAGCTTTAATTTTTGGTGAGTTAGGCTCCAGAAGAAAACATGGGAAGTTGTTCTCCTCATGGCAGTCCTGTTGGGAAACTGTTGGGTTCGGGTTCGAGCAGTGACAATCCTTTAAATCAGCAGTCTAGTGGAAGTGACCGATCGGCACAAAGAGAAGCTGCTTTGATGAAGTTTCGCCTTAAACGTAAAGAGCGATGTTTTGAGAAGAAGGTAAGCTCTAAACAAGCTTAAGCTCTCGTTTCCTAGACGAAAATTATCGCCTTTTTTGTATGCTTTAGGTTAGGTACCATAGCAGGAAGAAACTAGCTGAGCAACGGCCTCGCGTCAAAGGTCAATTCATTCGCAAGTAAGTTCAAATCCTTTGCAAGATTTCTCCCTATAGATGTTTCAAAAAGTATCCTTATATAGTAATGTACTCACATGGAGTCCTTTGCATGATTATAAATCAGGAAGTGACGACAGTTGAACAACAAAATTGGTATAGAAGAGAGATCCATTTCTAATATCTGAAGAACCAGAAGAAACTTTCACAAAGTGGCATTTTTTTTTTTTTTCCATTTTTAAAAATAAAAGAGTAGTCTTGTCTAAATATCGTATTTTCTATTCTACAAACATAATAATGTTGCTATAGTATTTCTTCTCTAAAAACAATCATTTACTCATTAATTCTGATTAATATTTTATTACATATTCAAAAGTCTTATCTTCTTAATTACACTTTTTATACATTTTTTTTCTTCATTTGATAGTGTGAGCCTATATTTTTCTGTGAATGTAATTTTGAGTATTATTTAATTTTCTAATTTTTAAAAATAATTAGAGCGCATAATCTTCCGTCTATATATATCCTCCGGCGAATTCTTTTAGTTCTGATCATCCAAATCTCTCTCATTCTCTTTCTCGCTCTAGTTTTCTCGTTGAGAGTCTGTTACTCTGTTTAATTACAAGTTTTTTCCGGGAAAAAGTTTCTCGGGAAAATAAAAGAAAAGAAGTCTCAAGAAAGATTCATCTTCGTTGATCGCTACGATGAAACGTTTCTTTTGCTGTCTCAAAGGAGGAAGCTCACGTAACGCAGGGCAAGGTAACGACGAGAACGACGAAGTAAACCTCGACCGACCATTTGGGAATAACGAGCGCCTCAATCATCTTTGGAGAAATCATCTCTCACTTCCTGACGATCGTGAAGTTGCAGGTTCCGTTTTCGCTTCTCTGTTTCAATCTCTTGAAATCGAAATCGAGATTTCTTGTTTTCTGGGTTTCTTGTACCTTAAGCAACTCTGTTTTGAAGAAGTTTCTTACTTGTTTGTTTTGATCTCGTCACGTTCATGCAAGTGAAAGTAGTATATTAGTTCTTCTTGTTTCGAAACAGCGTCTCCATCTTGTGAACTTAAACTGATTCGTTATCGTAACACAAGAAGAAATTGATTTAGGGTAAATCTTGTTCGATCTTTAAGTTTTGGTGATTCATTTGCAGATCCCACTGCTCGTTTTTTCCCTATATCTCCACCTCTACCTGATAATTGTGGAGCATCATTTCTATGGCGCGAACTCGTAGACGGAACAATAAACTTCCGGGACGAATATTTTCTCGGCAGAGGCAACTTCGGCGAAGTCTATCGCTGCCGTTTCTCAAGACTTAATGAGGTATATATATCGACCCAAAAGTCATGTCCTTTATGGTTAAATATCGAAACTAAAGTCTGCAACTTTTGATTTCATTAGGATGGAGCCGTAAAGATTCAAAAACCAGACAATCCAACTGGTCATGTTGAGTTCTTGGCAGAGGTTACAACGTTACATGCAGCTAATCACCCAAATGTGATTAGACTTCTTGGCCATTGTTACGGCCAAAGGAACCGTGCTATAGTCTACGAATTCATGCCCAATGGCTGTCTTGAGCGTCACATCTTTGGTAAAGAAAACTCAATCAAACCTAATTGATGACTCGGTTTTAGTTTCCGGGTTGTTAATCAACTCCTTGTCTTCTTGTATAGCACACGCAACGAGGGTGCAGGGTCCGTTTCCTCAGGGTCTACAACTACCAATTAGGGTTTTGAATTGGGATACGAGGATGAGAATTGCTTTGGGTGTAGCCAAGGGTCTGGTTTATCTACACCAGGAGCTGAAAGTGATTAACCGAGATGTCAAGGCCGGAAATATTCTACTTGATGCAAATTTTGTGCCAAAGCTGACTGATTTTGGATTGGCGACTAAAATCGATGTAGATGAAAACGGTGTTGAGAAGCAGATCCTGATCAATCCGATGAAGGGATCTTTGGGATACATTGCACCGGAAGGAGAGATTTCCGGGTTTGTTTCGACTAAGACTGATGTCTATAGCTATGGAGCTCTTCTGTTAGTGCTTTTCACCGGAAGGCAGCCTTTTTATGTGAAGAAACCTGTTGGGATTAGGGAGAATCTCACTGAATGGGTATGACTCAAACTTTTGTGTCTAGAATCTTTGTACGTTTCGTGTTCTGCAAGTTAAGATCTAAATCTGAGTTGTATTTTTGCAGTTTATCAGAATATTGCCTAGACTCGAGGATGCGCCTGTGAAAGTTGATGTTGCGCTCGGTTATAGGTATTCGGTTGAAGGTTTAAAGAAGATATTTGATACTGCGAGGATGTGTTTAAAGACAGAGCGACTTGAACGGCCTACTATGAGTGATGTGGAAGCAATGGTTCTCGAAGCTGCATCTTTCCCGGTCCAAGTGCCGCCCCAGGTGAAAAGGAGGCGTTCGGCTTCGACATATGAAGTTTTCTCCGGGGGTTTTTAGTAGGCTTTTTATTTTGGTGTTTGGTTTTTCGGAAACATATTATAGACTTGGTTTTGGTACTGGTTTTACCATTTAAGATGAGATCAGGTTGTGAACTTTTTTAGATGGTTTTGGTCATCATTCGCTGTTATGAAACTTCTTAAAATAGGAGTGGAGAGGAAAAAGCAAAGCATAACTGTTGTTATTGGAATTTAGTTAGATGCTAAGTCTTTCAAATTTATCTCTTTGATTCTGCAACTTATAAAAGTGACGTTTTGAATGGGCTTGACTCTTGATCATATATACCACGAGAAGCTTTATATATGATTTGAATCAGCAGTCTAGTGATTGTGAACGGTCAGCATAAAGAGAAGCTGCTTTAATGAAGTTTCACCTTTAAGAGCCATGTTTTGAGAAAAAAAAAAAGCTATCTCTAAAGAAGCTTAAGCTCTCTGTTTCTTGAGACGAAAGTTATCGCCTTAAACATGGAGTAATTTGCCTTTAGGAAATGAGTGTCTGAGTAGTGACTACATTTGAGCAACAAATTTGGTCTAAAAGAGAGATTCCCTTGGAAGATGTGAAGAACAAAAAATAGTTTCGCAAAGTGGCATTGTCTCTCTAACATGAGATTCTCTTCAATAGTCTTTAATTTGGATTCATTGTATATAGTTCTAGTAATTTTTCTTTTCATTTATTTTGATAATAAAGTCTGTAAAGATTATTGCCATGATTTTTGTTTTTGAATGAATGAATGTTAAATTTATTCAAACCAATAAAAACCCCTGTTTTATAATATATGCCATGAATATTAGTACGCAAATCTTGTGTAAATATCATATTTCTTCAGATATAATATTGTACGTGCTATACATATATATTATTTTATTTTATTTAGTCACATTGTACTTGCTATATACTACTATTTATGTTCTGCAAACATTATTTTTTACTCATGAATTTTGATTACTTTATTGATAATTCTTCAAAAGTCTTTATCTTTCTATTTTCGCCAATCTCTTAGTTACACTTTTTATTCAAAAAAAAAAAAAATCGTATGAGTCTAATTTTTTTTTTTTTTTTGAGTCTAATTTGTGTATAATTTAATTTTATCATAAATACAAAAAAATTACGCATAGAAGTTAGAGCGCATATATGTTTACGTGTATATATATATTCGGCGAGTTCTTTTAGTGTTTATCATTCGACTCTCTGTTGCTCAATCTTTCTCGCTCTAGTGTTCTCGTAGAGAGTCTCTCTCTATCTAATTACATTTTCCGGGAAAAAGTTTCTCGGGAAAATTATAAGAAAAAAAGTCTCAAGAAAGATTTATCTTCGTTGAATCGCTGCGATGAGTAATCGTTTCATATGCTGTTTCGGAGGCGGAAGCTCAAGTAAAGTAGTGCAAGATCCATCGGAACTACCGCAACAGCAACCACAAGAATCACCGGATCCATCGGATTCATCCGATACATCGGAACAACCAAATTCACAACCGCATTCATCGGGGGGAAGTGGTGACGACGAAGGTGAATTTGGGAATAATACTTATGGAAATGACTACACACAAGAAACTTCTCGTTTTCTGATTTCTTGTTCCACAAGAAACTCTGTTTTTAGACAAGTACAAGCAAATCTGTTTTAAGTGTTTACTTCTTTTGGAATTACAAGTAGTTTTGATCTGGTTTTTACTTTCACATGACATTTCTGCGTGTGAAAGAGTAGTAGAGTTCTTAATGTTTTGAAACAAGTTTCTCGATCTTGTGAAATTGATTTGGGGTTCTTGTTCTTCGTTATCTTTCTTTCTTTAGATCTTGAGAAGTTGATTTAGGGTTCTTGTTCTTGGTTATGTTTCTTTCTTCCTTAACTTATAGTAATTCATTTACAGCTCCGAGTACGGGAGTTAAATTTCGATGGCGTGAAATCGAAGACGGAACCGAAAACTTCGGGATAACACATTTGATCGGCCAAGGCAACTACGGCAAAGTCTATCGCTGCAATTTCCCAAGAATTCATAAGGTATAATAACCCAAAAGTCTTATGGTTAAAATCTGAAACTCAATTGCTAAATTTAGCAACTTTGGTGTAATTAGGTTGGAGCTGCAAAGATTCATAATAATAATATCACAGCTGCTCTTAGTGAGTTCATAGCAGAGACTACAACGTTATATGCAGCTGATCACCCAAATGTGATTAAACTTCTTGGCAAATATTTTGGCATACAAAAAAGTGTCCTAGTCTACGAATTCATGCCTAATGGCTCTCTTGACCACCATCTCTTTGGTAATCAATAAAAAACCTAATCAACTCTGTTTAAGTTCTATACCAATTCCAGTTTTGTTAACTCTTTCTCTTTTTGTAGCTCAAGCAAGGCAGGTTCAGGGTCTAACGAAGCCAACTCGGGTTTTGGATTGGAACACAAGGATGAGAATTGCTGTGGGTGTAGCCGAAGGTCTGGTTTATGTACACCAGGGGCTTTATGCGATTCACAGAGATGTCAAAGTCGAAAACATCTTACTTGACAATAATTTTGTGCCGAAGTTGAGTGATTTTGGATTTGCGACTAAGATCGTTTACAATTCAAACGGTGTTGAGAGGCAGAGGGAGTTCAATTCGAGTGGAACTCAAGGATACATAGCACCGGAAGCAGAGGAGTTCGGGTTGATTTCGACAAAGTCCGATATCTATAGCTATGGAGTTTTTCTGTTAGTGCTTTTAACTGGAAGGAAAGCTTATGATATGAAGAGACCTGTTGCGAAAGAGAAACTCACTGATTGGGTATGACTCAAACTTTGTATCTAGGTTTTGTTTTTATACGTTCCGTAAGTAATGTATTAATTTAGGTTTTCTCGGATGTATCTTTTTTTTTGCAGTTAATGCCAGTATGGACTAGACTGGAGTATGCGCCTATGGTAGTTGATGTTGCCCTCGGTAATAAGTATTCGGTTGAAGGTTTAAACCGCCTATTTCAAACTGCGAGGATGTGTATAAACGCACAGGCACTTGAACGGCCTGCGATGGATTTTGTGGAAACGATGGTTCGTGAAGCTGCAGCTTTCCCAGTACTCCCAGAGGAGACCCCTGTGACCGAGAGGTGTTCGACTTCGACATAAGAGGTTTTCTCAGGCGGTTTTATGTAGGCTTTATTTTTTTGGTGTTTGTTTTTTCAGAAACATATTATAGACTTTGTTGTGTAACGGATGGTTTTGTTAATGTTTCTTCCATTTGAGACAAGATCAAGGTGTGAAACTTTTGAGACAATGCCATCTGTGCAATAGTTGTTAATCAACGACTGAGATCTCTTTGTCTTCATTTCTCTGTTACAAAACTTTCTTAAAATAGGAGAGAAGATGAGGGAGAGGAAAAAACAGAACAGAAAAGTTCTTACCTCTGGAATTTTCTTAGATCCTAAGTCTTTCAAAACAATCTTTTTGATTTCCGATGCGTTGGTTTGGATTCGAGTTCCACGAGAACCCACTAAATCAACTGGATCATATGGATGATTCTTCACCTATACGAGACATGTTGTGAAAGATCTTGACTCTTGATCACATATACCCACAAGGCCACAAGAAGCTTTACCGGCTGTTAGGTTATCTTTAGACCCACGTCTCTTTAAATGTTTCAATTGAATTTTTTAGCGATAACATTCAAAAATTAATGTTGTTTTTGATCCCATTGGGTATAGGAGTCATTCGTTGGTATTGAATCTATTTGTAACCACGTTGATAAAATGGAGGAAGCTTCAACATCGACATCAGCTCCAATGGCTGCAAAACCAACCGTTGTTAGAAAGACAATGGCGAAGCAATTCACCGGAAAACGTGAAGATTCGCCGCTCCATTCGGCTGTTAGACGCGGAGATTTCTCTGCGGTGAAAGATATTTTGAGTAATCATATGGAATCAGAAGAGGAACTAAGAGAGTTGTTGCGGAAACAGAACCAATGCGGTGAGACTGCTCTTTATGTGGCGGCAGAATATGGTGATGCCGAGGTGGTTGCAGAGCTCATCAAGTACTATGATCTCGAAGACGCTGAGACCAAAGCTAGAAATGGGTTCGACCCTTTCCACATTGCTGCTAAACAAGGAGAATTGGGTATGAATTTTTTCGGTTTTCTATCACCTTACCATATGAAGAAAGTTTTGATCTTTGTTTGATCTTAAGAATTGGGAAGAAACAATTACATAAAAATATGATGAAAGTGTTTATCTTTGTTTGATTTAAAGAACCAAATTCACATATCGAAAATTCGATCAAAATTATTATTTATATAATCATGAAAGTTTCCATTCTTTTTATTTATTGAAAGAATTGAGTGGAAACAATTTCATAAAAATCTCATGAAAATTTTCTATATTTATTTACGTGTGATAAATTGACGAAGTTTGAAATCTTTTTTTTTATAGACGTTTTGAGAGTACTAATGGAAGAACATCCGGAGCTATCAATGACGGTGGACTTATCAAACACGACGGCTCTACACACGGCGGCAGCTCAGGGACACGTAGAGGTCGTAGAGTATCTACTAGAAGCCGCAGGGAGTAGCCTAGCCGCGATCGCAAAGAGCAATGGAAAAACAGCATTGCACTCGGCGGCTAGGAACGGTCACGCGGAAGTGGTAAAGGCGATTGTGGCGGTGGAGCCGGACACGGCAACGAGGACTGATAAAAAAGGTCAGACGCCACTCCACATGGCGGTGAAAGGACAAAGCATTGATGTGGTGGTTGAGCTAATGAAGGGACATCGGTCGTCATTGAATATGGTTGATTCTAAAGGGAACACTGCGTTACATGTTGCTACTAGGAAAGGTCGCATTAAGGTTCGTAAAACATCTCCAATAATTCTTGTTTTCAAATTAAAATTTTAGTATTTTATTAAAAAAAAAAAAATTTAGTATTTTAAATGGTAAAACTTAAAATTTACTTTTGTAAAATGTGCATGCAAACATAAAAATTAAGTTTGACATTTAACGAAATTTATATGTTGCAAATTAAATGTAAAGGCTATGATTGGATAATATAACTTAGGGAAATTTTAATGTGATTGCAGATAGTGGAATTGCTTCTAGATAACAACGAGACAAGCACAAGCACAAAAGCGATAAACAGAGCCGGAGAAACGCCGCTTGACACGGCTGAGAAAACCGGCCATCCCGAGATCGCCGCGATTCTCAAAACTCGGGGCGTTCCCTCGGCTAAAGCCATCAACAACACTACTCGACCAAACGCAGCGCGGGAGCTCAAACAAACGGTGAGCGACATTAAACATGAAGTTCATCACCAGCTAGAACACGCTCGAGAGACGAGGAAACGCGTTCAAGGAATCGCCAAACGCATTAACAAAATGCACGTAGAAGGTCTTGACAATGCAATTAACTCAACCACAGTCGTGGCGGTTTTAATCGCAACTGTCGCTTTTGCCGCCATTTTCACCGTTCCAGGACAATACGCCGATGAATTGAGTTCGCTCTTACCGGGACAATCTCTCGGAGAAGCGAACATTGCGGATAGACCCGCGTTTGCAATCTTCTTCATATTCGATTCAATCGCTCTTTTTATATCTTTAGCGGTTGTGGTGGTTCAGACTTCAGTGGTTGCGATTGAACACAAGGCGAAGAAGAATATGATGGCTGTGATAAACAAGCTGATGTGGTTAGCTTGCGTTTTGATATCGGTGGCTTTTTTGGCGTTAGCGTTTGTGGTGGTTGGTGAAGAAGAGCGGTGGCTAGCGGTTGGAATAACGGTGTTTGGTGCGACGATAATGCTCACGACACTTGGGACAATGTGTTATTGGGTCATTATGCATCGAATTGAGGCTTCGAATGTGAGAAAGTCGAGAAAAGAGTCGATGGCAAGATCGAGACAATCAGGATTGTTGGAATTTTCTGGGATTTTAACTAAGAGAATGTATGCTATTTAGTGATTTAGAGACAAAGTGTATGTGTTCAGTTTTGTTCTTGAAAGATCTTTTAAAGATGTAGAAAGCAGAGGCCCTAACGTGTGGAAGAAGTAAACAAAGTTTAATGGTGAAAATTTGTTTTTTCTTCCGTTAATGGTTTATGAGGCCATTATTTTTAGTTTGCAACTTTAATTAAAATGTTCTCTCTTCAAAAGTGTATTAGATGCAGCGTTTTGAAATAGTATTGAACTTTAACCATTAGAGCATGTGCAACGGATGAGACTTTCAAAGCCTCTCATCTATATTATTTTAATACATGTAATTTAGTTTGTTTTTTATTTAAATTTTGGATGATAAAAAAAAAGCTCATAACCAATAATATTATGACATGTGTCATAATAGTCTCTCAAGGGTTCTCAAGACTTCTCATTTGAGAATCAATTCTTATCCCTCTCTTCTACTTTTTATTATTTTTAATTTTTATATTGTTAAGAAAAGAATTTCCACTACACATGCTCTTAAATTTTTTATTCTATTGAAACATGTTATAATTTGCTTGTTCATCGCTGAAAGTGAGGAGTAGACAAACTATGAGTCAACATTTTTTTAAATTAAATTCTTTATCTATATTGTAAACAAGAACTAATTATTTTCATAACATTTCATTAATTCTATATCCATGCAAGAAAGCATGGGGTTTGCTACTAAACTATGTTTAAACTACAAAGTACAAAGAGATAACAATGGCACACAAATAGACATTATGCAACATATTAAACCACAAAGACAAACACTGAAATAGACATTTATGATTATAATAATTAAAAATGAGAAATGATGTCAACATCAAAGATGAATCATAACGACATTATATTGACATTATACAGTTATATGAGGCAATTCCTAAACCCAACAAGAACAGAACAGTTCCATAATCCTCTCTTTTGTCCTCTTCCATGGATTCTTCTTCTCAATGGTCTGATCTTCCTTTAGATATGCTTGAGTTAATCTCCGATCGTCTTGACGACGACGACTCATCAGACACCATTGATCTCCTCTGTCTCCGCTCTGTATGTGCCACTTGGCGTCTCTCTCTTCCTCTCTCCAACAACAACAACAAAAATCCTTTGTCTAAATTCCCAAAGTATCTTCCTTTTTGGTCATCATCTTCTTCATCCTCTGGTTTCTTCATTCTGAAACAGAGCAGTGTCTATGAACTCGAAGCTCCTTTGAATCCGAGAAGCTGGTTGGTTAAGATTCAAGAGACATCTCCAGGGAATATGCGAGTCTTGGATCTCTTCTCAAACGACAGAATCTGTTTCTTACCAGAGAATTTCCCGGAAAAGATCGACTTGCAGGAGTTTCATGTGAGATTGGTTCGTAGAACTTATCGTATGGACTACGCAAACAATGGTGGTGAGATTTCTTGTTTCTGGTCTTTAAATTCCGACAAAGTTGTGATTTTGTCTTCAGGGGAAGACTCAGCGATAGTGGCTATTCACAGTGGTGGGAAATTAGGGCTTTTGAAGAGTGGAAACGAAAAAAGATGGAGAATTTTGGATAATTCATGGAATGTGATTTACGAAGACATAATGTTGTACAGAGAGAATTGTTGCATCGTTGTAGACGATAAGGGTAAAACCGTAATTTACGATGTGGATTTCAAGGTTTCGGATTTGGCTGAAGGTTTGGTCGGAGGAGGCGGTCACAAGAAGCATCTTGTGGAATATCCCGGCGGAGAAGTGTTGCTTGTTGACAAATACGTGAAACACGTTTGGTGCAAATCGGAGGTTTCGAAATCTGCGGTTGAGTTTAGAGTTTATAAGCTGAAGAGAGAAGAGAAGAGATGGGAAGAAGTGAGAGAATTAGGAGATGTGGCTCTCTTTATTGGAGATGACTGTTCTTTCTCCGTTCAGATTCCGGCCGGAGATTCGGCCGGAGGTTTTATATTCTATAGAGATTATAGGAATGGAGGAAGAAGCAGAGGTGTTTGCAGTGACGGTGATGGTGTCTTCAATGTGGAATTTGAGATGCAGAGTGATTTTGTATTTCCTATAAAGCCCAAATGTTTTGGCCCATAACATGATTTGGGCCTCTAATTCTATGGTCCAATTTTATTAATTATGAATTCAAATGGCCCAAACGTAGCTAAATTTTTCCGATAATAATTATATCGCAAACAATCAGTCAATCACCGTTTTAAGACATTTTGGTTGAACGGTGATTGTTTATAATATAAAGAGAGTAGATCACATTAAAATATACATACATGTTTAATATCCATGAACAAATGGAATACAAAGTTAATGAGTGTAAATGTGATATACTCTCTTTATATTATAAACAATGATGTGTATTAATTGATGTTTCATATTCATGATTACAACATCTAACGTTACATTTGCCATGAGAGAGAGGTAACCAGAGTTTACAATAGACGTTAATGCTTTGGGCCACTATTGCCTTCCCACAAATTGACATTATGTAGTCGGTGGTAGAACAAGTTTGAGCTTGATATTGATTGAATATATGTACATAAATTTTATTGAAAACTTACGCATATAAACGACAAGCCCGGCTCTATACATGTGTCCTTGGTGCTCATGCACAGGGTCCTTGTAATTTTGTGTCTTTTATCATAACTAAATTTACTAAAATTAGGGTCCAAAATTTTTTTTTTTTTTAAAGCATGAGAAATAAAGGTTAATTTTTATTTCAGTTCAGTGTCCTTAAATTTTTTGAGCCGGCCCTGATAAACGACAAAGTTTTAGTTGATTGAGAAGTTCCAAGAGAGAAAATCCAAAGTCAATATGCTTTTGATCAAACGCATAATTCTAATATTCATGAACAGATGATTTATATCAATTTGTCCCATCGGCTTTCAAATCCATGTGTACCCCCCTAAAATGGGTATACTTTCAAACCGGTTCTTGCTCAGGCTAGACCGTGCTGATCCGATCGATGACAATCAAACCGGAAGGACCAATGAGTTTGTTTCTTTGTAACCAAAAAAAATTCCAATAAGAGACCAATTTAGAGATGTCAAGAAAAAAGAGAGACCAAATTAGATATACTAATTACTTTTTTTTTTTTTTTTTTTTTTTTTTTTTTTTTTTTTTTGTAAACCTGATATACTAATTACTAAATGCCAAATTTTAACCGTAAAAGTTTGTTACCTTTGGTTTTCTCAAATTCAACTATGAAAAAAGGAAAAAAAACTACACATGGAGGCAATGATCTATCTATCTGTAAAAGTTTACATAAAACAAGTAGCTTTGTTTTTTCTTCAGGTTTCTTTTTAAATCATTTTTCTCTCACTCACCATTGCAATTGTAATTTTCCTATTCACAGATCCAAAGTCCTTTCATTTTCTTGGATTCTGATTCTCCCAAATTCATTTTTTTCTTGTGTGGGGAAATCTGCATCTTTGTCCACCTCTTTTATTTTCCCAAGAAAGAAAACAAATTCCCACAATTTTCTTGTCTTCTCTTCAACTTCTTCTTATAAGTTCCAGCTTTTTTTTTTTTTTTAGTTTCCCCAATTATCTCCTTTTCTTGTTTGTTTTTGAGATTTCTACTAAGAAACTGAGCTTAATTTTCCCGCGGGAATTTTCTTAGAATCACAAAGTTTCTTTTTTTTTTGCTCTCGTGAAAGTTTGAGAAATTTACTTCTTCAATGGCGTCAAGAGAAGTATCAACGATGATCAAACAAGGGTTTATCGCAGACCCTTCTCTCTCTTTTTCTCCGTCAAGAATCACATCTCCTGTTAAGCTCTCCTCTCCTCCTCTTCCTCCGCCACCTCCTCCGCCGCCGCCGCCAAACGTATCGGCTCACTCAAATCCGACTCTTTTCGACATGATGTCAGACGAGCACAACCGCGAGCTACCACGAAGGAAATCTCACGCGCGTGTGGCTCAAATCTTGACGGAGTTCAAGAACGGCGTCGTTTACGGCCATAGTCTCGGGCCAGGCGACGTTAAGCTGACTGTGGTGGGTAAAGACGGTTACAGAGTCACCATGGATGTTCATAGGAAGGTTTTATCAGAGAAGAGCAGGTTTTTCATGGAGAAGATGAATTCTAGAAGAGAGAAAGGAGTATCTCACATGGTGGAGATAAGTGAGTGTGATGATTTAGAGATTTATATAGAGACTGTGGTTTTGATGTATAGTGATGATCTCAAGAAGAAGTTGATCGGTGAAAATGTCATCAAAATCTTGGCTTTACTCAAGGTATATATATTGTCCAATTCGATTTTGATAAGTGTCTTCTTGGGGTTTGTTTTGCTTTGGTTTTGAGATGGTTTTAATGTGTGAATCTCATTTTCTTGGCTAGGTTTCTGCAGCTATCTCGTTTGATGAAGGAGTTATGTCATGTTTGGAGCATTTGGAAGCTGTTCCTTGGTCTGAAGATGAAGAAGAGATTGTTGTTTCTTGTCTTGAAGAGCTTCATCTTCCTGACGATTCTGTCACTTTGATTCTTCAGAGAGTTTCATCTCAACCTACCCCTTCCTCAACGAGAACTAGAACCGATGATATCTTCTTGAAGCTTCTCACTGGTGTACTACAAGCAAAAGATGATAAAGCTCGGCGAGAGATGAAAGTTTTGATCTTTAAATTGGTTAGAGAAGAAGCTGATTATGATGTCTCTAAAGACACACTCTATGGTTTGTGCCATCGATGTCTCACGTCTCTTGTGCTTTGCTTATCTGAAGTGACCACACAGATGAATGATCCGGGGATAGACCGTGGTGCTCTGATGGGAGAAATCGCCAGAGAAGCTGATAACATGCTGTGGATGGTAGATATATTGATTGAGAAGAAACTGTGCGGTGAGTTTGTGAAACTATGGGCGGATCAAAAGGAGCTAGCGAATCTTCATTCCAAGATCCCGACGATGTACAGACACGAAATAAGCAAGATCACCGCGCAGATATGTGTTGGTATTGGTAAAGGAAGGATCTTGGTGAATCGGGAGACTAGGTTTGCGGTTCTGAATACATGGTTAGAGGCTTTGTATGATGATTTCGGGTGGATGAGACGGTTATCCTCAAGATCTCTGGATAGGAAACTGGTGGAGGATGGACTCAGCCAGACCATATTGACCTTGTCGTTGAGACAACAGCAGGTGATTCTAATGAAATGGTTTGATCGATTTCTGACCAAAGGCGATGATTGTCCAAATGTTCAGCGAGCATTTGAGGTGTGGTGGAGAAGAGCTTTCATAAGACAGGTCTTGACAGAGCCAGATGCGCCGCAGCTGCAGATTACACTCTATGACTAACTCAAAATAGAATAAGATTGTTACCCTCAAAATGTCAAATCTTTGTTTTCTTTCCTTTGATAAACTGTTACTAATCAATTTCAATGGGATACCAAGATTCAAAAGAAAGTGGCTCAAAGATATATATCGTCTAAAACAATGATCAGAACAGAAAGAAGAAAATAAACTCGGGGCAAACAATCTTTCCCCTTTGTAGACCAAAAAGAAAATCCGAGTTTGAATCTAAAGTATGCTGCAGAATCCTATACGGGGCTATCGAAATTGGTAGATTGTCACTCGGCCTTTGCTTAGCCGTTAGTATGCATATTGGGAGGTGGAATTAGAATCCAAGAATTGGTTTCATCTGCACTGATCTTGCGTTGCTTGTCATCTCTATATATTCGGCATGTGAACTGCTATGAAACTTTGTTTCTGTCTTTTCAAGAGATGATTGGATCAGCTCCATATTTCAACTTGGGCAGATCATCGGTCCTGTAGATCAAGATTAATCGCAGAGTTAGTTTACAAACGAGATTCATATGGCAATGGCACCAATTGAACTAAAATGGTATTTGGTATCGGAATCTCTGAATACAATGAAAGGATAAGTATTAAGCTTAAGCATATGTTTAACGTTTCCATTTTTTTCTATATAAAAAAGGGCTCTTGAAACAAGATGAGATGTCGCATAAGTCTATCAGAGAACTCGAGTAATGTCATAAGCAAAAGTCACAACCTCAACCCTAAAAAACAGAGAGGAATGAAATCTGACCTTTGGAGAACTTTGAGTATTCCGGTTCCGAGCTTCATTGGTATGCCCATAATCACACATTCTGTAACTCCCTCTATGTTATCAACCTTTCCGCTAATAGCTGCACTAAATAAATGATCTCCAGTCCTCTCAAAAGATGCCTGCATCAGCACACTTTTGTCCATCTTCTGAATCCCAGTTCTTTGTATCCCGAGAACCTCCCCCTGATCAAGAAATTGACGTGACATTTAATCATTAACATGACTGTATTGGAAAAATATTATAAAAAGAGATCATAATAACAGATTCAAGTGTCCTTAGAACTGACCCTGTAAGTCATGACATCAGCCAAAAGCATCATGTGACGGATGTCTATACTCATACCATGGTTTCCCATAACTGTCCCTATTTCATCAATAATTGTTGTCCTTGCAGCCTCGATTCCAAGTGTTTTGCTCACTTCGACAACATTATTACTTGTAGTAGTTCTCCCATTGATTCCCGGTGTCCCCATAACAGCCAGGAGGTTTGTGCTGAAACATATATCAAGCAAAATATTCAAAATCTAAGATATCATGCACAATTTTGTCGATGACTATCCTTCGAAGTTCTGAGTCGGTTATTCATAAGAGTTTCAAACTGGACATGTATTTGTTTCTAGAAAGCGTTTTGTTTATTTCAAAAGTTTGGTTTAAGCACGTGAAATACTGACAATTCATATCAGTGGCTTACCAGAAACAGAAACAGAAACAAAGACTGCTTAATAAACTAAATCAAGGATTCACCAAAACAAACCATGCCCAACGAGGACATGAATTATCAGCTAAGCTAGCACTTATAGGAAGGACAAAAGACAGAGGAAAATCTCATCTCTTGAAGCTCGAGAAAACTTACCCCTCCACAAACAGTTTCCACCTTGTCTTCCCATCTATCTGTTTATTTTTATCCATATCCTCTGCGACAACAACTCGCTCAACTGTTTTGATCCCCTATCATAACAATTCAACAGAATGAATTCTCTCGGTCGGTGAAAGAGAGATTGTACTCAAAGAAAGAAATTAGGAAAAAATCGTAAAAACAATGTATATATATGTAAGAGAGAGGTTTAACGAATATCACATTCACTATGATATTTGGCAGCACATTCTTCAGATTGTGGAGATTGAAATGAGTCCTACTTTTATCCACCACAGGAGTAATATCCAATCCCGTATCTAAAACCCTAATATCCTGCAAAATTTACATTGCAAAGAGACTTAAGATCTGAGTGCACCACAATGAATACAGCAATAACAACTAAGGACCTTACATTATCGTTCAGTTTGATTCTGGGGGTCTTTAGGATGGAATTTTTTACCGACCAGGGGCTTATAGACAAACATGCCTCCTCGATTATTTTATTGTCAAGAATTATTCTCACTGACGCTGATGTTGAAGTCATTAGCACCTCGATGCTCTCAGCAACCTGGTCCATAATTCAAGTGGATTTTGACAACATGATTGGTAAAAACAGTGATAAACAAAAAGAGTATCTAACAAGAAGGTGCTGAACCAACGATCCAATAGTTGATATTTCTAAAATGCCATCGCAATATGGACTTAAAACAAGCAGCGGCGACCATCAAATACTGGATATGTAAAAGAATTCAGATCAAATTGTAGAGGGAAAGAGAACCTGTCCTAAAGTAGTTTTTTCAATGCGTCCTTTCACCCATCGTGCACTAGTCAATTCCAGGGGGTTCTCAAGTTCTGCAGAGATGACAGGTGTGCTTATATTTTTAGAAGCATTGATAATTTCATTGATTCGGGGGACTCCTTGTGTGATATCTGAACCAGAATTAAGAAATCAAAACAACTAGTACTCATATGTAAAAGCACTAGTTTTATAGCGAAATTCAGAAAATAAGCATTTTCAGCAAGGATACTCATGCTCGCCACTCCAGCAAAGTGAAAAGTTTTCAGAGTCATTTGTGTCCCAGGTTCTCCAATACTCTGAGCTCCTATTGTCCCAATTGCAGTCCCAGCCTCAATTTTTTTTTCCCGATAGCGAGATACACAAATTTTTACAAATACCTGCATATTTATATATATCAGACGTAAGATCTCAAATTATAGAAATATCCACGGGAGAGAATAGGTGTGATAATTTCTCGTTAATTAGATGTAGCTAACAGTATATATGATCAAGGACCGGCACAAAACTGAGATGCAAAATGCACCGAGTATTTTTCTTCTCCAAAAAAGGAAGACAAAGAGAATCACCTCGAGTTGCTTATCAGTCACACCAGATGCTTTATATAAAACCTGAGGCGTGCTTGCAGACTTTACTCCGAGCAAGGAAACAAATTCTCGAAGAGATTTCACAAAGGCGTCAGTGCAAACCCGACTTTTATCATGTCTGACTAATTCCTCTTCAAACTTTTGCGACAACTCTTCTGAGGAAAGATAATTGTGGTGAGATCGAGGAGGACATGTGGCCTACAAAATGTACGTACCGATTGTGACAAAACTCTAAATAAAGAGAGACCAAAACCAATATACAAAAATCCAAAAAGCACCTGAATTTTCAGAAATAATCTATCAAAATTTAAAGGAGCTCCATCCTTTCCTTCCATTAGTGCTGGGTCCATTCCATCATCCCCATAAGTAAATTGAAGTATACATCCGCTGGCATTTCGCACTGTGTTATCATAATGGACTAATAGATCCTCCAAAGCTTTCATCAGTCTACGAGACATGTAACCTGTACTTGCAGTTTTCACCTGCAATAGACAAGAAAATCGTTACAAGTTACAACAAGGTGAAGACCATCTTCGGTCCAGGTGTTAAAACACTGTCACGGTGTCACCCTTCAGAGAACCATCATGGCTGTCTCTTTCTATGAACAACTTTTTCATATTTTGCCAGGATGGAAAAAAGAAAAGGATTTATGCATACCGCTGTATCAACTAGACCTTCTCGTCCACCCATAGTGTGAAAGAAAAATTCTGTGGCAGTAAGACCACTGTAGAACGAATTAGCAACAAAACCTTTAGCCTGCGATGGCAAGAAGACATAAGATCAGGGTCCTAGCTCTCAAAGTAGTAACCGGAAGTTAGTGTAATCAGGCTCCCATAGGGTGATGCCCAAGAAGCCTACTACAAATTATTCAGTGGTGAGTAAATGTCTACTTGTTCAGGACACCTCCAATAAATAGCTTAAGAAATTTTCCAAAACATTTCTGATAATTAGGAGCGCTACCAGCATCCATTATGTTAAAGATTGCTCAGAGGGGTTAAAATACAGGGTAGTAACTGCAACGCAAGAGAGATGGAAATAGCACAAAAACTTACTGCAGGTGATTTGGACATCCTAGGGAAATGAGGAAGACTTCGATCTATAAATCCATCAGGAGCACGGTGACCATTAACTGTCTGCTGACCAACACATGCGACCATCTGACTGATATTGATAGGAGATCCTTTGGAACCACATTGTGACATGATCAAGGGACTATTTCTCCAATGTAATCCGCTCATACATGCCTGTATATCAAAAATAAAATGACGAGATGAAGCATTAGTATTTTGGTAGGTAACCAGGATCTGGATTCATTTTCATTTGAATACAGTAGATAAACTATCAGAGATATTCCTTCAATATAGATTTTTTTACTCCTTACTCATCTTGGAAAAATATATCACTCACCTTTGAAACAAGATACTAATGGAACTAGAACGCAAAAAAAAAAAGAATTGATTGCAAATCAAAGTGTCACGTTAGCCCATACACGTATCTTAGTAAATTAAATCACATATGTACCTTAGAACATGAATTTACTAACTGAAAATAGAAGCTACGTATTTACCTTCCCAGTGGCCTCTCGAATTGTATTGAGAATCCCTGTTATTTCAGCTTCTAATGATTTTGCACCATCTAGACCAGCTTTAAGTTGCAAATTTCCTCGATTAAATTCTTCAATTTTGCGATGGCACTGGTCATATCCGAACTGGATGCTATCTTTTCTTTCCTTATTCAACTCTTCACCAGGTTGTACGTCATCAATTCCAATGGAGAAGCCATGGATTCCAATCCACCGAGCACTGCACAAAACAAGAGAAAAAGCTACCAGTTAGACAAGAAAACTATGCATTTACTCGATGCAGCAATGGCAGATAGCAGAGAAAGGTCATAGAAAACACAGCACATACAAAGCAAGAACCGAGAACATTTGAAAATATTATAGAGATGAAGCAGAAAAGCGAAAGGGCAAGACAAAGATGGATAATAAAGATTGAAATGTTGCTGCGAGATCAAGGAAAAATTAGTCTGAAGAGATAAGACAATCCCATATGCAGAAAAATGAACTCACCTCAATTTTGCTAGCCGATTCATGCAGACTGCAGCAGCATGGGAGTTGTAATCTCTTAGAAGAATAGAATATAATCCATCCTTGTTTCCATTTCCTAGAGAAAAATATCAAGTGCTCAAAATTTAGAAAATTTCCAGAATAAACAGCTATCTGCTGCATTTGCTACATATGCATTCCATCTTGAACTTACCTAACGTAGCCTTCCCCAATTGTCCTGATATTAGCTCACTGTTTCGAAAATAAACCCATCCATCATTTACGCACATTGTTTCATCGAAACCATGCTCTCCCTTCTTGAAGTTCTTCTCTTTCACATTAAGAGTTACGTAGACTCTAACACTTGCATTTGGACGCAGCAAAACACTAAAAAGCTGTTTACCAGTCCAAAGCTCTATTGGCTGCATCAAATATAGCATCTGGATAAGAAATTCAATAGAAGGAAAGAAAATGCTAAAAAATGGCAGAAGAATTCCCAGTGTCCACAACTTATTTGACTACGCAGATTAAAATATCAATAACTAACAGAGTTTGAAGTTTGAACTCATTGATTAAACTAAAGAAAATAATGTACAATTTCATACAACCAAACTATTATCGTTCAATTTCAGAATCAGTGACGACGGATTACCAGAATAAATAGCGCAGCAAAAAGCTAATGAGAAATTAACACACGCACAGAAAAATATATATAAGATAGTTCATAGCAACAGAACAAGCTGTAGCTATCTAACATTCTCAAGTCAGTTGTGATGAACTACAGAGGTGAAAAACGTGCAGAAGTCTCATACCTTAAGGATTGTGGGTGTGGGCAAATCTATGGCATCCATGCCATCTCCCATGTAAGAACATATAAGTGAAAAGGCTGCACGGTCATAAAATGTGTCCTTCCTCGTTATCAAAAAGGAAGTTGTCAAAAAGTCCTGCGTTGATGCTACTAAAATTTCTCCATTTTTTGGGGTGCACAAATTGTTTTGTACCTGAGATACCAACCAAGGGAGAAGTCAATTATCACCCACATAATTATTAACAGTTAAACAGACTAGGAACCAACAGCTCATATAACAAACACAGCTTAGATGAAACAATTTCCTCGCTTTTACTCTATCATCATTTCTGTCCATTGAGATCGTTCATATACACATTACAAATGAAGTTTTTTCTAACATTTTAAACTCATCGTTTCCTCAGCTCCAGGATCTAGATCTTTTAAATTGCTTCGGAAAGCCTAAAGGTTCAGTTAAAATTCATTGGTGAAATTTGTTAGGCAAGACTCCATCTCATCATCATCTGGTACTTATGTATGTATGTGTGCATTAATATGAGCATATAGAGTGTTAGATGTAGCCAACATCTATATAATTGACTATCCCCACGAAACTTCATATGATGCTAAGTAAAAGAGAAGGTACCCCCATCAATGTGATAGCCTCTGTCCGAGCCTCCTCTGTTTGTGGTACGTGCATGTTCATCTCATCACCATCAAAATCAGCATTATATGGGTTACAAACCGATTCGTTGAACCTCAATGTTCTCCAAGGCATTATTCTTGCCTATGGGACAACAAATGTAAAATTAGGATTACTATGAGGGCAAGAGAAAATTATGACTAAGCATTATAAACCAGTACTGACCCTGTGACACATGATAGACATCCGATGCAGACTCGGTTGCCTGTTAAAAAGAACAGCATCCCCTTCTTCTAAATGGCGGTCAACTATGCAGCCAATGGTCAGTTCATCAGCAATACGCTTACGATAATCACCAACCAAAGTCCTGAAATGAAATGTGTTAATGCCCCCATATGATGGACAAAAACCCAAGCAAATGACCCTATGAGGACTATGCAGTCCTTCAGTGGTATTAGGTATCTACTTCAGTTCAGCAATAGTGTTTACCTATATTCTCGAAACAAATCTCAGTGATTTGATTTGGCTTCATTGAGAGCGGAAAAGTTGTTACTTGCATATTTTCATTTCTACCTATGTAATTTACCTGTTTGTGTGTGTCTATACCATGAACCAAACCTATATACGAGTCAACATAAATTTGCAAGTACACATAATTTTACTGAAACTGAAGATCATTTTGACTGTGAAAACCTAGCTATCTAGATATATTAACTCATCAAGATCAGTTTCCCCCCCTTAAATAGTATTCATTAACCAATATGTAACAAAACTAGCACACAACATTACCTTGAAGAACCATCTGGATATCTGACATTTCTGGCACCAGGGTATTTATTAGGGCCATTACGGACACATTGCCTCAACTTCTCAATATTATGACGGGAAACACATTCAGGAAAAGTTAAGATCCGAGCCATAAGGATGGGAATTCCTACCTGAAAAGTTTAGTTACCTTAGTGATAGGTTACACCAAAAATATAAACACAAAAAGCAACAATTAAACACCACTTAAGATAAGTTACCTCTGTAATTTTCAGATTGGGATCAGGTGAAATAACAGTTCTACCAGTGTACTCGACACGCTTCCCCGACAAGTTTGCACGGAAACGTCCCTGTTTTCCTTTAAGACGCTGAAGAAGTCCACTCAGTGGTGTTTTCTCTGGCTGGTTTTGTACACCACGGACTTCACTGTTAATGTATTTTGCAACCTCGCTTTGAACTGTATCCCATACTTGCTAAAAATAAAAAAATCATCAACAAATAAGAAAGAAGAAAAATAACAGAACCAGATATAGTCCTAAAAGAAAACTGGAATAAAAACGTAAACCAAAAAATCATTTTGAAGTAAGATTAAACAAAAACAGGGACTCCTTGTACCATGTTTTTGGGCGATGTGGTAGGTTGACTTAAAATTCTATGAAGACAAGCATTGTTTTGAATGATTAGCTTTAATCGCTCTGTTATGTCGTTTTCATTGCTGCAGTAAGAAAACACATTCTTTCAAGAAAAATCCCAGGAACAGAAAATATAACTGACATGAGAAAGATAAACAAAACGATAGCTAACCTTCGAGTACCACCAATCATAACAGACGGTCGGATGGATAAAGGTGGCACAAGCATGCACGTTGTGATAAGATTCTCAGGTCTATGGGCAATATAAAGAAGTTCACAGTCCTATTATCGATTTCCGAAAGAAAAAGGAAAAATAAAAAGAATCAGCATGACTGAATTATTTTTATATAAGAAAATCCGTTTATACTAATGCATATGTTCTGAGAGAAAAAGAACATACCGCAGGAAACTATGTAGAAAAAATTGGGCATTATAGATAAAAACTCAAAATATACCTTGTCACTCATTCCTTTAAAAAGCCCGAGCACCAAGTTAGGATCAAGAACATAGGTAAGAGGATTTATTGCTCTAGTAGACTCCTTTGTGTGGGATATTGCAGATTTACATTCATCAACCTCTCCACCATGGATTTTAGATCGGTCATGGCTGATGCCTATACCCATCTGCGCTGCAATCTTTTTTACCATGCCTGAAATTTATCAATAGATTAACCATTACCAGGATATCAAATTGAATTGGGTAGATAGAAGCAGTATCAAGAACATAGCATAAATAAGAATAGAACACAAGTTCAGATTAACCAATAACAGAGGTTAAGGATTTTGGAAATAGATATTACAATTCCAAAAAATCCCCAATTTTCTGCTTGCGCTACATAAGAAACTTATTCGAATGTTCTACGAGCTAAATTTTGCATCTAAGATGAAACGCATGAAGAATGAGAAAAGAAATCAAGGTTATAAATTATTAACTTCAAAAAAGCATCATCGAATCTAAATAGTTTCAGCCAAAAAACAGTTCAAAATTATACCATTCAGGTAGCCACATTTTTTGCACGTTATAATTCTCTGGCTTGCCATCGTACTGCACTTCTTGACAACCGCTTTCGCCAATTCAGTCTTCTTCAATGGCTCCATTTTGGGATTCCGCATCTTCCTTAAGTGATCTTCATACAATTTCTCATCTAAAAGCATGTTGGAACAGCGCTGTGGGGAAAAAACAATATTTGTGAACTACTGTTGATGCTACAAAGACAACAATATGACCAGCCAGTTTTTTTTAATGCAAAATAGGCATTGTCTGGATTTTGAAAGGCATCTTCTCAAGAAACAATTTTTTATGCTGGATTTTTCTCTACTTTCTCCATTCAACAAAAGTAAAAGGGTCGACTAACATAAAACAGAACAGACTCTAGAGAGGCATAATCTGCTAACTCTGTTACCTTACAAATGCACTTCAAAATGTCAAGGATAAAATTGAAGAATCCAACGTTGTAAACTGGGAGGTCAAGCTTCAGATATCCATAGTGTCCCGGACAATTTTGGAAGTTTCCGTCACAGGTTGTGCATATAGACTTTTTGTTTGGAGGACCCTGCAAAATCGTAATGAACAAACTATTTAGTAATAATCTTCTCAAAATGACAAAAATATCTTGGAATAGAGAATGTTTAGAATCATATGTACTGATGCAAATAACAGCAGGAGGCAAAAACATAACATAAAATAGTTGCCATGGTTATAGGCATAAGAAGTTAAACCAAGAGAGATAATAGGTATATATAAGAAAATCGGATACCATTCGAGCATCCAACAAGCCGTTTTCATAGGGTTTAAGATTGGTCTCGTAGTAATTATTCTTCCATACTTGAACTTCAGCAGCTTTCATGACCTCAAGATCAGAAAGCACAGAGAAGTTTATGCTTTTTCTGCAGAGATAATAGTAATGTCAAAAATCCCACCAAGAAAAACAACAAAAACTGGCAAACAAGTTTTGTTCCACAATATCAAAATCTCAAAACTAATATTCATTGTATCAAATTAAGATCATCATAAAAGAAATCTACAGACAGACATAAACAAAGAATCTTAAAAGCTTTTAGCAGAGAATATATCATCTAGTTGACATAAGAATTCAGACACCCAAAAATCCAAATTTCAGAGCTTGGAACAAATATATAAACTAGCAAAAAGAAACGAACTTTATGCACAATGAGTATGATCCAGCTGCTAAAAGGAGCGTACTTGGGAAAAAATATATCAATAGAGTAGTTTAACTTGAGGAGAAAAACTGAAAGAACATACATTTTAAGAGGACCAACATCTTCGATGTAGGGTTGTTTAGTGAATTCAATTTCCATCTTCGTCTCCATCTCCTCCAATCAAAGCTGCAAACTTTTTAACCCAGAAGGAAAAAAAAAACCGACTAAGTTTCGAATCGGAGTAAGAGAAGAAAAAAAACAAAGTAAACTCGAGACCGATCGAAGAATCAACTTACAGTGAGAAAGAAGAGGGTGAAAAAGGTGGGTTTAGGTTTAAGAAGAAGCAGCAGAGCTAAGTAACAGGCGGGAGATAGGCTGGGAACGGAAGAAAAATGGATGATCCAAGCAGACCAAAAACAAACCCAAAAAAAAAACCAGAAACCCTAGATGTGGAGATCGAACTCGAGACCTTGGAATGCTTGACCTAGGGCTCTTTGCCACAGCGCTATTTATTCTAAACATTAATTAGGTCGCGAGTTTTTATATATAACTATTAGTTCTCGAGCTTTTTTTTTTTTCTAATTTCCTTTTTTCGAAAACCAAACAAGGGGTACTTTAGTAAATTTGATTTTCTTCTTATTTCGAAAGTCCCAGGCTTTAGGGGAAATTGGAGCCCTAATTTGTGAAGTGAGAGAGGCGCGACAATCTTCGAGCTTCTTCCGATGAAGACAGTCACCGGAAGAGTTATTAGTGCTGAACCAATCTCCCTTTCCAAGGCGGCTACGCTTCTCTCTGGATTCGCTTCCTCCGATAATGGCGCCTCTCAAGACGTTAGTGCGTACCTCCGACGAGCCTCCGCCGCCTTCACCGAATTAAAGAGTTTCCACAGGGAGATTAAATCAAAGGATGCGAAGCCAAGCTCCGTCAGGGAGGTTAAATCAAAGGAGACGAACCCAAGCTCCGACGCAAGACGTGAGCGGGATGTCACTGGCGAGTTAGACGGAGGGAAGATTCGTTACCGGAAAAGTGGAGCTGTGAGTGAGGAATCAGTTTATGGTAGGGAACAGGACGAGATGAAAAAGAAGAAGAATAAGAGCAAGAATAACAAAGACGAAGATGTTGTTGGTGAGGAGGTGAAGGAGAAGCTGGAAGATGAGCGAAGGAGAGAAGAGAGAAAGAAGGAGAAGAAGAACAACAAAGACGAAGATGTTGTTGATGAGAAGGTGAAGGAGAAGTTGGAAGACAAGCAAAGGAGCGAAGAGAGAAAGGAGAGAAAGAAGGAGAAGAAGAGCAAGAGGAACAAAGACAAAGAGAAAGAGCTTGTTGATGAGAAGGTGAAGGAGAAGTTGGAAGACGAGCAAAGAAGTGAAGAGAGAAAGAAGGAGAAGAAGAAGAAGAGGAAGAGTGATGAAGAGATGGGTTCAGAGGAGACGAAGAGCAAGAAAAAGAGGAAGAAGAGTGATGAAGAGATGGGTTCAGAAGAGAGGAAGAGCAAGAAAAAGAGGAAATCGAAGGAGGTTGATGATTGAAGTTGGTTAATTTGGGGTTTTAGCTGAAGGTTTGAGAAAATTTTGTAGTTGAAACTAAGAAATCTTTCAAATTTTTGGGTATGTGTAGTTGAAGATGTTACTTGGTGACAATTAAGATTGAGAAAGATTTGATATTTGGAACTCTCTTGTTATAGTTTTATGTTATTTGCAATCAAGTTTTTGTTGCTTTGGTAGTGTGATGTTACCCTTTTTTTAATCCTCTACTATATTTGGAAGATGCTTGAATGCAAAGTTTTGGTGTGCTTGAAGCGTTAGCACTTAGCAGCATTCACTCTAATCTACTTTCTCAAGTTGTGGAATAAACTAGGAATGTTATATGTAAACTCAATTTTTGTTTAGGCACTTGAAAGTCTGGTGCTTGAACGTATAGGACGTTTCCTGTAGCAAGGAAGAAGGATTTCCACGTCCTGTTCAACTCAACCTATGCGAGTACAGATGATCCTCGATCGTCCGGTATGTAAATCTTACATGCGATTTTGTCTGTTACAAATCGTTGGTTCCTTGGTCTATTTCATGAACTAACAGGAACATTTTGATTTCACAGAGATTCTCCCATGTGAAGTTCTCGAGAAAGCCAAAGAAAAAGTGAAAACCAATTGATCAGGACAATATAGGACTTAAATTAGGATATCGACATTTAGGTAAAGATGTTGGTGGAGTTAGAGGTTTTGTGGAATACTGATCAGTCTTATTTCCATCCAACAAAGCGAAGCCATTTTCAAACCCGACCTGTTGTGTATCTCCAAGTGGCAGTGCATGATTCGTTAGTTGCGTATGATCCAGCTTCATATTTATTGTAAGTTCACCATACTCTGAGCTTACTATAGTCTTGTAAATCCTGATGCAGGGTGAGGAAGAATAAGTAGTGCACAGCATGGAGAATCTTAAACTCTGTGGAAACCGGCATCTTCATGAATTTTTGAAAGTCATGTCGTTAACTGGTGTACATCCTGGTTTGGCAGGTGCTTTACTGAAACTTGCGCTTACTTTCTCTTTCAGATTTTGATCCCTAGGGAATATATAGAGAAGACACGGGTAGGTTTTTGTTTGAGACATGGCCAGAGATAGAATTACTAGTTTATGAAAATCAAAGGAAGTGTTAGAGAAGCTCTGTGATTTTGGTCCTTCGTGCTATTGACCAGTTGTTAGACCCTGAACAGCTGATAAATGGTGTCCAGGATAATCCAATTTCTTACTAAGACATTAGATCCAAATATTACTTCAGATTATGGTTCTTGAGGGTTTCAAGCAGATTTTGTGCTATTCTTAAGATCTTTGAGATAGATATTTAAACCAGGAAAGTTGGGATAATTGTACAGAACCGCTTTGGATGTAGAGCCATAATTTCCTGCACCATCTATATGTGAATGATTGAGTTTTGTGAAACCTAAAAACACTCAATTTTCATCATAAATATGTACAGATATATACAATGTGTAGATGTCATATGTGGGTGTTGTATCATTGTTTACATGGACCATCTGATTCAAACGATTTGTGTATATCTTCAACAGTTAGTTGCTACAGAGATTGTATTACATAACTATAGAAGGTAAGGTCAATATATGCAAATTAGATTGTGTATATATATATTAGTTTTGGGTTTACATAGATCTACACTTGCAGAAAACAGAGCTGTGCAACAGTAAATAATTGTAAAGAAATTGACCTCATGTCAAATTATTAAACAGGAATTGACCTCATGTCCACCGATAAATGGCCGGGGAAAAAAACGAAAAAAATGCGGCGAATCTTGTAAGAAAGAAGAGACAAGAAACAAAAAGAAAAAAGACTTGAATCATGGGGAATGAATTCTCAGCATTTGGGCAAGTCTGCAGGAGGAGGAAGAAGTTTCTGATCAGGTTTATCTCCATCAAGAACAAGCCAAGCCATCCTCAGACCCCAACTGGTATGTACTTCCAAGTGACAGTGCATGAACCACACTCCTGTGAAACATTTTGTAAACTTGGTTATCATACTCATATTAGATGACACTAATATAAAGCTGTATTTCGTTGGTTTATTACTGTTTTTCTTACCTGGGTTATCTGCAAGGAATCGAATAGCAGCCCATCCACCAGATGGCACACCGATTGTGTTCCTCTCTATTGGGTCAACAAGGTTGAAGTTTTTAGGATCCTTGTTCGGGTCGAAATTCCCAAAGCCTTGGCCAACCACAAAGAAGTTGAACCCATGAAGATGAAGAGGATGGCTTTCTGCACCAAGAATGCTAGTGTCTTGCATCACCAGCTCCACACTGGTGTTATAAGGTAGAACCATCAAGTTTGTACCGTTGCTAATCATGGTATTGTTAGGTGGAGTGCCTGTGTAGTTAAACGGGACAATGGGACTCCATGGAAATTTTGGGGAATAAACTCCATGAGATTGCCCAGAATAGTGAGATTGAAGGAGAGCTTTTGTTGGCATTATGAAGGAAATGTTACTGATTGAGGCAGCAAACATTGTGGTGTTAGTAGGACCCTGGCATGTCTGGTTATTCTTATGATTGCATGGGTTTGTTCCCAATCCTACTGTGAAGAAGAACTTTCGATCAATATTCAGAGGCACGTTTGCTGGAAAATTTTTGCTGTTCAGGCTGCGTAGCTTATTGCTAAACTTGGTAGCAAAATTTGTGTCGTTTAGAGCAGGGAGTATCGGTTTGAAGAGTTGAAGATTTTTGATAGAGGTCCTTGAGTGAGCATCTTTGGTCTGTTTAGGTGGTTCATATTCTAAGATTCCAGCAACTGTAGAGTTATCAAAAGTTCCTTGACCTGTGACGTATGGTCTAGCAGTCATGAAGAAGGAGGCACTCGGGTAACTAGATTTAGTCTTCAGCAGGACGTTTGTGGTCTGGCCGGGAGCAATTAAGATGGTATCCATCTCAAATGGCTTAACATAGATCGCATCAGCTTCAACAACCGTAACCGTGTGATTTGCGATGCTGAAAAAGAGCTCGTCATTAAGTGCAGCATTGATTAGCCTGAGAAGGTATGTTTTTCCTGGCTTCACTCTCAGTCTGAATGTATCTGTTTCATATCATTGGTTATCTAGATTAGTGGATCATATATGTTATCAAACCATGATTAGATTTAGGTGTAGGAATCAACAATCACCTTTCGCCGAGCAGTTGTATAATGGACCAGGAAGCCCGTTGATCGTGTAAGCATCAGATACATTAGGACCGCCTCCTGTTTGGGTTGCTTGGCGAATGATTGCCTCAGGGTCTGCGTTGAACCACTCCCCTGAAATTTAACCATAAAAATCAGTAATTATGTTTCTAAACTCTCATCAGATTCTCAGTCTGCTTCTATTCCTCATCATCCTTACCAAAGATCATGGGAACTTCTTTATGAGGTTTAGCAAACGGGTAAGGAACACCGCGTTTGGGAAGGATGATAAGTGGACCATAGACTGTTGATCTTAGCCATGAAATGTGAGCATGGTACCACAGAGTGCCTCTTTGACCAACAATGGTATAGTTGTAAACATAGCTTTGTCCTGTCTGAATAGGACATTGGGTTATATAGGCTGGTCCATCAGCCCAACCACTCCGTAATTGCCGGATCCCATGCCTGAGATTTTCACGGATTAAAACCAGCTGTCAGTAATCAAACATCGCTCTTAATTATGGTACAATTAATTTTAAGATTGTTTACCAGTGGATAGAAATGTTGTTTGACACTTGATTAACGACTTTGATCAGAAGCTGGTCACCTTCCCTAGCAATAAGCTTAGGACCTGGAAACTGCCCATTTACAGAAACAAGGCTCTTTGTGTGGCAAAGACGTGTCACGTTCTGCATTTTGATCTACAAAAACGAAACATTCAGTCAATAATTGCATCCCTATTTAAGAAATTACACAGAAGAAACAATCTTCACATACTTCCAGCGTATAATGCCTTGTAATCCCAAATGCAGGTTGAGGTAGAAGAAGAACACAAGAGAATACAGCTAAGAGAAGCTGAAACGCCATTTAAGTGAGGTTGGACACCGAGGCGTTGTTTAGAGCAGGTGGTTTACTGAATACTCTGCCTCGGTTATCTGTTTATGTTTTGCTGTAGATTGTGGATTCATTGTTTCTACCTTTAGTGTATATATAGAAAAGGAGAGTTAGGTGTTTGCTTGAGCAGGAGATATAGACAAACAATTAGTAAATGATTATGAAAAAACAAAAAGATAATTGGTAGAGAAGTACTCCTTGTAATTGGAGACACTTGATATTGACTAGTTGTTAGATTATATGAACAGCTAATGTATGAGTGGTGTCAAAGATAAGTCAAACTCTTTGACCCTCTTCAATCCCTCAAAAACTCTTTGTTTCCTTCTCAGTACTATGGCGTAGATTCTAAATATGAATTGCAAGATTGCCAATTTTAGTTTCTCAGATATGACAGTTCCTCTTCCATGTTCTGCTTCTTTGACAGCTTTGAGTATATTAGACTTCAAATTTTAACATGAGAAAGTAAGTGACTTAGACCAAATGTGGCCGTTTAATAATATCGTTTGCTTTGGTCCTTGGCTAAGTTTTGTTTAGACCCAACAAAAACAACTCTTGGAAACTTCTTGATCTACAAAAAGAGTCTGAAGCAGAACCCGGCAAACAAAATTTAAAACTCTTGGAAACTTTTAGAAGGGTTCACTTTTGCTGTTAGCGGTTATGTTTTAGTAAAATACATTTCATCTGTTTGTTAATTATTTGTTTTACTTTCTTTTCTTTTTTTGTAGGTGAGGGGGAACTTCTAAAGGAGATTAACCGATGTGGAGTTAGTCAAAACATTTGTAAGCTAAAATTGCTTGGGGAATAAGCAAAGAGAGGGAGATTGTAGCTATCAAAGAAGGTCACGATTAGGGTTAGATATCAAAATCCATGAAGGGATTTTCCGATTTTTTTTTTTTTTTTTTTTTTATAAGAACATTGAGGAAACCTCAAATTAAGGTTGGCTATTTTATTTCCCAAGCAAGTTACCTAACTCCCTTTTAAGTTCGTATCCCCAAAGGCATGCCACTTATACATGCTTCTCGATATATATACATATTTTATACAACTTTATACTATATTCTTATTTGTTGAACTGTTTTTTATGTGCGACAAAATTTCCTTAAAACACATTATTTTCTTATTATGTTTATTAATTAATGCGTGTAAATAGTTATGTACATTTGCAAATTGTTTGCTTGTTAGTCCTCTTTCATATTAATAATTTTGAGAAATTTAAAGTCAATCTACAATCAAAATATGATCTACACAGGGTTGCTAACAAGTACGTATCAACTTATCCCCTGAATATGCAAAGTCGGTAATTAAATATATATATAGTTTTTATAGAGAAAAGACAATAAACAGATGTGGAATTTGAATAATGGTGGAATGAATATATATCGGACATAATGATGAATCCCGAGTTCACATCATTAGTATGTAGTTCAACCATTTGTAGTTTTAAAAATAATGTCTTTAACAATATTTTTGTTGGTAACTCACAATCAATAACAGTAAATATAGTTATAGATATATATTTTAAGTTTTAACTAGCATGTGACACGAAAGCTATATTTTAACCAGGTTAATCCCGGGTAAATTACCTCCCGTATAATTTGAAAACGAAATTCTGATATCTCTTAACGGTTTCGACTATAATCATCGAATTACATTAAACTAAAAACACATATGACCTTTTAGGTATTTTTAGACCTCAGACCAATTTCAACGAACTCTCAACTCTATAGTTTAGAGTTTAGACACTATCTAAATACCTTAAACTTAGCATTAAAATATCGATCTAATTAAGTTAAGTAAAAACAAAAATTAGTTGAAACCTATAATTAAATCTTAATTCACAGGCACCATATGAATTCTGCAATTATTATGTGACTACGTTAATGAAATTGCGATCTAGCAAAATGAAATTATTGGACTTAAACCCAAACTTAATTAGATATGCTAAAAACACATATTACAATGACACTATCAATTAGTACGTAAAAGTGTATTCTTTATATACACATACGTAAGATATACACATGATTGGTATATATGTGAAGAGAGTTTGATTAGATTGAAGGAAACATATGTTATTATACTCCCTCCGTTTTCGAATAGTTGTCGTTTTAGAGCTTTTTCTTGTTTTAAATTAGCTGTCGTTTTAAGGTAATAATGTAATTTATGCCAATAACTACCCAAATTACCCTCATTTTATTGAACACAAATTATTTGTAAATAATTACTTGTCATTTTTATGAGGTTAATATAGTTATTGTATACCTTTTCTTAATTTGTCCAAATACAGTTAAAACGACAACTTTTCAAAAACAGAGGGAGTATATTAATTTAAAATTTGATATTATTTATCTCAATTTTTTTTCCAATTAGAAATATGTGATGATTTAATTAAACTAATCCTCATATTATTTATTTGAGTTTATTTTTTCTTATTTAATTTTATCACATATAAATTGTAGCTACACCAACCCTTGATTTCTGATTAAGGCTCCAACAATATATAGTATAATGTATGCACGTATGTATACATATAAAGAACGTAGCCTATACGAATATATATGTACATTAGTACGGACAGTTACTAGCCACCTTTTAGGTGAATATATAAAGATTGTGATAATTACAAAAGTTATAGGAAACTTTTGAGTTCCACGTAAAAGACATATGCATCTGTGATGTGTCCATATGATAATTTCAATTAAAAATAAAGTGTTAGCCACGCAATCATTTAGATATCTTAAGAGTGAAAAGTGTTGTATATGAACCAAAAAATCTTACTGCGCAGTTAGAGTTAAGCCATAGCCCGTATGTATATATATAATCAACTTTCTTTTGATTAACCTTTGAATAGAATATTAGAATAGATCAATGATGATTCATTAAGATGCTTTACCTTAAGTGCCAAAGATTAGCCAATCTTCAATATATAGCGTCAAAAAGAAAAAGCAGAGTATAAGTACACCCAAAGAAATATTTCTTACGCAATTTTCTTAATAAGATTAATGTATGATCCCCTTAGGATTATACCAATATTAATTTCAAATATGTCTTTATCACTATGGTTTTACTTGCTCGTTAAACCCTCTCTATAAATTAATAAGAATGTAATAAGATTAGTTCTAAGCATTTAACCCCCCAAAAAAAATATATATAGTTCTAAGCAACACATGATATATTTTTTTAAGTAATGCAAAGAAACTAATTTTTCATTTTTCTAATTTAATAAATCTTCGTAAAATCGTATAGAGAATCCTCGTTATAAGAAATATCATAAATGTGGAAATTTCCATGATTTAGCCAGGGGTACCAAACTAACTATTGCTTAGCAAGTTGGACTCTTCTGTACACTTCGTTCTCATACTACCTACTCTCTGCTCCACTTTCGTTGCTCTTTTTTGGCTAAAACTCCACTTTCATTTTGTTTTACGAATATCAACTATAGTATCAAATTCATAATTATGCTTTGAGGACTTGCCACAAGTTTCATTGAAATTTGGTTCTAAACTTGAGAAAACTACAAGTCAAAAAAAAAAAAAAAAAAAAAAAACTACATATATTTTTATAAAGATCTATTATATAGTCGTGAAACTTCATTTTCCAATTGTCATCCATACACTCGTCTGATTTAGGAGAAAAAACCTCAAAATCTAAAAATGGTAGAATTTAGAAAAGTGTTTGTGCATTTAAGAGAGTTTTCTCAATTCAAGCATTTTGACAAAGACAAAATAACAATCACAAGTTCACAACACTAAATAGCTATAAGAAATTGTTCTTCAAAATTGAAGCAAAGATACTGATCACAAAAATATATACAAAAACTCGGTCAAAACAAAATGGATCAATATGAAAAATTCTTAATCAAAATGTTACTATACATTTTATACGGCGTTAATTACTTTACAGTATGCCACCAACTAATTACAACCTGCATATATATACTCTCTTTACTCCCAATCTGATTGATGAGCATATATCAAAATCTGTTTCTTTAGTTAATTAATATAAGAATTATAAATAATTTTGGTTAAAAGTTTTCCTTGTGGAAAGTAAAACGAGTGGAAGACTCGAGACTAAACTCCTGACAAAGTTCTTTAAGTGGTCGAACCAGTGTTGGACTTCCACAGTAGAATACACCTGAAAATACACAAGGTAAGAATTATTTGAAAGTAGAAAGCTTTAAGCAAATTAAGATCGTTTACAGAGTAAAAGAAAGGTTGACAATAACTATTTAATATATAATTACCTATTCGACAAGCTTCGTGTTTGCTTGATAACTCAGAAAAAACCTTCCTCCAATTAGGTCTTGCGAAATGTGTTCGTATCTGATTTGTTTTTATAGGATACATAAGATTAATTAATTATATAATTAAAATACTTGTAACTCCTTAAGGAGTGCTAATATAAGTAAGATACTTGTAAGTCCTTTAGGAGTGCTTAACGTTAACTCCAAAATGATTCAATATGTTCTTAAACCGAAATCTAAAGTGGAGAACTCATATAATGGTTTTGGTTATTAACTAAAACTTACCCGGCTTTCGGAGACAATATCAACACCGTTCTTGGCATGTTGAAGTTTCTGAACCATGGCGATTAGGGCAGATCTTGCATCTCCCGCTTCGTACATGCTTGTTAAGTAGTTATGCATTTCTATCACATGCTGCCAAAATAAAAACATTATTTGGGAAACTTGTAAAACGTATTATTTTGTTATAGCAATTCATAAACCCCATTATGAAAAAAACAAGAATGTAGTAAAATGAATCAATAAACTTACGGTTTTATCATACTCGGCGATGTCATCCATAACTCCCTTGAACCAATCAAAGGAAGCTTGTTCTCTTGTCACCCAAAAAAAATATGCTCTTTGCGGAAACTTCTTTCCTCCTCCACCACTAACACTATCACCTCCTATACTCTCTCCTCCTACACTTCCTTCGTACTTTTGCCCCTATATATATTTCCCAATATTCAAAAAATGTAGACCCCCATTATGATTCTTTTCCTTCATATGCAACCTCAAATATGAAGACAAAAATGTTCATACTACTTACACTTCTGGGAATCCCAGGTTTTAGATGGTTTAACATGTCTTTCAAAATGCTTATGAATGGAGTTGCCCCTATCCCTAGTCCAACTAGTAAGAGGATATCGAACTTCTGATAATTTTGTGCCGGAGCTCCATAAGGTCCTTTGATGAATATTTTTGGGAATCTGTTACGAAAAAACGACTCGATCAGATCCAATTTAAAAACACCGTTTATATGAACATACTCATCTTCTTGCAAAATAATATGCATTTAGTTGGTAGTTATTAGTTTAGTATTCACTTACAAGACTTGTGATTCTTCAATGTGAGGATTCACACCCGCAGCTCTTGTTTCCATCCTCATAAGACTGTTTGGTTTAGGTTTTGCGGCTGCTTGAGGAGGCTCGCATGTCTACAATCAAACAGAATTTTTTTAATAATTTACACTTAAATTAAATTTTATGTTTTCTAACCTCTGATAAAATAAGATTTATGTTAGCTAGGATAATTACCATGAAAGACCAATATTACAAGTACAGTGAAAATTTTAATTAGAAAAATAAAGAGTGACAATTACCTTTGCGAATCTGCTCCTAAGTTCAGTGGTCCAATCTCCCAAGGCTCTAATGTGAACACTTAAATAATCATCTCCTGGTGCAGAAGTGATTGAGAACGGATGCCTAATAATAATAAAGTAAAATAAATATCACTAGTTACTTAAAGTATGAACTTTAATCAAGTATTTAGTATTATTTAGATTACCATTCAAATTTTGAGAGATCAGGACACTTGACAAACATGTACATGCCACTTTTGTATCTGAACCCTGGAGGTTTGGTTACGTAAAGTGCAAGAACGTTGCCCGAATATACAATAGCCTACATAATAAAAGTGACAGAAAACATGGAAAAAAAAAACAAATTTATTAAAAACTACTATATATAGGCCCAAAATTAGTCATTACGAAATGTTATCGTAAATATTTTGATGAATTAATTAGCCTTTTTTAGTACCTTAATAACGTTGACACGATGGCTGTGTTCTTGAAGGAGACGTGAGAATAGCCTCTCACTCGCGTAGAACAGCATCGGCACGGCCAAATACATCCATGTCTGCATTTCAATTTACCAACAAAAAAAAAGGATTTTAAAAATGATAATGCACAAATATTCTATATTAAAAAAATACATCTTACTTACCGTCTTCTGGTACCAAGGCTTCTCGATGATAAGATAGTAACCATGGATGATGAGAAGAATATAAGCAAGAACCAACAAATGATGAGCATACCAAAACGCATTAAACCCAGCAAGAACGTTAAACGGTTTAGGCAATTTCACTATGTTCCTTCTAAAATAATGCATGGCCAGTGTAAACGAGAATCCCATGAAGAATATCATTAAAACTCCCGTGATCGACACTGACGTCATCATTAAACCTAGGTAACTCGGTTGCGTGTTTCCCAAGGCAGCTCCCGCGTACGTCAAGAACACGTCGTAAGAGCACGAGCTTAACCTAGGGTAGTTACAGAAGATGTGAAGTGCCGTGTGAAGCAAAGACTGGAACGCGATCATATACGCAATCACCTTGTGGAAGTTTATGTTGTCGTCGAATGGGACCACACGGTTCAAAAACGTTGACCTAAGGATCGTTAGGGTTTTTCTACAGACCGGGACCAAAATCAGAGCCATGTTGAGTTTCAGCGTTTCGGCCGCACCTTTAGCTGCGCAAACGCAGCGTCCGGTGATGTTGTAGAGAGGGTTTCTCATAAACTCTTCGTACTTCCACATGAATAGATAGACGTTGATGATGGCCCACAAAGCGAGTACCCATAATTTTTTCCAATTCTCGTGCATCAGTTCTGCGGTTACTGAAACGTATTTGCTCATCGGCGTTCTGTAACGCTCTGGGATCATTGCGCGTGTCAGCGTTTGAGATTTCTTCATCTTCTCTGTATCAGCGTTTGTCACCATTCCTGTTAATAGTATCTCTAACTGCCACATCTGGTAGATATAAACTACGAAATGGTTAGAACATAAATCTCTATATTTGTCTGGATAAGGTATAAAAAAAAATCGTTTGAATTTTGAAAGAATATTATATATTCGACTGTTATATCAAACGGATATTAAAAATAGAAAGAAAAAGTGAACCTCTATGTATCCTTTGTGATCGGGGTCGAGTTCTTCCATGATCAAAGACGCGTAAGCCGCAGCGTTCTTTTTCAAATTCCCTAGGCGGTTCGCGGAGGCGCTCAAGACTATGACCTCTTTCACTTCCTCTTCTGTGAGCTTACCATCTCCGTTCTTGTCACACCTAAACAACAACCACAACCATAATGCCTAAATCAATTAAGCGCACTTGTATATATATGGAAACATATAAGATTAAGTAAATTACATGTCGAAAAAGATCTGAAGACGACAATCAAGGTCTTTCTTGATCATGTCTTCCCAAAACAGCTTGAGTTGTTCTTTGTCGATACCGTTTTCTGTCTCTATTTGTCTTCTCCGACCCAATGCCTCATAAACTTCTGCAGCAAACTCCATCGTGTCTCCCATTCCTAGTAATGTATACCATCAACGTTAAATTTTATTTTTAAACCAACAATACAAAAAAAATCGTCGTTAATAATCCAACTTGAAGATACCTATGTCAAAAAGAGTCATCGTTTCCAAAAAAAATCACGATGAATCAAAAAGGATCTGACATATAATATGTGGAACACTTTTAAACTATTAGTACTTCTATCAATTACCAATGCAGACGCCGAATTTCTCTTTAGGCAATTTGCCATCGACAGAAAACTGATTAAATCGATTCTCAATCGACCTCCATGCATCTCGTTCTCGTCCGGTGACTGTCCGATCAAGGAACCGTAAGCTCTGAAGTCCCCTAGCGGCGCTAGATGTTGTCCTCTCCACTCTTTGTGGACCTGTCTTCTTGGGCACGGCATTGGTCGGAGGCCCCAGGTTCCCACTTTTCCTTGTGCTCGGAGAGCCTAGATTCCCGCTCTTTCTCCAGTTTGAAACGCTTAACGTTCGGATTATCGATCCCACGCCGAGATTTCTTGACGCATTCTTCTTCAGACCACCTTCATTCTTGTTGAGGTTAATTTCGGGTTCTTTGGACGAACCTTCACCCATTGAATCGATCTCTACACTCTCTAACATCCATTTTGTCGAATCCTCGGTAGGAATGTTATTTTTCATAGTTTTATTATTTCTCTTTCTCCGGCACCAATAATTGATCGAAGGATCGTCGGAGATCTTATAATTCTATCTAATTGTTTCCTCTTAGATTGTTATGTTTTTTTTTTTTTCCTGGTTTGATGGAACTATTAGATGAGGAGAGAAAATAGGGGGAAAGGCATTGATTTCTGTGTCGTTTGTAACATTTGTGTTTTGTTTATTTAGTTAGGAAGCGAGACACATGAAAAGTTTACTAAAAATAAAAAGTTCTAAGGAAAGCATTTTTTTCAGGTCAAACACACATAGACCAATCATAGACCTATAAAAAGAATGAAACTTCTGAATTTGACTTAGTGCTACTAGAAAGCAGTGGCGGAGGCAGGGGTTTGATAGGGGTCAGTTGACCCCATGAATTTTCAAAAATCTATTATATGTCATGAGTAATAATTCTAATGATCCCAACTAATAATAAATTTTGACCCCAATGCAAAATTAATGTTGCAACTTGAAAGAAAAATAATCCAAATATTTGAAAGTTGGATTCTCACTAAAATTTTAGATCCATAATTTACCTTAAATAAAAGAAATACTCACCTAATATTAATTTCAGCTTTTTAGAAAAACACCAAATAAAAAATATCAAAAATTTTAGTGTACTATCTTAAATTAAAAAAAAAAAAATTTGACCCCCATAACATAAATTTCTAGCTCCACGACTGCTATAAAGTGAAATTAAATTAAACCGCAGAGGTGCGGTTGATTTAATGTTTGCCAAATAATGTTTCCAAGTTGCAGAAAAAAAATTAGTGTTCCACTCTTGGGCCTGAATCGGGCTTTTGATAGGCCGATAGTGAACTCTCTTTATTACTGTAGTAGACCAGACCAATCAATCTCTAACAAATTCTAATCGTAACTGTATTCGTGCTATTAATCATCTCTGAGTGGTTATACGATTAAAAAAAACGTAGTGCTTATACGATAAAAAAACGTAGCGAATATTAATACTCCTAATTTAAGCCATCGAAGATACATTTCCATTCAACACAATATACATTTCCAACAAAATTCTCAAAATCAAAATCATGGACACTCTTATAATAGTCTCGATCATGACCATGATGATATTTTCTACGTTCGCAACCACACGTGCTGCCACTCTTCTCGTGTCCAACGAGCTGAAGAGACGTGGTGATGTTCCTGTCTTCGTCACGTGCCACCCAACCCCTTGGCTGTCCAAACCCGTACCATTAGGTCAGAAGTTGCTGATAGAAATTCCAAAGACTGTCGGCGACAATTCCGTTGATGAGAAGGCGGCTGGATCTAGACCGTGGCGGCCAACAACATGCATAGGAACGTTTTACAGAGAAGCACATTTCGGAAGGCACGAGACACCATACGTTTTGTACAATTCGGACAAAGATGCTACGGAGTGTAAAAACTCATGTTTCGTCGTTGTCAAGGACGATGGATTTTATCGTTGGAACAACAATAAGAGAGTCTGGGACAAGGTTTTTCCGATCATTTGGAAGTAAATCATATATCTTTTTTTAATTACTAATTTTGTTGTTGAAAGACACCAATTTTACATTCATACTCTGAAAGACACCAACATTATAAGGTGTTATGCTTCTTATTTTTTTAATTACCAATTTTGTTGTTGAACGAATAACAACTATGGAAAATAAAAACAAGAAATTATAAGATGGTATATGTTCCGCTAGCATTATGTATATTGTTCCAATAATGTTGGCTTTTTAATGTTCACACAAGCTTAGTGTGAACTTGCCAAACTATATATAAAATTAGTGGATGTTATCAAAATCTGTTACATGCATTGTTAACGCAAAATCAACTTGTCATGTCGAATGGAAAAACCAAAACTATATTCATTAAAAATAGTGTTGTTTGACATTTTCACAAAAATTTATATACATATATAAACTTTTACTATATCTCTAAAATTAAAGTTGACTTTTGATATTTTGATCTAAATTTTTACTTGAATTTTAGTTTAGGTTTTGAAACGTCTAATCTATTGATTAATTAATCAACTAAACTGTTACAATAGTCTGCATGTAAAATATCTGTTATCAAATGTGGAATATAGACATATGTTACATAAATTTGGAACCTTGAACTAGAGAAGATTTTTCAAGTCGATCCGCTGCTTTAGTTTAGTTATTTTATGTCAAAATTTAAACTAACACTTAATTATATTTATTTAAAACAGAAAAATTATGATAAAGGTTATTTAATTTACAAAAAAAAAAAAATTGATGTAGCCAATCATGTGATTTACAAAATTGTGGGTCTAACAAGTTAATTAAATTTGATAACCCTTCACATTTTAAAAGTTTTAAATGCTAAGACATATCCTAGTGGTTTTTGTTAGTGTCTTCGTTTTGATATCATTCAATTATTCATGTTTAAGCATGGATAATGTTATTGAATTCATTTGAAAAATATTATTATTATTTACTCTAAAAAGAAATCTATCAAATATTATGCTGAAACATCCATTTTTACACCTATCAATTATCAAATAGTATGCAATTATTTCAATGTATATGTGTGTTATATATTTGTATATTGGAAATTTAAAGAGTTCAAATCTAACCAACCATTATAAGGTCAGATCTTTAGTTGACTTGCCCCCACGTTTTATCAATCAGAATCAAGTAGACTTGATATTCTTCAACTTTACTTCGAGTACGTGTTTTAAATAAGGTTACTAGAAAAGAAAATGAATTGACACATTTTCTTTACAATTTAAAAACTACGTACCTGCTGATTTTCACTTCAATAACTGTTTATATATATATATATATTTAACTCTTATAAGCTAAATGTCTGTCAGGAAATAATTTTATGACAAAAGATAGAGGTAAGTTCATAAGAAAAAGGATATGAACTTATTTGATTTCTTATTTCTTTGGTAGATTAATTAAAATAGATAAAATTAAGGACTAAAAGGTGAGGAAAGGGAAGAGAAAGAAAAGGACAGTGATAGGGAAGGCTTATCTTAGAGAAGGTGCATTTTGCCACACCAATCTTTCTTTGTCACTGTTAGTCAACTTCGCACCTCTTTTTCTTCTACCTTCAAATTTTGATTTTGATTTTGATATGAATATTTGACATTGATCATGTGTATGTACTTGACAAGAATTAGTGCTTTCAATTAGAAAAAAAGAATCGCCTCGATATATCTCAGTTTAGTTGCTAAATATATTAATCATATCTGAAAGTGCTCTAGATTATAAATATTAGAAAACCAAAAATGTATATTATAGGATGATTTGGAATCATAAACCAAAGCCGAGGTTTAGAAAAGTATTTGGTCTCATCGTTGGTCAAATTTATACTAGATTTGGATTTGATCTTCAGATTTTTATAGAGTAGGGGTGCACAGATTCTTTGATTTTTTAGCTAAATAATCTGCCGGAAAATTGTTACAAGGTGGAATGTTTTTTCTACCATTAGTTCTGTGCGCCAATTGTAAATAGTAAAATCGTAACTTGTAAAAAAGTCAATATAATGACAGATGATGAATAAAAACTAGATCCAAAAATAGAATCGGCGGCTATAATTAATACTGGTTAATACTTCACAATTCTTAGTCAAGTGAAAATTGTGATTATAACTGACATAAATTTGGGTGTCAGCAAACTTAATATATGTTCAAATTTCAAAGGATTAAACTTAATTTGTTTCAATATATATGCGTTTAATGTTTAATAGTTAAGTAAGTTATATAATGTTTCTGTTCTTTGTTCAAAAAGCGTGGTCAACAAATCGATAGTTAATAAAACTGGCTCATTTTTTTGGTTGATACCTAAAAAGTAAAACGAATAACATTTTTTATATATTTCAAAGTTACAAAAACACAAATGCATCCCGTTGACTTACCAAATCAAAAGAAATATCATTACTTCAAAAGCCTAACCCATATATTTTACCTATTTTGGAAAGTGACTTCTTCATCCTGTTCTTAAATTTGGCCTTACGGGTCTTTCTATGTAGCCAACTAGATGTTAACCCGCGGTACACCGCGGGTCTATATTTTTATTAGAAAAATTTATTAAATTTTGTTTTAAGATAATCTATAGATATATACTATTGTTTTGTTTAATTTAAATGTATAATACACCGTGAGACGAAATTTTATTACAAAAATTGAAATTTTATAGATAGACGTAGTATAAAAACAATAGATTCAATTGTATGATTTTGAATAAGATGCTGATTTAACCCGTCTTATACTGATTTTACCCGCGGTATACCGTATGCTAAATTTTAAATAATAAAATGAGGATTTAATATGTGTTATTGCGATGTATTAGTGATATTTTAAATTTATATTAATATCAATCCTAACCAAACCCGTGTCATTCAATTCGTCCCGTAATATTTAAAACTATTTTATAAAAACTCAAAAACCATAGCTAAATGGGCAAACAAAAGCCAAAAAATTTAAATATATCAATTAGAAATTTTTGAATTAGAATTTTTTGAATTAGAAATATTTGAATTTAATTAGAAAAGATTTCTCCATAATTTTAAATCTTACGTATTTAATGTATTTATGAAGATTTGAAATTTGAATTTATTTGAGAACATTACTTATTTTTAGCAATTTCAGAAAAAGACATGGGTTAAAGCTTGAACTGATCCGATAATTAAGGTCTTAATTAATAGTTTTGCACCGGCCTTGTTATTTTATTTGTATTTCTAATTATTTTATCACTATTCAAACCTTAATGATCCATGTAATTAACACTAACCTATTATTGTTATATAATCACAAATATTAAAAATAATATGTTTAGAACTGCCATGAAAAAAAATTTAAGTATGCAACTTTCATTAGTTCACATAATGAAAAAATAAACACATAGAGTATTAGAACCCAATAACAAAGAATCATGTCTACCAATTTTGTAAAGACCTACAGAGCCCAATTTGTTTTTATTCAACTCTCTCATATACCCAAAATGAAAAACTTAGAAACGGAAAGTTCAAACTCAATCATCGGTGGTTTAGCAGATGAAGTCACCGTCGTTAACGGTCACAGTAACGGCTCCGTCGATCTGAGCCTTGTTTCTTCAAAGCTGCAGCAAAACGCATGGATCTTCTCTCCGTGTAGCGTATCAAGGAGTTCCCGGCGTGTATTTTGAAGCTACCACCGGAAAAGCATATCCGAAATCTGAAGATATTCGGTGTGATCAATTCGATGTTGCGTTTCAGGCGGTGGAGCTTTGGATCGCCGATCGTCTTGTTTTGCCAATCGAAACCTAAAGAATTACGATCTCCTCCTCGTCACCATCTTCACATCGTCGGCGAGGTTTAGATCCCGGTTCACCACTGTCTCCTAGCTCTTCCCGGAGTCCGTACAGATTGAATCACGTCTGCGATTTCTCATTTTCTGTAAAACTGGTGAGTTTTTATTAGACTAATGAAAGGTATTTATAATGGTTTTTTTTTTTTTTTTTTTTTTTTTAGGGAGATCCTAAAATCTTGCTGATCAAGTACCCAATATCTTCAAAATCTTTTATTTTTGGAATTAGTAATTTTCTTGCAAATCCCAAAAAAAAAAAAATATAGGAAAGATAATTATGAGTAATTAGTTGGGATGACAGCCCAATGGTAGAGATTTTAGAAGGAAAGCAAGAGATTTTTGGCAACAATTTTTGAACGTAACATCTTTGATTTGGGAGAGATTTTTGGAATATGCTTATACCGAAATATATGTGTAATTATCTACATTAATGACCGGTTTTTTTAGATTTCCTTAAATGTCTTATCCAAGATCCGGATATAGTAAAACCGAGTAAAACCGAGATCCAAATTATTAAAAGCAAAAAACCCCTGCAAAAATATATATGTAGATTGTTATTTTGATTTTAAATTTATTACAATTTAAATGGGCAATTGCCTATATTTAATCTGTTATTGTAAAAGAAAAATGACATAGCTTATTATTAGAATATTAAACAAATTTATTAACATAATATATATATATATATACTGTTAAAAAAATAAATACGTTTTTTTCTTTATAATCTCATAATATATGTATATATTGTTAAAATCTGGACATTTATTATGAGCATAAATATGAAAACGATTTTCCATTAAAATCGGCTATTTATTAGGGTCATTAATATGAAAGATATTAAGACAACATGGCTTCATTTATTAGTTTAAAATTAAGACAACATCCCTTAAATTGCTAATCCAAGATCCGAATAGACTAAAATCCGGGTCAAACCCGGATCCAACAGAATTAAAGCAAAAAAGTACTATAAAAATGTATATGTAGATTATGATCCTGCTGTTCGACATATACATCCACTCAATATTAGCATCCAAAGCGAAAAAAATAAAAGCAGTGTTGACAGGGCCGGCCCAAACTATTTAAGTGCCTAAAGCAAAAAAATTTTTGGCCCATTAACAAAAGCTGTTATAAAAAAAAATACAAGTTTTAACATGTATGGGATTCGAAACCGTGACCTGTACAACAAAAGACTTCAATCTAACCACTAGACCACAGTAACCTTTTAAAAATGGATGCCTTTAAAACTATTTATAATTATTTGATGCTTAAAGCCCTTGCTTCATGGACTTTACCCATGAGCCGGCCCTGAGTGTTGACATTCATTATACCAAGTAAGTTATATGTTATGTTTCTGTTCTTTGTTTATTTAGGTACACTGGAGATGTACGTATATATATGTCGATATGGATTAAACTTGGATTCATAAGCTTCAGTAACATGCATTAAACTTAGACATATATAGATATTTCTTAATCTGAAAAAAACTATGTAACGAATATGAAATCCAAGGCCAAAAAAAGACGAAGAATCCAAAGTTTAAAGTTTAACGTGAATGGAGAATATGTGAAAATGGTGGAGAAACTATTGTGCTTGTTGACCTTTTTCTCTTTTCCAAAAGATTGGACAAACGCATAGAAACACATGCACGAGTCCTAATTAACAATTAAAAAAGAATAGAGAAAACAATAAAACAAAATGATGGGATCACTTAAAAACATCTAAATCACACCGTCTTTCTTTGATTTGTCATGAACATACTTTTCTTTCGACCAAGAACAAGTAACCCTACACATTTCATTTCTTTTGATCATAAACTCTTTGCGTACTCATTGCCTACATTTATGCTATTATCATTGCTTTCTATAGGCTTGGACTACATAATTTGCATATTGCCATTAATATATTGTAAAATAAAACATCTCGCATATATAATACCATGAAAAAGTTTTTTATACATGATATACGTTATTTATATATGTACTCATTCATGCTAAAAGTGAAACTGCAAATTCATATTTTCACCATGCATGGTGAAAATGTTACTACTACTAGTAACTATTTTTCACACGATTATATTAAGTTTTATGAGTATTAGTTCATATTATACTCCCTCCGTTTTAGTTTAGTTGTCGTTTTAGGATTTAATTTTTGTTTCTTAATAGTTATCGTTTTAGGTTTTCAATGCAAATATTTTGTAAAAATTCCAGTTTTATCCCTATTGTTTTAAGGGTGAATTAAATATGTATACATAGACGACCAAGATATTAAATATCAAACCATAGATATAAGATATTTAGTTTCGTAGGAAAGAGAAAAAAAATAAAGCCATATATATCCTTTTTATTGTGTTTAATTTACATCATTGCCATTGCAAACAAAATTTGTTTACCACCGGATAATATACATAGGGTACTGTTCATCAACCGCGACGCTATTTATTTGAAATCGAGATACTATTCATCACCAAATTATATAAAATATTTTGTAATACGCGTGGATAACTGTTTGATTAACATGTTAACTAGTATAGTATCACGGTAAATTCAGATAACTATTTGATTAACATGTTAACTAGTATAATATCTCGATAAATGCATATTTTAGGTGTTAAAAATATATTTATCGTGTTAAATCATTTATCAAATCATAAAAATTATTATAAAATATCAATTTAATATTGTGAATTAATGTTTATTTATTTATTTTCTCTTAAGTAATTAACATGATAAAAATTATCATAAGAGATTATTTATAATGATAGCGATAACAATAATAATAACGGACTAAACGTATATGTAGCATGCTAAGACATTAAATACATCGTTTTGTAACAAATTATCTATATTTTTAACTGTTAAAATACTTATTTATTTTTTATTTAGCTCGGTAATTAATATATAGTACAATACTATACTTGTTAATTGTTAAGTTATAACTTATTGTGTCCATTGATGTTTCTATCAACGTGATATTCCACGATATCATTTTCATCACCATAATCACCACCACCATCGTATTCATCATCACCACCGTATTTATTTATGTCGATATACACCTCCTCTGTCTCACTAGCCCACAATTCCATTTGCTCTAAATGACTAAATCCACACATACTAACTATTTATCTATCGTAATTACGGAAAGTGATATAATCATCACGACAACGGATAGGATTATCATCACCACCATCGGAACAATCACCACTTACAATTATTTTCGTTACAGAAATTTAACCATCGGTCCGCCGGAAAACTTAGCAACGTATCGTCATCGCCTCCGTCTCCTCCACGGGCACCATCCTTTTCTGCCATAATAACTTTTCTCGTTTTTTTCCACCATCAAATTCTCAAAGATCTTGTATCTAACTAAATTAACAATCTTGCTCGTAAAAGAAAGATAATAAAATAGGAGAAAGAAGCTCAGAATTAAAGTAAGGGCAAAATAGTCCAATTAATGTGAATAGAGTTTTTGAAATAGTATTAGGAGAGAGAACTAATTTCAAGATCGTCTAGGGTCAGATAGTGATAATATCCTTGTTTTAATGTTTTGACCAATGAAAAAATTATAAAATATCTTAATAAAGGGTAAAACATAAAATTTAATAATTTTCTTAATTTGTGTGAAAAACCTTTAAACGACAATTAAAACGAAACGGAGGGAGTAGTACTTAAATTTATGACTTGTGGTTTTTCCCTTAAAATTATTTATATAATCTCATTAATAATAAGAATAAAATATTAAAATATTCTATCATCGTTTTCATGAACCGTTGACCCTCTTGAAACTACAACTAGGTATATAATTGTTGTGTGTCAAATAACCAAAGTGGGTTACTAAGAAACTTGCGAAAGTAGAAAACCAATAATTTGCTCCAGTGGTGATACCAAAAAAATATAAAATTATTTATTGAAAACAAAAAGAACAATTCTGATTGGATCGTTAAAACTCGAAACTAGTTATGACTTATGAACCAACCATAGCATGAAACGTTTTGTTTTTGGTACATTATGAAACAAAGTTTACCACCAAATAGAAAAAGTCTTCGTTACCATCGATTGATCTATAGATTTTGCTTTTGCATGACCTTTCCCATCAACTTGTGGCTATTTTGCCCTTAAGGATACACAAAATGTCTTTCTAATGAGTCCCATAGTACATCTATCCACTGTAGGAATCGAGATCCTATGTCCTCGTAACGATTGCAAATTATTATCTCTGTCTCCACATTATGTGGGGCAATGTAAATAGACTACTTTGTTTTAAGTTTTGAAATGTCTTCAATGTTCCCTAAAAAAATGTGTGCAAAAAATGGTATTTATTAGAACTTACAATAAGAGTGGTGGAATATAACACATTAATGTTTGTTGACGGTGAAAAAAGAAGAGTAGTCAATGGAAAATAGCTATAACCCAATAGATGATGGTCTAGTGATGTTTGAAAATGATCTCTCTAAATGAGATTCAGAGCTCTATTCCTACAAATTTGACCCGTTTAGAAGAGACTAATTTACATGCTCTGGTTTCCGGAGCACAAAAATGAATGAATATCGGTCTTAAACTTTTGTGGTTAATCAATATATATATATATATATATATATATCTTTACTTTTGTTGATCCTAATGGACCTACATACTGATCCTCTTAAGTTAAAAAAGATGCCTTAGTTGGACTTTTTACCCCATAAATAAATGAAAATTATATACTTCTTCCCTTTCACAAATAATGTCGTTCTAGAGTTATTTCTTTGTTTCAAAAAGAATGTCGTTTTACATTTTCAATGCAACTTTTGTAACTAATTTCTATGCCCCTTATCCAAAACTAAAATCCTTTGTATTTAAATTATTAAGGGTATATTAAATAAAGGTATGTTTGTATATTTAACTCATTTTTTAATATGTATGAAATGTGTCAAAATGACACTTTTTGTAAAACAGAACGAGTATTTGACGAGAAAAAATTATTGAAATAAATTTATCGACGGACCCATATTGTATATATAGGATGTAATGGAGAAGAACAATAATTTCCATCTAATTCAACGGAAGATACACATTTTAGGAGGACCGCTATCTAAGTTAATGCACTTCAGTTAGTTTACGTTTTTGTTTTAGTTCGAATTTAGTTTTTAGATATGTAACAAATTTTTAAATTTGAATTTTCATATTTGGTTCGGATGGTTACCATCATCCAAATGAAATATTTTGGATATATATAGAAATAGAAGAATAAACATAATCATTACAGTTTAAATTTGGATAGGTTCAACATGATCGAATTAGATAAATCTTATCAATATCATCTACTAATATCTAATATGTGCGTTAATGTTTATACTAAATAAAAACGGGGAGTGGGGCGATTATGTATCCTAATTATGGATAAAGTGTGGCTTTAACAGGAAAATCATAAGTTGTTTTGATCTTAAATGAGAGATGATGATGATGATAATGATGATGAGTAGGCCGATTTAGTGACTGACAAAAACGTGTTCCTACAATATATTGATATTGGTATATATGCAGTAATCCTACTATTCGCAGTGGCGGACCCAGAAATTAATTTTACCCGGGTCAATAATTTTTCTTAAATAATATTATATAATTTATTTTATATTCCATAAACACTTTAAAATTATTTTCATAAGCAATTAGAAAAGGTATATAAAACACTGTGATTTTTAAAAGAATTAAAAATATATAAGAGAAAAAAAACATGTATATATAAGTTAAATTGGTAAAAAATTAAATTAAAGTTGCCAAAGTGGAGAGTCGAACTTGAGTTAGGAGTACTAGTACCCTGAAACTTACCAACTGAGCTATTAGTACTTACAGATTTTACATGCAAAACAACTATTTAATTATTTTACCCGGGTCAGGTGACCCACCTACTCTCTAAATAGGTCCGCCCCTGACTATTCGAATGTCGTTCTTGGAATGTAAGTAATCGTAAAGTAACAAAATATCTATAAAAAATAATATTTTTATAATTTACCTTAGGGGTAGCTAGGTATAATAACTCATCTGAGATATTTCTTTCGATATGTTACCTAAATCGATTTGATTCCAAACAAAAGAATCTGGCTAATTAACCTGAGTAATCATGGGAACAGATATACAATTAAAATACAAAGAAATTGTCGTGTTTAGTCTGGTTTATTATCAGGACCGGACTAAACACCCGTTTAATGTGAACATAACCAAAGCACGTCAAGTATTTGAGCTTAATTAATTAGTGTTGATTAAGTTAATGATTAATTAGGCAATAAAGTAGTTTTGTATGCTGCTCACATGGGTTTGCGTGAAATAATGCTTTTAACCATCTTTTTGTCTCTCCTACAATTCAAGCTAAAAAGTTAAGTCGTGTCTTTCTTTTATTTTAATTTTTTCTCTACATTGTTCTTTTGCTGTAATGAATGTTGCACGAGATGTTATTTATCTATAAATTTAAAACACAATTGTTTTTTAAGGGGTTGCAGTTAAACACACAATTGTTTAGGAAAATATCAGAAAACTGTTTCAAGAAATGATTATTCCTTACATTTTACAAAAAAATATCATTTTGAGATTCTTAACACATTAAAAAATATTATAACAAGATTTAATTTGAAATGTAAATGTTTTAAAGTGACTAAAAAAAGAGTCTACTAATTATAAAATCTAATAGAATAACAATTTTCTTAAATAATAATTATCTTTGCACTAGCTTTCTTTCCCTGTATTTATAATATTGATAGCATACTAATCAGTAACCAATATCTTATTATATAAAATATGGTTTTCAAAATTAATAACTCATAGGATCGTGCCATGTGTCAGATTTATCGATCTCAGATTTTGACACGTGTTAAATAAAAATTTCTTTTTATTTATTTAAAAAATATAAGGAAACTATACACACATATCAAATTTATTAGTTGTGGTGGTGGCCTGGTGAGTCGAAATAGTGAGACTAGCTCGGTGGTGATGCCCAGCGAAGGAGAGAAATAGTGATATGAAAAAAGAAAAAAAAATATGGTGGTGAAGAAATCCAACGAGAGAGAGAGAAAAAAAAAGAGGAGATCGAGTAAAATAAGAGAAATCTAATGAGAAAAAAGAAAGATTTGAGACTTCTTGCCGGTGAGAGGAAAGAAAAAAGAGACAACGAAGAACTCATGAGTACTATGAACCACAAATTGACAAAAACCCTATAGCAAATATATATTGTTTAGTTAATATTATTTTTTTATTTTTTTTTTAGTCTTAGATTATTTAGTGCATATTCCCTAATTTCTTATGAATTTGTCTTTTTCTTTTGAAGATTTCTCATATTATCAAGTAAAGTTACATGATATGTATATAAACGGTCTCATATTGTCACAATTTTGTTTTCATCTTGCCCACATTAAAATTAGAAAGTGTTATACACTCTTCCGATAGATGTAGATAATTTATTAAAATTCAATAATAAACATATGAACATTTATTAAATATCATACTGTAACATATAATAAACAAAACTATAAATAGTATTTTATATTACATTAAGCATAATTAATCTATATTTAAAAAATAATTAAAATACTACATTTTTAAAAATTAAAACATATTTTTATATATTTTAGTTAAGTTTACAAAAATAAAAATTAAAAATGATAATTTAGACCCGTAAGCCGTCCATATCTAGTATATATATATTAAATAAGAAGAATTATATTGATTTTCGTTTTTCAATATTAGCTTTTGGTGCTGTTGTTGAAAACATTTAATTTAAGGCATGCTAAATGAAAAAGTAATTATCATTTTTGTTCAACTATCCAAATTCAACTTCGTATAATACATGTGGGATTCAGTTTCGAATGATATATGTCGTTTGTAGAAATTAAACGAAATAAATCAAATAATAACCGGTGTGAGTGAGAAAGAAGCGACATGAAAACGAAAGGCAACTCTTTCATAACTAAAGATTCCTTTCTTTTTTTTCCTTTGTCAGTCAAAAGAAGTCAACGGTTAAGTCAGTTAGACTAACGATGACGATTAATGACGTCAGCATCAGTCCTTCCTCCGTTTAAATAGAAACCAAACCACTTCGAGTTTCACTCACACACACACACACATAAACAACACACAAAAGACACATAAACACCACAAGAACCATGTGTGGACACGTCAGCACTTCCATAACCTCCGGCGACAATTGTCCATGTTTCCTATACTCCGACGACATAGTGGCTCCTCCTCAACTGCATGATGATCATCATCATCAGTTCCCGCCTCCGCCTTTGCCGCTTCTTATGATGTGCCACAACTCTCTATACGCGGCAGAGGCGGTTTCAGGGTTCGGTTACTTTGATTCCGGCATTAACGGTGGTGGCGGAAGCAGCAGCTGCGACTCGCCAAGCTCTATGGGGAGTGGCGGAGAGAGTCTTGTTATGCAGAGGAGTGTTAGTAGCCATAATGGCTTTTCTGGTAATTACGCAACGGCCCACGATTTCGTTAACGATGATGATGGGCCAGCGAGACGGGCCCTTAGCGCCGGAGATCTACCCGTAAGTAATATTATATACACACTTGCAGTTTGCGTTTACATATGAAAATTTTCACATTTTATAAAACAAATTATTATATTGTTGGTTTTGCAAGAGTGTAAATGCAAACATCAAATACAAACGAAGCCATTTGCGTTTACAATTAACAAATAAATTACCCAAAAATATTAAAGCTGGGATTTATTTGAAAACATAACATAAAACGACACTGTTTTGGTATGTGTGTAGAGGAGTAGTAGAAGAGAGAGCAGTACAGTGTGGAGTGAGAGCAATGCAATAATAGAAGGAATGAGCAAAGCCTACAAGTATAGTCCTGAGGAGAAGAAAGAAAAGATCGATAAATATCGTAGCAAACGAAACCTTAGGAATTTCAACAAGAGGATTAAGGTAATTTTAGAAATGTTTTACATTTGTTTCTATGTTTTAAATTCCTCCAAACTATGTGTTAGCTGATATGAATTCTTAGTTTAACATATAAGAATTTATCTTTTGATTCATATTGTTCTTCAACACATAGAGTACATGTACACTTAACCTATATTATGTATTCAACATGTGTATATATGTGTCGCATGGAAACTTTTTAAGACTTGATATGTACAGTAGTTGTATGAAACAGTGACATGCACCTGCACATTTATTGATGCTAACCCTTCCATGTTCTAATCAAGCATAAAATTTCCTATTAGTCAACTAATAACGAATTCTGTATAATTTCATACACAAGCATTCGGCGATCCGCATAAATCTATTTCCTTAACATCAAATGAATTAGTTAATTTTTTTTCAAAATAATTATTTAGACAAAACTTCACATTTAATACAAAACTAAATGGTTCGTTGACCAAGGAAGAAAAAAAAAAAAAAAAAACAGGCTCAATGTATCATATCAATCACTCTTATCACAAAACAGTAACATTGAATTTTTCTTTCTTTCTTTTCTTTTTTTTTTTTTTGTGCACCACATTGAATTTTTCTTTTTAATCTTATCTTCAAACATAAATAAGATTTTCATTTGATATATTTGAGTATGTGAATGAGAATTAATGTTCTGTCACATCATATTTGGGTCTTAAGGAATCTTTTGAGATAGACACATCAAGCTCCAAGGTTGCTACAAGTTTATTTCTCCATTAGTTTGTTTTTTACAAGAAGGTCCAAAAATATATTAAGAAAAAATGGTTTCATTCCTAATTAAAGATTGGAGTATTCATATGGTATACTAATATATTCAAACCGTGTCTCAATTAGATGTTTTCTGCTCGAGTTATAATGTTTTGACCGACAAGTTTTAACTTGTAAATGATCTAATTTTCACATTAATTTTGGGACATGTTTTACTAATAAATATTTTTGCTATTAGTATGAATGCAGGAAGACATTAGCAGACAGTAGGCCAAGAATAAGAGGGAGATTTGCAAGAAATGATGAGATACCACAACAAGAACAAGTTGATGTTATGGAAGCCGTGGTTGGAGATGTCGACACGTGGGCATCTTTTCTTGATTCTTTCTCTGCTAATCACTTCCTTAACTAGTTTAATCTCTCTTATGTTTGTTTTTCTTATATATGTTTATATGGCACTGAAGTTTGTTTTGGTTTAAAAGATTACCCCATGTTGCTAAAGTCATGTAGGTTTTGTGTTTTCTTTGTATATAAGAATAACATATTTTGTAATTTTGATCGGAAATATTTGCAAACTAATCTATCTTCACTGGCCATACAATTTTGCATGAGTGGTATGCCACTTTGTCAATCGTGTTAGCATGGCACTAAGTTCTCTAATTGAGATAAATGGGGTTTTAGATAGGTTAAAAGGCAAAACAAAACAAACCGATATTCACCTATTGAGAACAAAGTCTATTTGAGATATAATGGTGTTGCCGTATTATATTACTTCGTAATTTAAATTTGGTAGTCCGTATGTGAGTTGTAGACGACTAACATAAAACAATTAAAAATAATAATCGAACTCCAACTAAAACAAATTCTTCATTGCATATCATTATTACTTAGATGGTCCCTTAAACAGTTAATGTATAATTTAGTATGTTCCTTAATGGTCTGAATTTTCTTTTACCAACTTGACTTACAAAACTATATAGAAAGTACAAAGATGATAACTTTTAACATTGAAAAACATATATTGAACATGGCCATGTTACTTTGATGATTTCATTATTCTCTCACGTTGATTACACATCGTGCTACTAAGTACTAGCAATCTCCAAAAGCAAACATAATTTATACCTTAAGAATTCTTAAGATATCAAAGAAGCTTCCACTCAAATAAACTAAATTAAAGTAATCAACCCATACATTCATTCTCATTCATAAATTAGTAAAAAAGAAAGAAAAAAATGTAGAGGAAAACACGCTAGACTTTAATATTTAGTTGATTTGTATATTGGTGTTAGATTTTAATATTTCTGAATAGTAACAAAAAATATTTATTTTTATCAAAAAAAGTTTCTAATTATAATATTTCCACGATATCCTTTTTTACAAAGAGACAATCCAAATTTTTAACAGAGCGATGAAATTAAAATTTGAATGTTAGGCATCATTTGTAATAAGAAAATACAATTTTTCACAATTAGGTAATTAGTAATAATGTGATGAAATAATGCTTCTAAATTAGATATAAATAAAGTAGTTTTGAAAAAGGAAAGAGAGCAGCAGTCTTTCTTCTTTAGCAAAGGCTATGGAGGAGAGATGTAGGCCCTCCGGCGACATTGTCCCCGACTTTTGTCGGCCGGCGGTAGATTTACCGACTCTCCACTCTTAATATTTTTGTAACTTTTTTCTTTCTTTTTATTATTTTAACTAAAAGCCTTCTGCTTGAACACGGGTACACAAAGAATCAACCTTAGAGAATAAATTAGATTCTTTCTTTCCCCCACTTTTATAAATCGGTGACAACAAAACCACGAGACTTGCGTGGGTATAAATTAATGCATAAAACCTATATAGGGTTATAAGAATGATCAAGCTCTTCGATGTTTTCTTTTTTTACTGATCCGTTTGAACCTTGATTGAAGTAGAAAAGGCTTAAAAGGCTGTAATCGAACTCTACTCCTCTTAGCTTGTGTCTTACCTACATTATGGATTGAGATAATATAAGACTGAAATCTATAGTCCAAACTTGTGTTAGGTTAGATTTGCAAATGAGGAAGTTTAGATCTCGTACCTGATTTTGTGTCATTGTTATTCTCAGAGGATTGGACTTGGCCTTGGTGATTAGTGTCGGTTTCAGTCTTTCCTTTCTTCTCGTCTTCAATTGTTAACTCTGCGACTTTATTGTCTTCCATTGTTATCTCAAAGGTGTTGTGGTATGGAACTGATGGCTCTTCCTCGAGCTTTGTCTCATTGGACTCTAATCTTGATGCTTCGTCATGGTCTTGTACAACCGCCTCTGGACTGAGAGGTTTACCTGATTTACTTAGCAAATCGGTAGTCTCAGAGGATAAGTTAGGAAGATTAATATTACTGTCACCTGTTTCATGCTTCTGGTCTTTCAGTGTCACCTCCATGTACTCGTCGTGATTTGCTTCCGAAGAACAATCAATTTTTATCTCATCAGCAATGGATGTGTTGTGTTCAGGCTCAGCGATATGCTGCTCATCATCGATGGATGCGTGGTGTCCAGGCTCAGTGATATGCATCTCATCAAGACTAGCAGGACCGGTAGTAACTCTTTCTTTGCTGTTCTCGTCCACTGAGGCTTCTTCATCAAAAGCAAATTTTCCCATGTTTATCACTTCAACAGGACTTTGTGAGATCCCATGATCGCTTTTTGATGGTGACATTGATCCACCTTCGGAAGTCGACTCAATATGCATGCTAACATCAGAAGCTGCATCTGACTTTGTACATCTTATCAGTGTAAAGGAAGCAGCTGTTTGATTTTGCAACAAAATCCCCTGGCCATGGCTGGCACTGCATTTCCTTAGGGCAAATGCTTCTTCCTTGAGGACATTTGTAGTAGGTTCCACCTTACTTTCATCTTCAGATATTTGCGTTTCAATTTGGCTTATTGTTTCAATTTCCCCAAGATTATCATCAGATGAAGCTGCCACGGCCGTACGTAGTTCAGAAACTTGATTACTGTGCTCCGGTGCGTCAATTACCTTAGCTGCAGGAGACTGAGTCAATGGTTCAGTTCCTACAATATCCTTAACCCGGAAACCATGTGTTGGCAAGCCATCAAGAACAGAGGTGAAATCTATCGCCTTAGATGATTTGTGCGCCACAGCATTTGTGGCATCAAAAGCCTTTGCAAGATCATCTAAAAGCATGTCACCTTCACCGCTCGAGAGGGGATCCCATTTCATGCAATCTTCAGACAGAGGCTGTCCGAGGCTAAAGGTATCACCAGAAGAAAGTAATTCAACCCTGACAGCTTCTTTGTGAAACCGTTTTTTCTTTAAAACCTTGGCTATCATATTCCTGAAAGCAAATACAAAATCCATCCTTAATGAGGTAAATTTACGCTTAGCTGCATCAAATAACATGAATGCTAGACGAATTTGATACATACCTACAATTTTTTGAAATGGCAGCTCTAGCTCTTTGAGAAGAGAGTCCAAGTAAACACATGAGATTTATGATATCGTTTGGACCTCTAAGTTCTGTGACTGAAGGAGCACCACTTGATATAATTAGATTCTTCCCTCTAGTCCAATCCACCAGTAACTACATATACCATATCACAAGAAAGTATAAGCAAGTTCGCATAAAACTTTCACGCAATCAACTAAACTTTTCTACAGAAAGAGTAACAAAAATATCATCCCGCACATTACAAATATACAACGTAATCCTTGTAGCCTGAGCCCTGATATATCAACGTTTCTCACCTTAGCATTTGATATAACTTGTCTCCTCGTTTGTGCATCCATTAGGAGATCAGAGTACTTGATCTCAAAGTAAATCCCTCGCTGCACATAAGAAAATTCAACAAGGTGAAGCAAATAAAAAGAATAAGATACACACAGATTCTTCTAAGAGTGAAACAATGTCTAATCTAAGATTGAGAGAATCACAAACCTGAATAGCAGCTTTAACCATGGGATGCTTCAATCGGAATAACATCTTGTCCGTAAAATCAATCGAAATTAGATCAACCTAGGAAAACAAACAAGCTAAGAGTTAACACTCAAGAAAAAAACTTCAATTGAGCTACAAAAACAGATCTATCCCACACTAAAGATTGAACTTTTACCAGAAAAAGAGAGAAATTCAAACCTCAGCTTTCTCACAGGCATAATCGAAAGCGTTCTGATTCATCGGTCTAACAGCAATAATATCGTAGCTCTTTAGAATCGGATTCCCAGAATTCAAACTCTGACATTGAGCATTACTCTCCACATGAACGGTGAGACGCGTGTACTGCCGAAACGGAGTAGCTCGGGGGACACCGAGTAAATCGCGATGGAATCCAACAGAGGAAGCTAACCGCGGAGCGACTTTGATAAGAGATCCAAGAGTGAGAAGAGGGATCGTACAATAGTCTTTGTCAGACATTACGCCTTTGATCGAACGATTATGTGCGATCCCAACATAGCCCAGTTCCATGGCTTTCGTGGCGAGCTTTAATCGTAAGGTTTTCCCGCCGGCGATTTCCTTACCGCCTGATCGCGGCGGCTCATTGTATGGAATGCTTAGATCGAAGAACCCCATTAGTGAGTCGGAGAGTTAGTGGCGGAGAGATTTTCCGATTAGGGTTTAAGCATTAAACAATGGGTTTTTCGATATTTCACCGACTTTCGGAGAAGAAGGAAAAACACTACTAAACAAACGACGACGTATGAGCCAGTTTTCAAAACGACAGCGTATTGAAAAATGGCCAAATATAAAAATGTCACCAAAGTAAAGAGAATTGGAAATATATCAGAAGTTGGGTGTCGATCCATAAGCGGCCCATTAAATTAAAACTAGTAAGCCGGCCCATATAAACTAGTAACTACAAAGCGAAGCTGAAGAAACACTTTAGTTATCACGCGGATCACTATTAATAACCGTTGATTAAAAACAATCGACGGCTATCACGTCATATCAATATTGGCAAGGATTGAGCTTAACAGCCGTTAGATGGAATATTAAATCGGATGGTTCAAAACAAAACCCCTCTTGTATATAAACAAACACGGTCCAGTCATTTTCTAAGAATCAAAAGCAATTCTTTTTTACACATTAGGGGAAAAAAAAACTAAATTTCTCGAGAAAATGTCGGGTCGTGGAAAGGGAGGAAAAGGTTTGGGCAAAGGAGGAGCGAAGCGTCACAGGAAGGTTCTGAGAGACAACATCCAAGGAATCACCAAGCCGGCGATTCGGAGACTGGCTCGTAGAGGTGGAGTCAAGCGTATCAGTGGTCTGATCTACGAGGAGACTCGTGGCGTCCTGAAGATCTTTCTCGAGAACGTGATTCGTGACGCTGTTACTTACACCGAGCACGCCAGGAGGAAGACTGTGACCGCCATGGATGTTGTTTACGCTCTCAAGAGGCAAGGAAGGACTCTTTACGGATTCGGCGGTTGAACGGGGGTTTTTTTTTGTGTGTTTGTAGATCTGTTTCTGAAAATTAGGTTTCATGAACTCATTGTGGGTATTTTAGTAAATGTAGTTTCCTTTTTTTGCTATTTGGCTTTTGTAGTGTGTTTTCATTTGCAAAATTCTCAACAATGGAATCACAATTTGGTGAAAATTCGCTTTATTACTCGTATGATTCGACTTTGTGTTTTTACCTCGCTTTGAAATGTGAATCTGAAGATTGGTCAGACGTTTAGTCTCTTGAGCCATCAATCCAGTTCTTCATCGACGATCTACGTCTCTCGATTATTGCTAACATGGCTTGGGCTTTTCCTTTCGTTGTTATTGTGTCGGAACGACAAATTGATCTGTACTAAATTGCCCAAATTTTAAGCCCAATGAAATATCTCCGAGCCCATGAATAACATGTATGTAACACGACGACAAGAAGTTAGTTTCAAGTGTTGTTGAGTAAAGAAGCCTTTAGCCCTTTTACCAACTTTACTCATTGCGCGTAAATTTTACTTTCCCTCCATTTATGGTTTTGGTTTTATACAATTTTCATTTTGCCACGAGTGGATGATCCATAATAAGAAGGAGATAGTGATATCTTATGGGTAGCAAGCTTTGATGAATCAAATTGTCCAATTTCTTAAATTGGATATAGATTCAAAACAATGGGATATGAATAAATTGTCGTATTGCATAACAAGAATTGAAAAGATACACTAAATCAAATTCATTCCGAAACTATTCAACAATGACGTTGATACGAATAACTAAACAAAAAAATTAGAGGGAAAAAAAAAAACTAAACAGGGGCCTGAAGAGTGACACGTGTCTTTATCCGAGTGACACGTAATCTTTCTGATCCTGAATGTAAAACGACGTCGTTTCAATCATCTAATGCACTAAACAATATCCTCTTTCTTAAATTGGCTGTCTTTTAACGAAGAAGCAATCATTTATCAATCTCTCCAAGTCTCGATTTCTCATACTAGCGATAGTTCGAGGCGTTGATCGTATGTGGTAGTAGTTTCTTTTTGGATCAGTGGGTTTTTGGAATGGAGAAAGTTTCATCGCCGTCTTCTTCTTCTTCACGGAGGTCTGCTTATCTTGAAGCTCTTACACAGGAGATTAAGAAGAAGCTTACTCGGGTTTGCTCTTTTTTTCTTCTAAATTTTTTACACAGAGATCTCGATTTTCCGATTGTTGTTGTTGCTCGGTTTTGATTTCTCCCGGAAAACACGATTTGATTTCAGTGTCCCCTACGCGATTTCTCTATTTCGAGACACATGCATTTACAGAATTTCACGAATTTTGATTTGATGGTTGCGATTCTTTATTTCCTTCAAAATGCTATGTACCTGTTTGCGGTTTTTTCACGCCCAGATATCTGGATTTGGTCATTTTCGAATTTGAGAGTATAAAATTGATTTTAGACTTGTGATCATTTGTCTAGGCTGTTGTCTCTCCAGCACAAACACGCAACTTGTTGCAAGACTTATTTGCTGATATAGCTCTCGAAGTCGACGAAAGAGCGAAAGGTAACCCTTTTGATCTCCTTATTTTGTTGAATTCATGAATCAGCTTTCGAGAGAATATAACTTTTCGAGCTGGAATTTGAAGCAGATGTGATCCTTAGCAAAGAAGAGGATGTGATTTCTTCTGTTGAAGCAGATGCGGATGGTCCATTATGCTTTTTCGATGTCCTTGCTGATTATTATGTGAAAGTGTCTGAGAGGGGAAAAGATATACTTGATTTGATGGTGCAGCTCTGGAGCCAGTCCTTTGCATCACATATATTCTCTCTACTGTTTCATAAATGGGTATATGCCATCTTTACGATTTCGATTTAGTGTTATTTTCAATCCCAACGGTTTACTCTTTGGATTGTCTTTTGTCCATAACATGTTTCTTCTATATTCTTCCCAGCTGTTTGAGGTTGAGCTTGAGAATCAAGAAATACTCCTGCGCTATTCTTCAGCTCTGGTGCAGGGAGCAACAAATGTGTTCTGGTAAAATTTATGAACTTTGGCATAGCAAATTAACATTTTCTTTCATGTTGAATCGCTTGGTTCAGTGTGTATACCTCACTAGGGTCAATTGCGTACTTTGGATCTGTAGTAGTGGCATTGGCTTAATTTAAATAATGATTTTATTGTTTGTTAAGAAATGGTGTAATAGTCATTCCAAGTCTCTTGCTACTTTAGATTGCATTGCCAAGCATTATGAGGGTAACAGGTGATAATTTCGTCTCATATTAATTACAGGATAGACATCCAGACAAATACGAGGCGCTTCCAAAGTCTCTTTCGGGTATCTTCTTTTCCTCAGATAGATCACAGTTTCATTTTCGTTTGTTGGATAGTTTACGTATATAGGGAACTTTGTATAAATCAAGACTATGCTCTCAACAAAACCTCAATTACTGTATCTCCAGCTAGAACATGTAAATCACACATGCTAGAGATCATCACATCTTCTTTCTATGATGTTACCTTGTTTAATGCCTCTTATAGATCTTCTAGGCAAAAGATATTGTTTTGTACTTGTCAATTCGGGTTGTCACTGTCACGCGCTAAAATCGTCATGCCATTTTGCCACTGTAACTAACATCTCTTTGTTCTCCTAGTATCTTCTTGAGGAAGTTGCTTTGGAGCAGATGCGATTGAAAAAAATTCCCATTCAGGTGAGTGGGTTTTTCTTTATTCTCATTATGGTTCAACTGATTTCAGTCTGGAGATTGATTTTCCAATACCTAATTTCAGGCACAGAGGGAACTGTATCTCTTACTCTCTAGGTTCATTTTCTTTTACAATTCAGGTAAGACACTTTTTCTAAAAAGTTATCATTGGAACCAAAGCGTTTCTTCCTTACCTGACAAATTATTTTCCAGTGGATAAACTCGATAGCTTCTTGAGGAACTTCCCAGAGTTTCCAAATGCTTTCTTGATTGGAGGACCCGGAGATTTCCTTGTTATTGAACTAACGGATCAGGTATAGAAGCAAAAGCTTTATGACCATCTACAAATTTTCTCTCAAAATTAAATCACACACATCACTCATCTAATATATCTTATTTTATTTTGGCAGCTGCAAAAACTGAAGGTGGAACCAGTACTGCTACATTATCTTTCTCAGATGAAGATTCTTCAAGGTACATTTCTCTCCTTTAGGAACTTGTCTAGATGCTGCATCTAACATGGAATCGAAGTTAAAAGATATGTTTGATTTCATCTGCAGGTATGGAACTGAGAATGACCACTAGCACAAGGTTAAAGGCGTGTTTATACAGTTTTACCTCTCCTGGAGGTCCAATGTACCCGACAAGAGCCGTCCGTCATGCAGCCTGGGATGCTTTGGATTCCCTCTTTCCTGTGAGTATTTCCTTTTTAAAAACTCGGATTTAGACCGATGGTTTTGATTGCAAGATCCAGTGTAACTGTGTATGGGTTTTCAAGACATCATCTAAGAGTTTTAGGCAACCACATAAAAATCTAGAAGCTCCTGCTCCCGAAGCTCAGCAAAACAGTCTCAAATTCGTTCGTTCGATGTCTTCAGCCTTTGCACGTAGATCTCAGTATGGATGGGCTTGCCTTGTAACATTGTGATACTCTTATCTTGCAGGTGGGGCGTTACCCAAGGCATCTCATTAGTCTATTTTTCAGGCTGCTATATCCGTGGTACTGGCCATCCTCATGCTGGAACTTTGTGGTTTCTTGCATCAAGGCGGTATTATATTCTATCGTAAGGCTCATCTTTTCACGGAGAGAAAAGCCAAGGCAGAGCTGAATAGCTTTTACTTTTGACGAAGCTTACAGCAGGAATCCAATCCTTGTGTATATAATGTGCTTTTGGTCACAGAGGCAAACCAGAGAACCTTACCTTCACCTGTATTACTATCTACAGAGAAGATAAACTCCGTTTTGTGAAAGAACCCATGGAAAAGCTTTTGACTTGTTTTGTTGTCATTGGTGAAATTGTTATTTTGGTATAGAGGGTGATGCATTGTGACCAGAAGCCCTTCTTGTGTAGGAGATAAACCATTTCGTCCGTTTTAGTTGTACTGGATGTATAAAAACCCTTTTAAATTTTCACCATCCATGGACCATATGCTCATACGAAGTTGTGTATATCACCAATTCGACAGAGATAAATAATATGGAGAAAAACTTGAAAAGTTGAGACTCACATAAGACACATGGAGTACCACTATTCAACAATTTTGCCTCAATGGTCTGATGCAAATAAACACTATTCAATCAAAATTCTGCGCGCATATGATCTGTAGACGAAACTGGTATTCCTTCCTCTGCCTTTTACTCGAGGGTATTAAGATAGACAACAACTTTAAAGTAACACATATTCTCAATTCTGTAGAGTCATTCTAATGAAACAAATGAACAACACACTGCCAAAAAGGCGATAAGTGGCAAAGCCTCTGGCAAACATTTTTCTCGATCCTCTTACTCCTAAAACCCTCTAGCGGTTTGAGAAGATCGGTCACATTCCTTAGTTTGTCTCCATATCTCCAGAATGGTACTTATCAAGATCCGCATCAAGATCTTCAGCAGATATTTTCTCTGCAGGACCCTTACCAGGACGCCTGCCACGACCACCACCACCACGGGCACCACCTCCTCGACCACCGCCTCGTTGTTGACCACCTCTCCCTTGTCCTCCTCTGTTAACCCAGCAAGACAAACACTTTCAATACACCTCACAAGATGGAAGAAGCTTTTACATATAATACCTAATAACGAGCAGTGCTTAATCTCACCTCCATGGAGCACCATTAGAGTTTCCATTTGCAGGTCTACCAGACGGGGCAGCAGCCGTTTGAAGATTGGTGCCCACAATCTCTATCTTCATGGGTTTTCCATCCAGCTGAACATCATTGTACTTCTTCACAGCTGCGAGTGCATCGCCACGCCGAGAGTATACTACTTCAGCAGTTCCCTAATGGTATAAAGTAGTTTTTAGTCTTCAAGTCTCAATAAGAGGAAATAGACACACGATGCAACAAAAGTATCATCACAAGTACTACCTTTGATCTTCCACTCCTATCGAAATGAACGGTGTAGCGTTTAAGTTCTCCGACTTCAGCAAACAGTTCCTACATATTAACAAACATATTCATATTAACAACAACTTCGCAAGATCGAATCCATTGGTAAAACGATGTTAGATTCCACAAACACTAACTATGCATATTGCTAATAAGGTATTGTAACAATTTTGGTACCTTGATGTCTTCGTTCATGACACCGTAATCCAAATTGGATATGTAGAGCTTGGTTCCAGTTTCGATTCCGGCGGAAGAACGGGGAGGGAAATCTTCAGATCTATCGGAAAACATGTCGTGACCCCAGGTAGACTCCGGCGCCTATACAACCAAATGAATCCGTTGTTTGATTTTTTCCACGTATTGAGAGATTGATCAACACCAAAAGCTTTTTTTTAAAGAAAACGTCAACGCAGAGTCTATTTTCCACTATGAATCGGCAGATCTGAGAAGAAAGATCCCGCGAAACTAGAGAGAAGAAGAAGAAGAAGAAGAGACAAGAGAGAACAGATGTAGAACGGATTTGGACCTTGGCTGATTGGTATGGAGCAGATCGGGTTGATTTCCGATTAGGGTTGTTGCGGCGAGTTGGACCCGGTCCGGTTCCACGGGCGGGGCCGGCTCCACCACGAGACTTACGGTTCTTGGCGATCATGTCGTCGAGAGACATATCTAATCCAGTCGACATCTCGAAATTTCTCCGATCGACGTTTCTCTTTGGACGGCGGAGGAGCGAGAAATAACAAGAGAGACGGCGAGAGAAGAAGAGAATCTATATATACATTTTTGGAACACTTTTAGCAAATAAATCCTGGGGTTGGACAATATTTACAAAGAATGCCATTGGCATTTATTATTACTTTTACAAAATTTAAATAAAAGATATTAACCAAACAATATCTTGCCTAATTTGTTTCTAAAAATCTCTACACAATCTTTTCATATATCTTCAAAACAATTTATAGCAAATATTTATATTAACATTTTGCATAGCAATAAAAATACTAATTTATAATAATCAAAATATTCACATTGAAAAATCAAATACACATAAGGAAAAAGAACTATATCTATCATCATTTAAGCCGTTGCTTTATTTAAATAAATAAAAAAAACACAAAAACTTGAAATCATCTACTTTATATGATAAATTTAAAATATATATTAGTAGTATAAATTTAAAATCGTTCAAAGAACGGTATACTACGGGTGAGATCCTAAAATTATTAGATTTTATAACAATAATAATTTATTTTCTTGGATTTTATAATACTAATAATTTAGCTAACGAGATAATATAGACGGGTTTATATGGGATGACGGGTTTGGGTCGATATTAATAAATAACGGTATATCACGGATGAAATCCTAAAATTAACAATCAAAATACAATTATACAATCTTAAACACAAAACTAAAGAAACAATATTAACAAAATAAATCCAACTTAAATTTAAAATTTTTAGTTATAAAAAAAACCGACCCACGGTATACTGCAGAGTAAAATATTCAAAATTTTAAAATCCACCATACATCGTTACTTAAAAAAATGTATGTTTTCGTATCTATACTTCAAAAATTGATAGATAGATATCTACATTTAAAAATACAAATAATATGATATATCTTCAGTTAATCTTTTATAAAATAACATTACATTTTTTTAAAAAATATAGCTCCGCGGTATACCGCGGGTTAAATTCTAGTGTTTAACAAAAGTCGAAAAGATGAGCCGACACAAGAGTAAAAGGTGCAATGTCAAATTCTGTTATATGTATTATTTTAGGTTGAGAAAGACCATCAAAGGTTTCGTGGTGTAGTTGGTTATCACGTCAGTCTAACACGCTGAAGGTCTCCGGTTCGAACCCGGGCGAAGCAATAACTCATAGTTTATCTTCTATTTTTTTTATTTTTACAGCTTTGAATTTTAAGTGACTTTGATACAATTTTCTTTTTTTTTTTTTTTTTTTTTTTTCATCTGAATTTTATTAATAACCAAGAAAGGATACAAGGTGAAATACTTATGCCGGCGGACTACATAAATATCCCCAGAAACATTTGCCCAAAAGAGGGAAGCTAAGCCCTAAAATATAGGGAAACCGATTAAAACCAAATACTATAGAGACAAACACGAAAGAGGAACAAACGCTGAGGAGAAAAAGCAATCTAAGCACTAAAATTGAACAAAGGCAAAAGAGACTCTCACAAAGCTTCCCTATAGAACCTGTAAACGTCGGAAGCACCAAAATGCCCGGAAAGACCTCACACCGAAGACAAACCAGTAGCAAACCAACAGGGAGGAAAGCAAGAATCCAACGCGACCAGAGACACAAATACAACTACCAACACACCTCACCAGCTAATCGGAGAGAGCAAGAAACACTAGGGACAAGGCAAAAACCTTACAATCGACTGGAGACAAACCACAAAAGATCAACAATTCTTACACGCGGACACTCGTCGAAACAGCTTCAGCCACCTACAGACTTAAAACTGACGACGTCCTCGCAAGAGAAGAACTAGAGAACGATTCAACTGCTTCGACTAGAACCTAACTCCAAAACTTCCAAAGGAAACTCAAAGAGAGGCTAGTATGTGACTCAGCAACAAAATACCATCAAAATGGCTCACACCAAGAACGAACCTAGAGCAAAACGCACCACTAACCAGCAAGAGGACTTGAAGGAGAGGTAGAGCAAAGACCAATTTTAAAACCCACAAACGGAGCCACCTCCAACTAATTAAGCCTCACAAACCACAACCAAACCTAAAGGAAGCAAACTAAAAAGATTCATCTAACCCAAGCAACTAGAAGGTTGGCTTACCGGACTAGAGAAACAGACGAGACAACGGCCACGGATCCACGAACCACCAGACCTCGAGATCAACAAGGAGCCCGAATCATCGCCCAAACTTACAAGAACAGAGCACCCGACAGATCTCGGACACCCAACAACAACTCTCTGAGGAGAAGTTGACCACCGACGAAGCCACACAGCCGCTTCGCCGAGAAGATCCATTGTTTCCACCAAGTGAAGCTTTTCTCCGTCGAAAACCAGAGCTAGACGAAAGGCAAAAAAACTAACAACACGGAAAGGAAACTAAAGACCCTCTCACGACAGCAACGGCGAGAAGCGCCGGCCACCGGAGAGGTCAATCGGAAAATTTTTTGTTGGTGGCGGCTAGGTTTGAGAGGTTTTGGGGAAGACACGATATTTTTGATGGAAAATATCTTCTAACACTCGCAATGACTTTGATACAATTTTCTACAAGAACAAAAAATTAGGCAATTCAACATGTTTCGGGACCCTGTTCCATAACTAATATGTGATCATGCTCTCGTATAACAATGATGATGATAGTGTCAAGCTTCTTGCAGGTGTGTGTGGTATGTACATATTGTGGTGTATAAATAACCAGCATCGTTTATTAGAAAATAAAAATCACTCTGTATTACATTGCAATTGTTGGAAATATAAGATAGAACAGTGAATGAAATAATACAACCATGACAAAACCACTCATCATTAAACGTAAGTTCAAACTTCTTCACCCAAATAACTCGATAAACATGAACGGGAACAGATATACTCATTGTCTTCTTTATATTTCTTTAGGATGACGGAGGCCTTGCATCGAGACTGACATTGGATGCATAATGGTCGAGTGTTGTGATTGTTAGGAACCATCTCAAACTCGATTTTTTTTTTTTCAAACCAATAGATTTGTCCTGGCATGAGACGTGAAAAATCTCCTAGTACACACTGAGCATGCAAGGTGACTCCACAATCAGAACATGTATAGAACCATATACTTGGATCTAATTCCCTCTCACAAATGTCGCACCAATATTTACCGCTCGCCTTTTCCTTTTCTCCACAGCATAAAGTGAGAGGGTGCCCATCGTTCCTATGCCAAATCTTTTCTGGCAAAGTAGCACAATTCAAACACAAATCAAAGTCACAATCTTCACAACGAAGCATATAATCATTTATATTCTTTTGGCATCCATCGCAGTGGTGAAGCTCTTCTTTAGCAAAATATAAAGGATGTTTATGGCCATCATGGACGAGCGGCTCATTAAGGGAACCACAATGTACATCTACATCCGACCAGCCATGGGAGCTGTACGTGAAACCATCAGAGAATATTCCACACCGCTTGCAGTCTGTAAGTTTGGTAGTTTCTGTCATTAATGTGTATGGTCTGGTGCCAAAGACAAGTCTTTTCTTCATAGGAAGATTAGCACACTTTTCATGAAGAATGAAAGGACACTTTTCACAGCAGTAGATCGAATCAAATCCAACTGGATGGACACATGCTGCACATCGTATGCGCTCATCATGAATGACGTCGTCCTTGTGGTTGTGGAGCTTTAGAGGATGCTCTTCATGACTAAAATGGCATATCAAGTTATCACCCACCTCCTTGAATGGTGAAATGTCTTCTATGATCTCAGGAATCCCTTCCAATTCTACGCCATCCCATACGTCAGTTCTCACCGCGCATCTAGTATGAACTGCATAGTTAGGGCAAACAGAGCAAGAATAAGCCCCCTTGAACTGACTTACACTTTTGTGACAAACTCCGCATGAAGAATACCCAGCGCCGAGATGATGAGTGAAATGAATGCGATGATCATGACGATTGATATTGATGACACGGGGGCAGTCGATACACCCTCCTGTAGTAACAAAATCACACTGAAGACATACATACACCACAAACTCGCATTTTATCCCACACATGTCACAATTACATGAGATTCTTCTAGGAAAGATAGTAAGTGGGTGTTTGTGGGTCTTGACATGCTCAATAACAAGGGGTGGTGGGTTTTTGGTACAACCAAGGCACGATGTGAAATTGCAAATGGAACAATGATATAGCAATTTTTCAGTTTGTATTTTTCCACATAAAACGCAGCTTTTCTCGGCATCATCCGTAAGTGACTCAGATGCGATTAACTTGAGAGGATGAATAGAATGACATGGATGATTTACCTCTTTCGAGAGATGGACGCAATCCACGTGGAAGTACACATCGCATTCAAGACATGAAAAGGATGGACCTTCAATAGACTCCTTGCATAATTCACAAGGAACCTTCTCCTCCCGTATCTTCAAGAAGACAACTGGATGGTCATGACACAGCGGATGTTCGATAGCGGGCGGTGATGGTTTCATCCCACAAATCAAATCTACCTTGAACTCACATGTGGAACAACTGTAAAAGGGAGGCAGTAGCTTCTGTCCACACAAATCACAAGGACCATCTCTCGAGACATTGGTGAGCATGAGAGTATGCTGGGGATGGAAACTATGCTTGATCTCCGCGGGGGCCTCGGCGCACTCCTTATGAAACCAAATATAACAGTAAGGTTCATTGCAAAAGTAGCAGCCGTACATGACACCATTTACATGGCAGCCAGCACATTCACCTTTAATACATCGAGCTGAAGGAAAAAGAGGGTGCTCATGAATTGGTAGGTTTACTGCTGTTGTAGCCATTTTTCTGATCGGATACAAGTGAACGAATCAAAGAGGTTTGTTAATTTGTTAGATTGAGATCTCCAAGTGAAGCCGGAAGACGTTGATATATATAATATGCCTGTGTAATCCCAAAATAATAGCAAGTGTCAAAAGTTATTTGCAAAATGACCATCACCTATCTTAAATAAACAAACCACACCCTCTATTTTTATAAAAGAAACTAACATCCACAAGTTTTTCCATCAACGCACGTCAATTAAACTTTGTAATATCACCTTTTCTTTTTTTTTCCAGAACTCCAAACACATCAAAGTTTTATGATAAAACTGGCTAAATAACCTATGTAGTTATAAACTCCAAACACATAAAAGTTTTAAATCATCAACTCTTCTTTTTCTTTTCCATTCGCCTTTCCTTTTCTCAGATCAATCATATTACTTATAAAGTTATAGTTGTTGGTTCGTACGTAGTTTCTAGTGGATGAATTATAGTTTTATCGTTGCGCTGATTTCTACTGACTGGAATATATCCGGCGATTATACTTTCATTTGGACTATAATCACCCCATATAATACGTTGTGTCAGCGTCAGTCTAAACGCACAAGGTCAATTTTGTTTCATTCAGGAGTTTGGGCTGAAAAGATATTAAAGAAAATTCTTAGACATTATTGCAATTTACCGTAATATAAATCAGAATATAATAATAATTATTATTAATTATGGATTGTCGAAAGTCTTTCTCTTCTTTTTAACTACTCAAATAGTTGAACTTAAACAAATGTTCCACAGGCTCATTCTTATATAATTTATTTGTCGTAGACGTGGTCGATAAACGTAAGTCGTCGGCGTCTTTGTCACGATGTGAATAATTTCTACATTTTAAATATTTTTTTGAAAAGGCCACATGTAAACAACTAAGAGATTTAGACTTCTATAATAGTTATTGTACTCCCCTATTTCGTTTTAGTTGTCGTTTAAGGTTTTTTCACACAAATTAAGAAAAACATTAAATTTTTTGTTTTACCCTTTATTAATATATTTTATAAAAAAATTCATTGACCACAATACTAAAACAACAAGGATAATACTGGAATTTTTACCAAACATTTGCATTGAAAACCTAAAACGACAACTAAAACGAAACAAAATTTAAATCCTAAAACGACAACTAAAACGAAAAGGAGGGAGTATGTTTTATGGATTAATGATTAGTCAAATGACTTATATAAAAATGTCATAATTTATGATTCAAAACTTTTTAGTTCTTTACAAATGACAGGAGACTGTAACATACTAGTTTTTATTAATATCACCACCATAACATAATTGATAATTCGATAAGTCAATTCGAATTTGGAAATATTCATAGAAGAAAATGGTGGATTTATGTGGATGCAAAAGTGTTTAGAGAATTTAGAAAGTAATGATTTCCGGAATGAATGTAAAATTGGTGTTTAGATGTTTAGTGCAGTAATAATATTTGATCAAACAAATAAAAAATATATATAACAATAATAATTAGTATGGACTGTGAAAAGTCTTTTTATATACTACTCAGATGTAGATGAGCTCGTACAAATTTTCCACAGCTTAATTTTTATAGTATGATTTATTTGTCATATAGACGTGGTGGACATGGTTCATAAATGAAAGTCTCCTCTTGTCTCGATTTGAATCATTACTTCAAAATTTAAAATTCAAAACAGCCAAGAGTCTTAGTCCTCGAGTAATTCTTAATAATTTGATGATGCGAATCTCAAGTTAATCAAGTCTGAGAGTTGTAATGACACCAAACCCTATAATTATTTTATTGTTTTCTTATAAAAATTGATTAGTCAAGAGATATATCCAAAATTAGCATTAAATTTGTAACAAATTTTAAAGCATTGAGGAAAATCAATATAGTTGACAAAATTAATTATCGTTAGTTATGATATGGACCTAATATCTTACAGAAAGGCCTCAAACCATAAACGGGTTTAATAATTTGGTTGGGCTTGATATCTCAAAAAAGGAAAACCGAAACTATCTAATTTTAATCTGAACCGTTGAAATTCAGCTGATGATATATTGACCGTCTATTGCTTTTACAACTTTTATCTATATACATACATTAATGCCCTCTTGCTAAATTTCGGAAAGTTGTGTTCTTGGTTTTTCCAAATATACATATAGTAATTTGTGATTTAAGTAGTTTAGGGATGGTTCAGAGTTTCCCAAGGGGATTGTCTTCATTCTACATAAGAGTATATGAGACTGTGGATGATCCTTCATTGGATCCAATTATATCCGTGGAGCAAAATCAACAATAGTTCCATTATTTAGAATCTTGGAGACTTTTGCAGAAGAAAGATTCTGCCGAAATATGTAGAATTTGGCAGAAACTTTTCACGTTTTACCTCCAAGTTTTACCATGTCTTTAAAGTTTAGGGGACTGGGCAATTGGAAGTTGGACATGGTAAACCAGAGCTTTTGAATAAGATGATGGTCAAAGCTTACACAGCAAGCAAAAAAAGCTAAAGCCAAAGCAAAGAGAGCTAGAGCGCAAGTAGAGTTTCTCTTACTTGTAAACATATGTTTTGTAACCTTTTTGTGTTATGTTTGAAACACAGTAAGGTTCATTGCAAAAGTAGCCGCTGTATATGTAAAACCATTTACATGGCAGCCATCACATTCATCTTAAAGATCGAGTTGAAGGAAAAAGAGGGTGCGCATGAATTGTTAGGTTTACTGCTGTTGTAGCCATTTTTTTATCGGGGACAAGTGAATGAATCAAAGGGGTTTGTTAATTTGTTTGATGAGATCTCCAAGTGAAGACTGAAGGCGTTATTTATATTTATGATCTCCATAAATTGGGTGTTTGGTGTATCTCATCAAAAAATGCTATCTGGTTGGTTTACAATACAACTGTTCTGGTTTGGTTCATAGACTTCATACCATAAAAACAAAAACTATTTTCGTGTGGTAAGTGCTAGATAGGCTACTTATCTTATAAACTCCAAAACACTTAGCCTGGGCCCTGTAATACAATTCTCATGCTTTTAAACATTTTTGTCTTTTCCTAAAAACAAAAACTATTTTCGTGTGGTAAGTGCTAGATAGGCTACTTATCTTATAAACTCCAAAACACTTAGCCTGGGCCCTGGATGTTGGAATCTAGACATTGATCAATCCTCAAATTGGTAAAATGGAACGAAGCTTGAGAAGAGAAAGTGATGAAGATCAGAAGGGAACACAATCAAAAGAGATGAAGACGTCGTAGGAATGGAAGAGTCAAAGAGAGATGGTTTACTCTTGTTTTGGGTCATGAGAGAATTTACAATCAATAGAGAGATTGAAACATGAGAAGAGACAACTTAGATATTTCGGTTCCCACTCTTGCATTGTCAGATCTACTCCATTTCACATCACACACACTCTTTACATAATCTAAACCAATACTAAGAATAAATCAAGCATGCGACCAGCAACAACAATGTAATCATAGTTCACAACATGAAACAAAAGCAATAGAAACTAAACGAGTATTAAAGCTATAGAATATTCTAGCAAGTACTGTATAACACAAACAACTCTCAGCTACTGAAACAAATCTGGAAATAAAAAAGAACACTAAGCTATCAACAATACTCGATTCAGGAAAAGAAACCACATCCGGAGAAGCACAAGTTGGATAATATAATCAACAACGATTACAATGCACGATGACATAAGATCATATTAGCTAAAACAACGGTTGAAGTTATATATATACCACAAACAATTCATGTTATGATCACTCTTCATAGGGCACTTACTGAATTGTGGTTACTAGATCACAATGTAATTTATTAAAGGCATAGATGAAACTAAGTAAAACAAAGAGCAACTCTAGATACGATAGAATTGGGCACAAAGAGCAAATATAAGCAATAGCAGCAGAAGTACTTACAAAACGTAAAAATCGCAAACGAAACAGATACTTAAAAGACAATCTAACAACCCTAATTCAGTTCTCCCAAATTCCATTAACCCTAAAGCAGCAACATCCAGATGATAAGAGAGAAAAAAACCCTAACTCAATTATTCAAGAGCTGGTGAATTTCGTGACGGCCTTAGTCCCCTCAGAAACAGCATGCTTCGCCAACTCTCCAGGAAGCACCAATCTCACAGCAGTCTGAATCTCCCGGGACGTGATAGTAGGTTTCTTATTGTACCTCGCAAGCTTCGACGCCTCTTGAGCAAGCTTCTCGAAGATATCGTTGATGAAACTGTTCATAATCCCCATCGCTTTGCTTGAGATTCCGATATCGGGATGAACTTGCTTAAGCACCTTGAAGATGTAGATCTTGTAAGTCTCGATACTCTTCTTCTTCATCTTTTTCTTCTTGTCACCTCCAGCACCAGCCTCCTTCGGGAGTTTCTTTCCGGCCTTTGGTTTCTTCTCCGCCGGAGCTTTCTCGGCTTTTGATTTCTCCTCCACCGGCTTCTCGGAAGCTGGTTTCTTCTCAGCGGGCTTCTTCTCTGCTTTCGGCGCCATTGATTCGGTTTCTCGAGGTTTCTAGGTTTAACGAGATCTGAGAGGTTAAATGGCTTTGGATTGCTTGATAACCTAGAAAAACTTGAGAGATTGCTTTTATATAGATCGTATGGAGTGATATGATTGGATGAAATAGATTGACGCGGATCGATATCTGCACCGTTGGATCTGCTTTTTCATGTAAACATATCGACGGTTGAAAAGGAATCTTAAAAAGAAGGAAAGCTCTTACACGTGACGGTTCTTATTGGATACTCTTGGTGGCAAGGACTGCTGACGTGTGCAGTTTGGCGCATTTTAGGCTCCTCGTGAAATATTCCTTCCCGCCCCCGCCATTCTCTAAAATTTCTCAACTGGCCCCATGTATTTTGAAAAGCCCAATTTTAAGCCCATTTGGAATTGGTGAGGGTGAGACCCGACCCGGGCGGGTTCCCAGATATCGGTTCGTTGTTTGTAACACAGTCCCGACAATTGCTGGTTCTGATTTTTACGGTGGACCTCTTTGATGAAGCTCCCTTGCACGATTCGATCATTATCAAGCTCTCATTTGCGCTATAGCTTTAGAAATCTAAGCTCTGTGATCGATTCTTCTCAAGAAGCATGTAGAATCGGTGAAGATAAGCAATTTGTTGATTCCGTCAGAAGAATCGTGCGAGGGAAACGGAGCTGGGAGATCGCATTGAGCAGTGAGCTAGTCTCGAGAAGACTGAAGACTATTCATGTTGAAGAGATTTTAATCGGAACCATTGATGATCCCAAATTGGGTTTGAGGTTTTTCAATTTCCTCGGTTTACATCGTGGATTCGACCACTCCACGGCGTCGTTTTGTATCTTGATTCACGCTTTGGTCCAAGCTAATCTCTTCTGGCCTGCTTCATCACTGTTACAGACGCTTCTACTTCGTGCGCTGAAGCCAAGTGAGGTTTTTGATGCGCTTTTTAGTTGTTATGAAAAATGTAAGCTTAGTTCAAGCTCGAGTTTTGATTTGTTGATTCAGCATTATGTACGAAGTAGGAGAGTTTTAGATGGGGTTTTGGTGTTTAAGATGATGATGACGAAAGTTAGTTTACTACCTGAAGTGAGAACTTTGAGTGCTCTTTTACATGGATTGGTTAAGTTTAGGCATTTTGGTTTGGCAATGGAGTTGTTTGACGATATGATCAATGTGGGGATTCGTCCTGATGTATACATTTACACAGGAGTTATACGTAGCTTGTGTGAGTTGAAAGATCTCTCTCGAGCTAAAGAAATGATTGTTCAAATGGAGGCAACAGGATGTGATGTGAATATAGTTCCATATAATGTGTTGATAGATGGGCTTTGTAAGAAGCAGAAGGTTTGGGAGGCTGTTGGGATAAAGAAGGATTTAGCCGGAAAAGAGCTGAAACCAGATGTTGTGACATATTGTACATTAGTCTGCGGGTTATGTAAAGTGCAAGAATTTGAGGTCGGATTGGAGATGATTGATGAAATGTTACGTTTGAGGTTCAGTCCTAGTGAAGCTGCGGTTTCAAGTTTGGTAGAGGGATTAAGGAAGAGGGGAAAGGTTGAAGAGGCGCTTAACTTGGTTAAAAGAGTAGCAGAATTTGGTGTGTCACCTAATATATTTGTGTATAACGCATTGATTGACTCATTGTGCAAAGGTAGAAATTTTGATGAAGCTGAGTTGCTATTTGATAGGATGGGGAAAATTGGGTTGTGTCCGAATGATGTGACCTATTCAATTTTGATAGATATGTTTTGCAGAAGAGGAAAACTGGATACTGCACTTAGTTTCCTGGGGGAAATGATTGATATGGGTTTGAAACCAAGTGTATATCCATACAATTCTTTGATAAACGGGCACTGCAAGTTTGGTGACATTAGTGCAGCAGAGAGTTTAATGGCCGAGATGATTAATAAAAAGTTGGAGCCAACAGTGGTAACATACACATCATTAATGGGTGGATATTGCAGCAAAGGTAAAATAAACAAGGCCCTTAGGCTCTATCATGAGATGACAGGGAAGGGTATTGTGCCGAGTATCTATACATTCACCACGCTTTTATCGGGTCTATTCCGTGCTGGGTTGATTCGTGATGCAGTAAAGCTGTTTACCGAGATGGCAGAATGGAATGTTAAGCCAAACAGAGTGACTTATAATGTCATGATTGAAGGTTATTGCGAGGAAGGAAACATGTCTAAAGCCTTTGAGTTCCTGAATGAGATGATCGAGAAAGGTATTGTGCCTGATACATACAGTTATAGACCGTTGATACACGGGCTATGTCTCACAGGTCAAGCTTCGGAAGCCAAAGTGTTCGTGGATGGCCTTCACAAGGGAAATTGTGAGCTGAATGAGATATGTTATACCGGGCTCTTACACGGATTTTGCAGAGAAGGAAAATTAGAGGAGGCATTAAGCGTTTGTCAGGATATGGGACTAAGAGGGGTGGATTTGGACCTTGTGTGCTATGGTGTTCTTATAGATGGAAGTTTAAAGCACAAAGATCGAAAGGTGTTTCTTGGACTTTTAAAGGAGATGCATGATAGAGGACTCAAGCCTGATGATGTGATTTATACAAGTATGATTGATGCAAAGAGCAAAACCGGAGATTTCAAGGAAGCATTTGGGATATGGGATTTGATGATAAACGAAGGGTGTGTACCTAATGAAGTCACTTACACTGCTGTTATCAACGGATTATGCAAAGCCGGATTTGTTAATGAAGCCGAGATTCTTTGTTCGAAAATGCGGCCTGGCAATTCGGTTCCTAACCAAGTAACATACGGTTGTTTTCTCGACATCCTCACCAAAGGAGTAGGAGACATGAAGAAAGCTGTGGAGCTCCATAATGCAATATTGAAAGGGCTTTTGGCAAACACTGCTACATACAATATGTTGATCCGTGGTTTTTGTAGACAAGGGAGAATGGAAGAAGCTTCTGAGCTCATAACAAGGATGATAGGCGATGGTGTTTCGCCGGATTGTATAACCTACACAACAATGATCAGTGAGCTTTGTAGGAGGAACGATGTGAAGAAAGCGATTGAGTTATGGAACTCGATGACCGAAAAAGGCATAAGGCCAGATAGAGTAGCATATAACACCCTAATACATGGTTGTTGTGTGGCAGGAGAAATGGGGAAGGCGACCGAGTTGAGGAATGAGATGTTGAGACAAGGCTTGAAACCGAACACCGAAACCAGTGAAACAACTATTTCGAATGACTCTAGTTCCAAATCCTGACCCCTTTTTCTAATTGTATAAGTTGAAACATTCTTTGACGTCCCAAGTCTCAATAGATAGGAAATAATTTGTTTAGTCTAGATTTCAGAAAGGTATATACTGTACTTTTTGCATTTTTTATTTCCACAAAAGAGAACAAAGGGAAGCTTAAAGGAATCATCATACACAAATCTTAGTCATAAGCTTTGGTATAGGTGAAACAAAGGAAGCAAACACAGGACAAACCTTGAGATAATTTTGAATTTAGATGAAACACTGTAAGGTAACATAGACACAGAAAACAGACCAGACAGAATGAAGGGTGTTAGGTGTTTCTAACAGTCACAAGAAACTGTAAGAGAATAGAAAACACCATTTCAGAATAGTCGAATATGATAAAAAGCTTATTCAAAGAGAGTTTCTTTTAGTTGACGCGGCTTTTCAAAACGTCAAGATCCATCTCAGTTGGATCAGTTGCCTGAAGCTCCACTTGAATTCCATCAAGTTCACGCTTGAACCTGTCCTTGGAGCTAGCATAGATCATCTTGCTTCTCACCTTTGCTACGTCCGGACACCTTTGGCAAAAACAACAAGGTAAGAATGGAGAAATGAGATTACATGGTTTTAGCAGATAATAACAATGGGAGAAACGAGAAATCATTTTACCATGCAATGAAGAAAATCTTGCTCTTCTGGCAATTCTCCGCAGTGACAAAGTCGAAATCATAAATGGCGTATCGGCATTCCTCAGCTGGAAGACTTGCTGCAAAGTCCTCGTAAGTTAGAATAGGTTCACCAACTTTCTCAACAATCACTTGCTTCTGCTTCTCCTCGATCTTGTAGACAATGAAACGATGTGTCCTTTTCGCCTTCAGTTCCAGAAATCTCAGCTTGCAGTCATCATGGACTGCCATTCCCGACGCCGCATTAGCCTGTTTTCAATCAAACAAGAAAAGCACTAAGATTCACATTCCAGATCCCACAAAGCTATGCTATAATTGAATCCACACAATGCTAAAACCATTGATCTCTTATTTAGGAGTCTTAGAAATTTCCTGAAACCTAGCTCAACACAAACTCGTTAATACATCTCTAGCAACGATCTAGACTTCAATTGCAACTGTTAGAGTTATCGATTTCAACACACAACAAGCCTGATGGATCAAACAAACGAATAACATAGTAGAAACGTTCAATAATTTATGAAACTACAAGCGAAAACACACACAAAAGTAGCAGATTCTTCATGATTTCGATTCTAACAAACGAAGCACCAACTGGATCAGTGACTCCGATCACATAAACAAAAAAAAAATCTCAAAGATCTAATCGGAGAAAACAAATCCATCTCCCAGATCTAGTGAGCCAAAATCGTTATTTAAAAATCCAACACGAAATCAAAAATTCTAAAGGCTAGCTTAAAAATTGAAGAACTTCAAACAAACAATAAGAGAACATAGAAGAAGTGAAAATGGAGTATCACCATGGCTGAATCAAAACGGTGTGAGAGACAATTTCCGGTGAAAGGAGACGCAGAGAAGAATGAATGATGCTTTCAACGAATATGACTCTTTTGCTTCTTCTCTTTACTTTCTTCTGCGTTATTTGGAAGCTAAATCCCGAATATATAGAGAACCTGCTTTTTGTATTTATTTATTTTCTTCGTATTATTCTTCAATTTATTTTTGAATAAATTAAATAACTATATGGTAAGCATATTATTATTGTTTTTGGTCAACATATAATAATCATCTAACTATATATATAAGCAAATATTAAACAATCCAAATAGAGAGTATAATTAAATTATTGATTGATTACTAGTATTTTGTTTCATTGACATTTGTTGGATTTGGTTCACTCTAAAAGCTTGATGTATATATATTGTGGACTAAGATATGTTCTGACAAAGTCTTCATGATTTGACTGTTTAAAGCTTGCGTAACAACTGCCAATTGTTGGATCTGTTTCTAAATAAATATCAAAAGTGTCAATTAGGATTTTACGTTTTGAGGTCAGTTTATCTTGTTGGACAAAACCCGATTGAGCAAATCTTCTCGTTATTGGGACTATCCTAATCCTTCGCAATGTTGTAATCCCTGGATCACTAGTTTCATAAATATGTGAAGACGAAGAGAAGAGAAGATGGTGCCAATAGGATTCTTGTTTAATAAAGGGTTCGAGTTTCTTCCACAATGGTAAAAGAGCACAAGCCAGATTCCTTACGTTTTAAGACAACACTATAAGGACACAAAAAAAGAGACCGAAGACAAAGACCAAAGACCGATAATAAAATGAAGCTGTTTAGGTTGGTACCGTCACAGCAAACTTCAAGAAAAAGCATCACTGAGTAAATAGTACGAAAAAAGTTTGATTCAACCGAAATTTTCAGGGGAATTCTTCATCAAGTGGCTCGGCTTTTGAAAACATCAAGATCCATCTCGGTTGGATCGGTTGCCTGGAGCTCGATCTGAATTCCGTCTAGTTCTCTCTTGAACCTGTCCTTAGAGCTCGCATAGATCATTTTGCTTCTCACTTTTGCTGTGTCCGGAGACCTTGGCAAAAAACAACAAGAGATGTTAATGAAAAGAAGGTGAAACCAAGATAGACAGGTTTTAGCAGAGATAGTAGTTGGTTAATAATTACCATGCGACAAAGAAAATCCTGCTCTTTGGGACATCCTCTGCAGTGAGAAAATCAAAATCGAAAACGGCATAGCGGCATTCATCAGATGGAAGACATGCTGCAAGGGCCTCATGGGTTTCAGCAGGTTCACCGATTTTCTCAACAACCACTTGTTTCTGCTGCTCCTCAATCTTGTAAACGATGAAACGGTATGTCCTTTTCGTCTTCAGCTCCATAAATCTCAGCTTGCAGTCATCATGGACTGCCATTCCTGATGCTGCATTAGCCTGTTTAACAACAAAACAAAGAACATTAAGATACAACTCTCTTCAAAAGACACTACACCCATTTCTCAAAACGGTGTTTCGGGTTATACATTAGTAATGAAACCAAACATCTCTACTAACATGTAAATGAATCATGAACATAGATCTTGGTAGTGTTTATATCAAAAGGAAGACGTAAGTAACTTCCACAACATATATGAAAGATGATGTAAGAGCTATCACAGTCTCAATTTGACGGGAATCGAGCGATACCTTCCATCAACAGAATCAAAAACACATCTGAAATAAACAATCTACACTTATATAGCAGTAATAGTAATTCAGAGAAGCGAGTAAACAACTTTTAACAAATGAAAAACACTCAAGACGTAACCCTAAATCCAAAAATGAAATTCAAAGAAAAAAACAGCCAGATTCCTTCTGATTTCAAAATCAATTTGCTTAACCAAAACAAGCACACTGAAATTGAAGAGTTTATTATCGTTCCGAATCATATCCTAGATCGATCAGTCCATCTAACCAAACAAATCCAAAATCTCAGAGATCTAAACCAACAAACGAGTCCAGCTCCAGATCTAATCAGATCTAACTTCAGGCGAGAGCTAAAATCGGAGGAACTGAAAATCTAAGACGAAATGGAACTCGAATCGAGAAGCGCAGTTCAAATCAACCAAGAGAGAAGAGAGAAAGAGAGATAAACAAGAGAGAATTGAGCTCACCATGGCTGAATCAAAGCTAGTCTCAGAGAAAATTATTGAAGAGACGAAGAAGAAGCAGGAGAATAATGGAGTCTTGTGTTTTTCTTCGGTGTGCGTCTTCTCTCTTTCTTTTACTCAGCTTTATGCGGAGCTCTCTAGTCCGAATAAGCAAACATGTGTGAGCGTTTTAATTTGCTTTATTTATTATTACATTGACCATAAAAAAAAAAATAAAGCATAATATATTTCATAAATCATTCATTATTTTAAAAGGTAAAATCTTGATTTAATTAACAAATCGTATCTTCAACAATCTAAATCCTTAAAAAAAAATTCCTAATAATATGGTCACTACTCTATGAAATAACACTAATGCTCTTATGTGAGGATGTGTGAAAATTTTGTTATTATTTTTTTATTGTATGTCTTACATGTTAGCAAACATATTTACATGGAACCATGATGTCATAACTGAATAAAGATTTTAACTTATTGTAATAATTGAATAAAGATTTTAACTTTATTTTATGCCAAACAAAAAAATAAGTAATATACATATGTGAAATCTATAACAATTTGTTGAACAATTAATTTACTTTATTTTATGCAAAACCAAAAAAAAACTATTCTTTTTTTTCTAATAATTATGTTTTTTATTCCGTATATTTGCTTTTTATTACATACTTCTAATGTATTCTACTATGGTTTCCATGAAAACTAAACTAAATATACAATTCTTATTTAATATTACTTGATTTATATTAAAATAAGAAAATACTTTATTTTATAGCATTTCTTAAAAGGTGATAGATATGTTCAAAACCTGATGTTGATATCTATGCCAAGTTGTCAACCTATTGTTTCAAAAAAAAAGTTGACATACATATCAATAAAAAAAAAAAAAAAAAAAATTTCTTGTATAATCAGTCTAAAATGTCTAAAGAAACTTCAAAGTTACTAATATTTCGGGAAGAAAAAAATCTGTTTAACCACCCATTAAAAAAAAAAAAAAAAAAAGAAGAAGAAGAAGACTATACTAGTTCCTATCTTGAAAAGGAAAGAATATAGAATGAAAGGTCGAAGAAGCATATGGCTCTCATGCGGGGCATATCTCAGGTTGGCTCCACTTTCGGCTCAACTTTCATCATAACCGGTGATGGAGGCCAGCTGAGACGAGCTGGAATATTCCATTCATAATATGCCACGTGGATTTTAGAAATTCGACTTCGACTATGATTTTCCGGAAATAGTCTATTATTTCACACAAATGTGCAATGATGCTTCCATGCGCAAAGTATTTGTGCTGATTCCTTACTAAATTTAATAAGAATATATAGCTAAAACTAATATCAACGAATTAGCAAATGTTTCAAAGTTGTATAAAGCAAACCGCGTTAATGTTTCCGGTAACGTATGATTAGGAGAAACAACATGTTTCTACACAAACTCGGTATATATATATGTAAAAAGAAGTCCAAAATTTGTAGGTGTTTGACCGTTAGTTAGTTATCGAAATATGACTATTTGGAATAGTTTCAGACAGTTGTTCGAGTTCCAGGCCATGTTCTTTTACAAGAGCCAAAAATATTTCTTTCGGGTATATCTTCGCTAATTGATTCTTTTTTTTGTTAAAGGGCTTTTAGTTGATTGATCATATTTGCCTATTTCTCTACTATAAGCTTTTGTCAAAACATTGTTTCAATAGGATCAAGATTGACGTGTGTTATTATTTGATTGAACCAAAGCCTACTTCCTTGGAGATTTGAGATTCTCAATAACACAAGATCACATAACCATTTGGTATTCCAAACGCTTTAGACATTTCTTAAACAATAAATGACATTACGTGGGCATTATAGGCCTGTTTATATGCAGTATATATGCTGGTATCAAAAGGCTTACATTTCCACAAAATGACTTTCTTCATTGTTGACCTCTCATGATAATTATTTGGCCTTCCGTTAGCACAAAATATTATCAACACCAGATCTCTTTTTAGAATTCCATATTTTTGTAGCATTGACCGGTTCAATGATTTACTTACTCAACTAAATATATTGTGTTGATTCTTAAGGAAAAAGGGAAAAACAACAGCCAAAACATACAGTAACTAACAAAAAACAATTTATAAAATATGATAGATGAATCAAATTTCAAATCATAATAGGCGTTATGTTTAAAAACAAACATGTAGGTTATATATAGTGTCAAGAATTCCAAGTCCAACACTATACTATTTATGGACATGAGCCAATCTATCTTCTTTTTTTTTGAATTGAAATGCGTAATTCTTACATGATATCACATCTCACTAAAACCAAACATATACAATTGATCGAACAGGAAAGAAAGATTTGATTTGAGACTCTGAGATAAATGAATCAAATAATCATTATCTTGAAAGGCATGTAGGAATTTCACATTAGAGTTACGAGGGGCGGAGGTAGTGAAGAGGGAGGGGGTCAATTGACCCCATAACATTTATGATTTTTTTTTTGTTTTTTTTATGGTAAGTCTCACAATAATTTATGGATATTTTGGTTTAATTTTTCCATAATGACCCCATGTCAACAATCAATTCCTTAACTTGACCCCTCACATGTTTATTTTTTATTTAGCATTAGTTCATTTTCTATTTTTTGGACATGAGCCAATCTATATTCTTTTTTTTTTTTTTTAGTTGAAATGCGTAATTCTTACATGATATCACATCTCACTAAAACCAAACATATACAATCGATCGAGTATGAAAAGAAGATTTGATTTGAGACTCTGAGACAAATGAACCAAATAATCATTATCTTGAAAGGCATGTAGGAATTTCACATTAGAGTTACCACGGCTGAGGTAGTGAAGAGGGAGGAGGGTCAATTGACCCTCATAAACATTTATGATTATTTTTTTTAAGGTAAGTCTGACAATAATTTATGGATATTTTGGTTTAATTTTTCCATAATGACTCCATGCCAACAATCAACTCCTTAATTTGACCCCTCACATGTTTATTTTTTATTTAAAATTAGTTCATTTTCCATTTTTTGTTTTATGTTTTTTCTAATATATGGTTACAAATCTTTAAAATCGTGGTACATATTAATTTTTTGACATATTCTATTTTTTTTCCTTAGTTTTTTTTTTAAATTGTGCTTAGACATATTTTATTTAGTTTAAAATAAATGATTTAATATTAATATATAATTAAATAAAAATAATTAATTATATATGACTCCTATAAACAAAAAATTTAGCTCGAGAGCTACTATCTTAAGACTATTTGCTATGATTCATTTCTCACATCCAAGCGATATCTCGTGAAAACGTTTTCAGAAGTCGATCTTCATTGAATTTCTCACTTTATGTTCGGCAACATAACCAATTCAGTTCAACAACGAGTCAAATTAATTAAAGACTAATATCATATAATATACATTGATTTTTATCTTAATAGTTAATAATTCTGCTCATAAAACAATACACTGATGCAAATATTATGTACAATTGCATCAATTATAAATAAAAAGATGTGAACTATTTGCTTCACCATTTTTTAAATCATATGCTTAAGTGATGTTAAATTCTTTTACATCACATACCACCATTAGTTTGAAATCTTTTTAAAACTAAATTGGGGTTTTTCTATACACTGTATTTTTTCAAAAATCTCAGATTGTTATATGATTTTTTTTTTGGGTCAAATTTTGACTAAATATTTAAACCGAATAATTTTATTTAATATTTAAACTAGTTCACTTTGGTTCTATAAAATCGAATTATAAGTATAAATCATCATAAGAGATGACTTATAAGCTCTATGTCAAATTATTCACTGTCTACAGGAATTTTGTCATCTTAGTCCGACTATTATGTAGACAATCATGTTAGTTTAAATTGGATGGTTGATTATCAACTATATAACATTGTTCTAACTTCAATAACGTAATGAACATGTAAAACTAACCAGCAAAAATTTAATAAAATGTAGTATATATTTGTTTTTCAAGATGAAGACAAAAAAAAAAAGCGCCGTTTCGAAAAATACTCCATGTTCTGATTGGTTAATCGATCAAGACGAGGATCGCGCTTTATTCATCTTCAACCGTCGATAAGAATCAATCCAACGGATACAAATCGTTCTCTGTTCTTTTGTCCCCTTCACCTATAAATGACACGAGGGACCGCGAACGAATATATTACAAATCTCAAAATCTCCTTCAACACTCTATAATCATTCTATTAGTGATTTTAATCTTCCTTTTGAGAAATGGAAACCACCGCAAAAGTAAAGAAAGCTTTCGGGGGAAGAAAACCCGGTGGTCCAAAAACCAAATCGGTTTCGAAATCAATCAAAGCCGGTCTCCAATTCCCGGTTGGTAGAATCACTCGTTTCCTGAAGAAAGGACGGTACGCTCAAAGACTCGGTGGTGGTGCTCCGGTTTACATGGCCGCTGTTCTCGAATACCTCGCCGCCGAAGTAAGTAATTCCAGATCTGGAAACTTAGAAAGTAACATATTCTCGAGAAATCAATTTTCTGATTCGAATTTTTGATTGTCAGGTTCTGGAGCTAGCTGGTAACGCTGCGAGGGACAACAAGAAGACCAGGATAATTCCGAGGCATCTACTTCTTGCGATAAGGAACGATGAAGAATTGGGAAAGCTTCTCAGTGGAGTCACAATTGCTCATGGTGGTGTTTTGCCTAACATAAACTCTGTTCTTTTGCCTAAGAAGACTGCTTCTAAATCAACTGAAGAAAAGGCTGGCAAATCACCAGCAAAATCTCCCAAGAAAGCTTGATTTCTTCTTTATGTTGGATCTCATTCACCAGTTTTTATGTTTATGTTTGGTAATCTGTGTGAATGTATATGATAAAAAGTCGAGCATTTGATCTCTTTAGGTTCTTATGTATTTTGTTTCCAAAGTTGTTTTAAATCTTATGTTTCCCTAAGTAACAATCAAATAATTTTACAATCTCTTCCACTGTTTCTTATCTACTGCTTAGCGAAATAATATTGAAACAACTTAATTACTACTACTATACACAGCGTTTGAAGGGGAACCGATTGCCATTTTGATTAGATAAATAAATCATTCGTTCCAGCGAGTTATGAAGACAGAAGCGAAAGTTAAATAAGGCTTTTAAGTACGTTTAACTCATTTTGGGCTTTAGATTCTTGCCCATTAAATTATTTTGTATAAGAAGCTATGAAGATTTTACAAAATGATATCGAAGCCATAAAACTCCATATAACTATTTCTTGTATAATTTAAAATTCTTTCTGAAAAACTAAAGATTCGAATGAATAAGGATTGAATAAGCTTTTTTGAGATAATTGTTTATTGTAAATGAATGAGTCTAGTGTACAATCTCTACGGTTTCATGTGTACAAGTTCTCTTAGGCTATCTGATTGTCTTAACTTGATTAGGACTCACTTGTCAATATCAAATCCTAATGCGACCTCACAATAGGGCTTCACAAAATTTAACCCAAAAAAAAAAAAGCTTCACCATCTTTAGAAGCATGATTAAAGTTTATCATAATGTCCCAAAGCCGTTAAGATCATCAAATTTACGATAACATGGTCATAACAAACACGCAAAACCTATTACGCTTTGAATAAGAGTTTCAATATATCTTTATAAGCAATTACAACTATTCCTAATTTTCGAAAGCCTCTAATTGTTCTTGAATTAGATTGTCGCAATATCTTAAGAAGCATAATTAGATTGTCGCAATATCTCAAGAAGCATAATTAAGATTTTCTATAATATCAGAAACGTAATGTCATACATTAAACATTTTTTAGAACTTTTTCTTACAATAGCGGGTTGATGAATATCTTTTTACACAACGAACATATAATTCTAAATTAGATCATGATCATGTAAAAATCAGGATTTTTAACATAATTAAAGTATAATTTATCTAACATTAGTTTACCAGAAATTAGTGTAAATTGTTAATTATCCAATAAAAAAGCGCTAAACTTTCAAATGCTAACGAAAAAACTGGCGCCGTTTTAAAAACATACATCCTTCTGATTGGCTAATACACAGTCACGCGGATCGCGCTTATTTTAATATCCACCGTCGATAGAATAAATCCAACGAACAATAATCCTCTCCCTTCTTTTTTCATTCACTTATAAATATCACAGAGTACCTCAAAGTGAAAATCACAAATTTCCAACTTCCGATAATAATCAGTCTCTTTAAACACTCAATTAGATCCAGTTGTCGATAACTGTAGCTATGGAAACCACCGCAAAAGTTAAGAAGGCCTTCGGAGGAAGAAAACCCGGTGGCGCAAAAACCAAATCGGTTTCGAAATCAATCAAAGCCGGTCTTCAATTTCCGGTTGGTAGAATCACTCGTTTCCTGAAGAAAGGACGGTACGCTCAGAGACTTGGTGGTGGTGCTCCGGTTTACATGGCTGCCGTGCTTGAATACCTCGCCGCTGAAGTAAGTATTTTCCTATCTGGATTTTATATTAAGATTTTTATCGAGAAATCAATTTCTGATTCGATATATATTTTTTTTTTGATTTCAGGTTCTGGAGCTTGCTGGTAACGCTGCGAGAGATAACAAGAAGTCAAGGATCATTCCGAGGCATCTTCTTCTTGCCATAAGGAACGATGAAGAATTGGGGAAACTTCTAAGTGGAGTCACAATCGCTCACGGTGGTGTTTTGCCTAACATAAACTCTGTTCTTCTACCTAAGAAGACTGCTTCTAAATCAACTGAAGAAAAGGCTTCCAAGTCACCAGTCAAGTCTCCAAAGAAAGCTTAATCGTCTTGAGTTTTAGTTTTGTTTTCGTTGGTAGTTTGTGTTTGAGCTTTGGTGATTGTAGAAATTTCAAGCTTTTTAATCTTTGTTTTTGTGTTTGGTGAATTAGAAGGTTGTTCAAATTCCATTTCCTAATTATAAGATTTTATGGCCTATCTATATGCTTCGTCTAGTCTTTTGGCCCACTCGTATTAATGTCATTAGCGAATTACTTAAGTAACTACATTGACATCGACATTAACGCACCCTTTTATTCACTATTCCAAATTTATCGTTGGTGAAGCAAAATCTAAAATGTTCTTATCTCTCTTTGTTCGTCGTAATTCCTTAACATCCTCATTACGATATTTAACAATTCGAGAATCTTGTTCTAAATTATTCGTCGGAGGTATTTTTTGTCTCTCTTCGATTTCGGTTAGTTAACTTCAATTTCGTGTCATTCATAGTGCGAATGTTGTTAGAATTGTTTTAGAAAATCTGTTTACCGTAGAACACATAAGGTCAATATTGTTTCTTTCGGTAATACAAAATGTGCACTCTAAGTGTTTGATAAAATGCGTGAAAGAGAACACTGAATGTGTTTACGCTACTGCAGGGCTATCTTATGACACCAATGAACCTGTTTTGAAGAATGAGTTTGAAAAGTACGGTGAAGTTATTGAAGGTACGAATCGCCATGAAATCTGATTAGTCCTGTACAAAATTCCTCCATGAATAAAAACCAATGCAATTCCTGATTTATTTTTGTTGGATGTGAAAGTTCAATGAAAGTAATATGCGATCACAAGAGCGGGAAATCAAAAGGTTATGGCTTTGTGTTATTTGATTCAGAAGAAGCAGCTGCAAGTGCTTTAGCTTCCATGAACAATCAGGTTTTTGTACACAATACCGATCCAGAAAAAAAAGACATTCTAACAAAACCTTGACTGTTCATATACAACATTCTTGCTGACTTTATGTTCTGTCTTTTGTTCAGTTACTAGAAGGAAGAAACATCAGAGTCGAATATGCTCAGCCGAAAAGTGGTTTATATCAGAATCAGAAATGATTCTCAATTTCTCAACTCAAATTGAAACTTCAGATCTCGCAGGAAATGCATTTACTCTTTAGAATTGTGACATTGTAGAACTGTAGAATGATTTGGTGAAGAGTCTTTAGTTGTTGTGTAAGGACAGTGTATGTGTCCTCTTCAAGCCTTGTTACTTTTTCATAATTGTTATTGGTGCTTCTACTTCCTTTGCAGCTTCCACAAATATTAATCTGCCATTAACAATCTGAAAACAAACAACCATATGCAAAACTCAGTCCAATTTTCAAAGTAGCTCAATTCTTTATACACCAATGTTGAATATTTTCCTTGAATCGATAAGGATTATGCCGAACACACGATTTTTCTGATTTGAGATCCATTTAGCCAAGAATGAATACTACATTACAAGAGTGAGTGACGATTAAAGAATTGGATGGTCACCTTCCCATTCAAAGCTTTCAAAGCGTTTTGTGCATCATCCTCAGACTCGAAAGTAATGAATCCGAAACCTTTAGGTCTTTGTGTTTGCTGGTCCCTAATAAGACGAGCTAAGAACAGTAACATACACACTACACAATTAGTTCAGACACATAATCAGAGCAGAGACACATAATCAGATTTTGTGAATGTACCTTCTATAATCTGACCAAAAGGCGCAAACAGTTGCCTCAGTGATTGATCTGTGGTGTAAGCAGAGAGTCCTGCAATTGAAAATAAAAATTCAAAAACTGAGAAAAGCAGATTATAAATAATAACTGAGAATTTATAAGTGAAGATGAGAAAAGTTTTATCATTACTGCTGACGAAAAGCTGTGTTGTGAATCTCTTAGCCATCACAACAAACAGAAAGAAACCTGAATTTGAAACACAAGTGAAAGAAGAAATGTGAAACCCAGTAAGAGTCTTACCTCCAACGAAACGGCGGCGTTTGGATTGACGATCTACTAGATTTAAAGAAAGGCCCAATAGAGCCCAATATTATTGACCCATTAACTCGTCTAGTAAAAAGTTTCACAAGGCGCCCAATAAAAGCAAAAACCCTAATTCGCATCTTGTATTTAGTTCTCTTGTTCAACTTTGTGTCTTCGTCTTTTGCTGGAGAGTTTCTGTGCGGCTGCCATTTTCGATTTCCAAAGGTTAGAAATATCTCCACAACTTCAAGCTTTATTCCTGTTTCCTTTCTCGGATCTGCTTTCGTTTAAGCTCGATCATGACGTTGAAATCTTCTTGTAATTTTTTTCTGAAATATCTCGTAGTTTCATTGGTTGATAATAGTATCTTAGATCAAAATACAATTGGATCTATTGAAATTTTGCTTATAGGTTCTTTGTTTCGTTGATTACCATTGGGTTATTGTTGTATCCATTTCAATATTAGAGTCATGTTCGTCGATTCTCGATTTAGCTGCCACTATAGTTGCGCATTTGAACCATTGAGATTTCTCTTTAGTTTTAACTTCAATAAGCTCAGATTTGTTGTTAATTTGGTTTCAGGTTTTGAGCTTTGAAAAATGGTGAGAATCAGTGTGCTTAACGATGCTCTTAAGAGTATGTACAATGCTGAGAAGAGAGGGAAGAGGCAAGTCATGATCAGGCCTTCTTCTAAAGTGATCATCAAGTTTCTTATCGTCATGCAAAAACACGGTATGTTTATCTTTCATTGTTTAGCTTCAATTTTGTTAGAACCTTTGTTTCTGTTTTTGATCAACTGTTGTAACATTTTTTGATGAAACTGTAGGTTACATTGGTGAGTTTGAGTACGTTGATGACCACAGGTCTGGTAAGATTGTGGTTGAGCTCAATGGAAGACTAAACAAATGTGGAGTCATCAGTCCTCGTTTTGATGTTGGAGTTAAGGAGATTGAAGGCTGGACCGCTCGTCTTCTTCCTTCTAGACAGGTCTGTCTTTTAGTCTTGTTCGTTGTTGATCTCTTTTGTTCATTCTCTGTATGAGCAGTGATCTTACATTGAGTTATTGAATTGTGCAGTTTGGTTACATTGTTCTTACGACTTCGGCTGGTATTATGGACCACGAAGAAGCCAGGAGAAAGAATGTTGGTGGCAAGGTTCTTGGCTTCTTTTACTGAATCAAGACTTGAAGAAGAGAATCTTTATGGTTGGTGATACTTTGCTTCTCCTTTTGGTGAGAAGAGGAATTCGATTGAGCTCAAAGTTAAGGGTAGTAGAGTTTTTGATGCCTTCTTCTGTTTGTTTTCTTAGATGATATGCCATTTTGTTCGTTTTGGGTTTTGCGCAAAAGTTGTTAAAGACTTGCAAAGTAGACAGTAATTTCAATTTCTGTTTTCTACAAAAAAAAACCTTGCTTTTCTTGAGCCAATCCTATCTATCGAGACGTTTCAATTTCAATGCTTGAGCCTTATTTAGTTTGCTTCCAAGTTCAAGTGTTGAGAAATGGCTTCTTATGTTTTCCTCTTTGACAACTAACATTCAATTTCTCTTACAAAAACATCTAGCGACAAGATGCTACATTGAGACCTTAACATATTTCACTATCTTGTTTTAATTGTTCAAGAATCATCTAGTCACAAGATGCTACATATAGACCATAGCATACCGCACCATCCTGGTTTTAGTGGTTCAAGAATCATAATCAACGTTTCAGATCAGATATTGTCAAGTTAATTGAATTATGATTGTACATTGGATTTTTGTAGATTTATCTTTCTATAACTCATGTAAAGCAACATACAATGTATAATTCATACACACACGTATATATAACGTCACTCATAATATTTTAATACATAAATCATTTTATTTCATTTTATTGTCTACGATCTTTCACATATTCATAGATAAAAAGTATCTCAAGCTAATTATTTTATGCAGCAAGCACAATCTTAACATTTCTAGATATAAATGTGGATATTGTGTCTATAAGGATAATCTTCAGAACATGTTCAAGGACATTTGGATGTGCCTTTGGAGTTCTTCATATCGCGGTAACAAGGGCACTCATCTTTGTTTCCATAAGTGCCTGAAGGAACACAATAATTACACTTCTCGCAACATATATTGCAATACTTGAGACACCGATCTTGTCTTCCTGCCTTTGAACATCTCACGTTGCATTTTCCGCCGCATGGTGCTAATTTATACATCATCCCAACACAAATTAAATAAGAAAGCTATATTGCAAATGAAAAAAAAAAGTATCTAAAATAATTAAATATAATGCATTGTGTATACTTACACGAATCGGCGGTTGAGAGCATGAACAAAGAAGATGTGAGGAGAAGAGAGATAATAATAAATTGTACAACCTGGAACTTCATCTTAGTTCTTGATGAGATTTGGTTGTTTTTAATAATCTGTTTGGACAAAGTTTGTTACTTTGAGAAGATGAAGAAAAAACTCGAAGTTTCCACACAATGCAAAAGGAGTGATGGTTTGGGAGGAAAATGAGGTTACCAAAAGACTTATTTATAGGAAAATCTTGGAATAGCAGTAGGTGAAACGCTTGTTATCTAGTCCATCTGTCCTATTTTGTAAGATTATTATTTTTGACTAAAGTATAAAGATTAAGAAATAATAAATATTTTCTCATTTATAAAATTCAACCAAAACAAAAAATACCTCACAATTCAAATAGTCATAAACTATTAAGGTAATATAAGATGTGAATAAAAACTTGAGAAAATCTAATAAAATTGAATAAAGAAAAAGACTAAAACATCCTATCTATTGGTACAAAGTGAGTATTGTCTATTTTTTTTAACTATAAAATATGTTTATAACTTATTGTATCTTATACATGTATTTCAAGTTAGTAATATTAATATGCGAAATCAAACCACATTTATCAAATACCTTTTCTTACTAATATTTCAATTTTTATATGTAAATATAACTAAATCATCTATGGAATATATATAATTTTAACATCTTTTAAAGCTGTTAAAAATCTATTAAATAGAGTTTACGTTCTATATATAATTTTTTATATAATTATTATCATACAAAAATTACTAAATTTAAAACTAGTAATTTTTTTTTTTGTCAACAACATGTACATTTTGCAAGTTTGAATATGGGTGATAATATATCAACGACACTAGCAAAATCCGTTAAACTATATGTTATTGTCGATATATACTGGTAAGTTGTTATAAAACAACTAGTTTTACAATGTATTTGGGGACTAATGCTTAATGTTTATATACCTTTGGAATTGACGATATTAGCTTCTATCAAATCCTGTTCCAGACTTCTGTATCATAATCTTACTAACAAAGATGGTGAATTTGCTTTAAAGAATCTATTAATTCTGGAGTTTACGTGCCGTTGTATAATTGTATTACATATTATAGTCGTTGTTATCAAATTAGATATGTATATATATATTAAAAAAATGATAAAGAAAAGTTACACATGATATGATTATTGTTTTTCTTAGTGGGAGATACGAAGGCACAATGTCGTTCACGTTGAGCGACCATCGCGTTAAAGCTATAATAAGAGTGACACACGTAATTGGAATCTAAAGGCATGTGAACTTCTACATCTTTCTCCTCTTTTTTTTTTCTTTTTCTTAGATTTCAATTCATTAATAATTATTCAATATCTAAAATAAAACCCATAGAAAAGTTGGAAGAAAAACAGTCCATTAGAAAGTATTGGTTGTTTAATTAAAGTTGTGCATTTATGTTAATCTCAAAGTTAATAATGTCAATCAAAGTCAAAACGATGGACCACCGACTTATTCCCCAATAAATGATAATGAAGTGTGTTTTGTCACGATTTAATTAAAGTTAAGATACAATTAGACGAATTTTGTCTAATCGGGTGACAAATGGGATGAATTCAACTTCATATTTTGTTTGGTAAAACGGTCTCCGGGACTTAAAGTCCTTTAGCAATGGGTTTTTGTCTCCATGCTTAAATATTAATGTGCAAAACTGAAATTCATTTAAAAAAAATTGAAATACTTATTTAAAATATCTTAAACTTGTGAAATTTAAGAGGGACATTTGGCCTTGTGGCCTAGTGGTAAAGGGATCACAGCTGTCACTTCCGCCACCAGAGTTCGAGGCACGGCCACTAGCAGGTTTACATAGAGGAATTGCCAGCCTCGTGGGATTAGTCCTTGGGCCTAAGAAGCCTTTGGAAGACCCGCGGTTATTCAAAAAAAAAAAAAAAAAAAGGGACATTTGGAAAACCATCAATATGAATGTATTTATTTAGTGTAACGTCAATATTTTTGCAGTACATTGGTGATGATATTTATAAATGGTTACAAGTTATTTATAACCAGAGCGTTTTTCTGACTCTGGTTTCTTTGATCATTCACATACTGTAGATACACATATATTTAATCTACAAAGAATCGGAAAAAAGTATATTAACTTTAACTTGATTCATTGTAAAAGTTTCAAGTTTTTTTCCCCCCATCAAATCACTATAGTTCTAGAAATCTTTGTTGTCGAATTTGTTGGCAAAGAGTAGCTTATAAGCATATCGATACTTCACCCAAGTTGCCATTTATTTCCATGCTTCGTGACTTTTATTTTGTAGATCCTTCGCAAAGTTAAATGGAATTGTCAGTATTAATACCACGTGTCTGTTTCTGGTTAGTCCACAGATTTATCGAAGAAGGCCCACAAGGAGTCATAAAAGAAGAAAGGCCCTTAAAAGGCTTCATTCTTTATGGGCCATCATCGGACTATTATGATCTTGCTAACTTACACGGGAGGTGATATCGTGCACGCGAAGGAGAAGCAGGAGAGAAGTTAAATCAGGACAGGCGTATTTTAGCCGTCCGCCATTTCCATCGCTCTCTCTCATTTCTTCTCTGCTCATTTACTATAACCCCTGTTCTAAAAATCCCTGCCTAGCCCCAATTACTCCCCGCTTAATCGCTAGCCCCACCCTATCCGCTTCGATTAATGACTAATCCCCTAAAAAATCAGTAACTCGATTATTATCCGCCTAATCCGATTACTTCCCGCCTAATCTTATATACCCTGATTATTTTTTTGATTGCAAGTATTAAAAAACTTTTTATTTTTGTTATTCAATCATTTGAATGGAGAGTTTGTGATGTTTTACAATCATAAAAGAAGAAAGGCCCTTAAAAGGCTTCATTCTTTATGGGCCATCATCGGACTATTGTGATCTTGCTAACTTACAAAATATTAAAATAACCCTAAAACTAATCTCCGATTAATTCCCGATTTTAATCCGATTTTCCGATTAATCGCTAGGTCCGCCATTTCCATCGCTCTCTCTCATTTCTTCTCTGCTCATTTACTATAACCAACAAGGTCTCTTCTCTTCTCTGCATCATTTTGATCCGGTACGCATTCTTATCCTGATCTTCTCCGTTCTTCGCTGATTCCTTTAGGTTCTTCAATTTTCGATCTCCTTCGTCTTCAGATGAAACGACAAAGTTATTTGGTTTTTGATCTCTGAGTTTTTTTTTGTTTTAGATTCGATGGCTGCTCCACCTGCTAGGGCTAGAGCTGATTACGATTATCTCATTAAGCTTCTTCTCATCGGTGATAGCGGTACGTCTTCCTTCTTACGGATCCAACCGATACAATCGATAAATTTTGAATTCACTGAATCTATTCATTGCTAGTTTGATTCCATGCTCTCGATCTCTCTTCTTATTTTGAATCATTACGAAATGTTTAGCAATGTGTTTTAGATCTCTGTGATTTAGGGATTTACGCAATTACTTGTTGCAGGTGTGGGTAAAAGTTGTTTGCTTTTAAGGTTCTCTGATGGTTCTTTCACTACTAGCTTCATCACCACCATTGGGTTTGTATTCTTTTAACTATGTAAAGAGATTAGAGACTGTGATGTTTGTTTCTCTCTGAGTTTGTTCTGTTCTCTTTGGCTTTTGAATGCAGTATTGATTTTAAGATAAGAACTATTGAGCTTGATGGCAAACGTATCAAGCTCCAGATTTGGGACACTGCTGGTCAAGAGCGTTTTCGAACCATCACCACTGGTTAGTGAAGATTAAGAGTCACAATTTTATACTCTTTAACTCTTGTGGCTAATGCTTTTGTACAGTTGATGTGTTGGGGATATATGGTTGTTTGAATTGATAAGCTTCTTTTATTGCAACAGTAGATTGAAGAATTGATGTTCAGTTACTCTTTTCCTTTGGCATTGTTGCAGCTTATTACCGCGGAGCTATGGGGATTTTACTGGTGTATGATGTCACAGACGAGTCATCCTTCAACAGTAAATTTTCTTCTGTCTACAACATAACATCTTTGGTCTTACATTTCTGCTTTGTTCTGGACCTGTTCTCTTGACCTTATTGCAGATATTAGAAACTGGATTCGTAATATCGAACAGCACGCTTCAGATAATGTCAACAAAATCTTGGTAGGGAACAAAGCTGACATGGACGAGAGCAAGAGGGTAATTACACTAAGAGATAGTTCATTCACAGACATCACCCGACTTCCTGAATCATCATAAATAGTCAAACTAATAGCGTTTTTGGTCCTTGACACATTTTTCAGGCTGTGCCAAAATCAAAGGGCCAAGCACTTGCTGATGAATATGGAATCAAGTTCTTCGAAACAGTAAGCCAAATATTGTCTTTAAATCTTTAATCTCATGAGAACAACTTAAATTACATTGGTTGTATTTGTTTACTTACATCTCAGAGTGCCAAAACAAATCTGAATGTGGAAGAAGTTTTCTTCTCCATAGCAAAGGACATAAAGCAGAGACTCGCCGATACCGACTCTAGAGCAGAGGTTATTAGTTATTACATTTTCCTTAAGCTCTTCTTTCACTTCACATTTATTTGTCCAAAGAACTTAAAAAGATTTTTTTTTTGGTCACAATTTTATGGTTCATCTCAGCCTGCAACGATCAAGATCAGCCAAACAGACCAGGCGGCTGGAGCCGGACAGGCCACACACAAGTCTGCATGCTGTGGAAGTTAATCGGTCCCAAAAGGCTCTAAAGTTGAAGTGAAGTGAAAACAGATTTATCTTGGGGTGCTATTGTATTTTTTTCTCTTTTGATTATTTGTTCTTATTTGACTTCTTCTAGTTTGTTCATGAGGGTAATAGAATCTTTAAGAAACTGTTCGTTCTCAGACAGATTCGATATCACATAAGCTGAATTATTAATCCTTTACACAACTCTTCAAGTCTCTTCTTATCTTTTGCATTCGCTGTTACATCATCAATTCTTCAAGCTTCTCCCTTTATACACAATTATGCAAAAAACAAAAGTTGATAAAATTAAGATCCAGCAAAAATGCTAATAACCTTACAATTTTCCACAAAATATTATACATTCAAAAGGAGCGCTCTTCTTTGCCATAGATCCGCTGAAGTTCCCTAGTCGCCGCTTGGAATGATTCTGAATGAAATCGAAAACAGGACATTATAGAAAAGACAGTGGAAAATGCAAATCAATGAAGAAAAAGAAAAAGATTGTACCTTTCCAGATGCGAAATGCTTTCTGGTTGATAGGAGAACCAAATACAGTCTGAATCACATCAAACAGTATACTCTCTGGAGTGTTCCTCAGTTCCTGAACTATCTGATAAATCGTCTTCCCGTTTTCAAAGTAAATATGATTGTTTGGATGCTTTGTTTTACATCCAGCGTGCCTCTCGAATGCATACGCGTTAAGCACCTTTGAATAATTAGAGTCAAGAGCAAAGTATTAATCAGTGTGTGTTCTGCAACCAGAAAAGGGAATTTGTTTTGTTGACTTTACCTTTGTGAATTCACAAGTTTGACATCCGCAAAGATAACCTGATCCTTTGATGACTCCTCGAAGCTCCTGAATTTAGATTGTTTCAGTGCAATTACAAATCCCAAGGCTTCAGGGAAATGGTGAACTTAAAGAAAACAGTTGAGCTGAGGTATTTAGTTTTTACCTCACGTGAGATAGAAACATACGTCACAGGAACGCCATCGAGCATACCGGTTGATATTAAGCTTCTGACGTTTGAAGGAAAGCTTGTGGAAGCTTCCTTCTTTGATGACTTGGTCTCTGCTTTGTTCTTTGGAACTGGTTCCAAACTCGGTTTAGCAACTTGTTGTTCGCTTACAACTCCGCTGCTGGTCTGTGAACTCCCAGTTTCTTGGCCATAAACAATATCCAATGTTCCAATTGGGTCTTGAACATATGATTGATAGTTTCCAACCACATTGGAAGTGGAGCCAACACCATGTTCATCGTTTATTTCACCAAATGTGATCCCATGAGAGTCCTCATTGCCATAAGGATGACCCGCCAGTGCAAAATTTATAAAGCTACTTTCGTTTTCCCGGCTACAAGCTTGTATAGAAGATGACTCGATTTTCCTTTGATTATGACCGTCTAAAGCAACATGTGTACTCATAGTTTCCTTAACCCGACTAACCGGAAGTTTTCTAATTCCATCACCACCAAAAGAACTCCCAGCAACCTCCACACCATTAGATATCGACAATTCAACAGAAGTATCTTCCATATAACTCTCAGCTATACTCTTAGTCTGGTGGTGGTGGCTACAACCTTCCGTTCTATCTCTATCACCAAACAAAAGTGGTCTTGGCGGCATTTCAGCTCCAAGAAGCCGATCCATGAACTGGTTAGAAACAGATTGAAAAACCGATGAGCTTTCCCACAAAGGAAGACCTACATTTGATTTTCCTAATCCTCCTACTGGATCTTGCACAGCTTGTTTCTTGTTTGGGAACATCTCAGAGCGAGAAGAATCAACAAACCAAGGATGAGGACGCTTTGAATCATCTCTTGTCGACTGATCATACACTGAATCATCCTCACTTGTATGCTCATTGTTCTTCATAACCCAAAAACCTTTGCTTTCATATGACTGCAAACAATATAAATAATTTCGACCCAAAATCAGAAGTGAATGCGACTCTAAAACCCATCAAAAAGGAAACATAAACCCTAAAGCAAAGTTCAGAATTGTACCATTTTTTCGTCCTTGAGCAAGTGCGAGTGCGAGTTCTACCTTCCCCAGAAATTCGAATTTCGAAAAATCAAACCTTTAGCTGAAAAAAATCTGTTTCCCCACAGAAATAGAAGCCAAATCAACCCAAGGATCTATCAATAAGAAATTGAAACCTAATCGCTCAGTAAAAGAGTGTTGAAATTCTGAAAGTTGAGAAATTTTTGAACGAATATGAGTGCCTAAGAGTGAGGTTGGGAATGGCTGAAAATTGGAGAAATCAGAATATTGGGTACCTGAATTGATCGCCGGAAACTAGATCGCCGGTAAGGAAGAGGGTGATTCGCCGCCGAAGAAAGTAACGGAGAAGGATTTGATGATGATACGGTGCGCGAGAAGCACCCGAATTTTGCTTCAGCTATGCTTTGTTTTTTTTTTTGTAAAGCAAAAAGCAAAAATCGCATGATCTGATGTTACGCGTGTTGAGTGATGTCTAATCGTGACCGTTCATCTCCCATAAGAGTTTGTGGGAACCCACTTCTTCTTTTAATTTGTTTTTTGACACTCCTATTTTAAATTCTATCAATTTCACCATGAAACAAAAACAGAACATACTCTCTTTTTTTCACAACCAAAAACAGAGCATTTTTAATATCTTCAATATTATTGAAGATGCTAAAATTTAAATTTTAGTTATCATGTGAAATGGTAACTTCATTTTCCAAGGTTTAATGATCTCTAACGTCGAGGCTAATATGATATTCGAATTATATGAAAGTCAAGAAAAGGATTCATCTAATGAGCTCTAAAATGAAATGGGATTAAACGAAATTGATAACGTAATAGATTTTTTATCGGCTAATAATCGAATACAAAAGATTTAGAGATTTGACTATAAAAGATGCATTTGAAACTAAAGAAACTGTGGGCTATGCTTTACTTGGATTGTAGTTAACAATGGAGTGGATAGAAAAGATATTGGATTCACTACTTCTACTAACTAACAGGCGAGCCTAATTCAACACGCTATTCCAACGATTTGGCTCTAGGACATATCCTTTATTCTCTGCTTGAGTATATTGATTTGGTATATAGAGTGTTTGATGTGCTCATATGGGTTTGGGGAAGAGATTAAGACTGCATTAGGGTATCCTTTGCAAGGTCACAGGAGAAACCAAGGAGCTCTGCATCTTCGCTTCTCGAAGATTGGCATAGCTTAGGAGCAACATGAGCAAAGGCGACACTGATTCATGAGCATATGGAAATGGTGTTGAATCATGTTGTTTTAATCCATTGATGATTGATTGAAATTTTTGTTTGACTTAGACAGAAAATGTTGACAATGGGTGGGATCACAAACAACACTCTTAATGTTCCAAATTCAAATAAATACTACTCCCTCCGTTTCGTTTTATCTGTCGTTTTAGAGCTAAAACTTAAAATTTTGTTTCAAAATAGTTGTCGTTTCGTCTTAAAAAAAAAAAAAAAAAAATAGTTGTCGTTTTAGGTTTTCGATGCAAATGTTTGGTAAAAATTCTAGTTTTATCCCTACTGTTTTAATGTTTCGGCCAATAAATTTTTTTATAAAATATATTAATAAAGGATAAAACAAAAAATTTAATATTTTTCTTAATTTGTGTGAAAAAACCTTAAAAGATAACTAAAATGAAACGGAGGGACTATCTAACTATTTATTACTGGGGTTGTTTTTATTCGTGATGGGGGAAAATAACAGCATAATACAGTTGATAAGTAATCAAAATTAAATAGAAAAGGATATTTCAAGTCGGCCAAAAAACAAAATGAGCTGATAGATTTTTATTTATTCACCAAATGCTAACTAAGATATCTCATAACAAATCTCGAGTGCTACAAGTAAAATATATTTTTACAGAAAGAAAAGATTACACCCTATGAAAGAAAGTTTCCTAAATCTGCAGATGTATGTATAATCTAAAATATTAAGAAAAATTCAAAGAATGAGAGAAACAAATATATTCAGAAAATTTTAGAAAAATAAATCAATAAACTGTTCTTCCAAGCTCCAACTTGAGATTCAAATTGTCCACCATCCCTAGACTCAGATCCAAACAAGCCACTCTCTTCCCACTGCTAGATTTCTTCAACGTCGTCACTGTCGGCTCCGGCAACAAAGCGCGTGTAACCAACGCGCCGCCGCCAGCCCCACTTTCGTTCCTGTGTCTCCTCATGTGTCCACCCAAAGCTTGTCCCATCGGAAACTCCACTCCACATATGGGACAAGGATGGGACGTAGTTTTCACCTTCTTCACCAATCCAGACGACAAAGTGTCGTTGTTAGGCTTCTTGTGACTCGCACGGTGACCTCCTAAGGCTTGGAACGAATGAAACTCTTTCAAACACGTTTTACATCTGAAAACGCGTTTTTGATCTCCACCGTCAACGTTTTCTTGCCCAACTCTTGATAAAAGCATCAAACAATTCGCCGCCGTAACATCCACCGTCGACTTAATATCCGATCTCGCAACCATATTTCTTCTTCTGATGATGATGATGATGATTAAAACGAAACAACTAGAAAATGATTGTCTTGTGATTTGGGGTTTTTTTTTTTTTTTGAGTTTGGTGTGATAGTAGGTAGTTGTGTTGTGTTTGTGTCCCGTCTGGGAAGTATTTATAGATACCGAGTTTGTGTGGAGTAAAGACGTGTAGAAAATGACGATAATACCCTTGTGACTTGGTGGGTAAGGAAGTGGCAGCGAAGAGTGTGGTATTAACGTAAATACGTGGAAGAGATAAGGGGTAAAAGAAGGAAGAAGCGGGTTATGTGGTCACGATTTGCGACACCGCGTAGCTTAATAAAAACAAAAGAGTCGTTTCGGTTGGATGAGAATCTTCCTCGTGTTTTCTCGAAACCATTTATTATTTTTTCTTTTTTTAGATATTTTATTTGGATATATACACACATAAAAAACTAAACTCTTTGAGTAGTTGACGTCAACAAAAAAAACTATTAAACTCTCTGAGTTTGATGTATTAGCCACGCGCAGAGAGTGATTTCCTCAGCCGTCTTCTAGATTATTATACGGAATAGTTTAAAATCAACACCTTCTAGATATATAATAAGGGGATATAATACTTCTCCATATATGAATGATTTGATTCCGTTTGAAATATTTATTTGATTGACTAAAATATAGGGTCCGAATGGTGACAACGCATTTGGCTTTATAAGAAAAGCGGTTTTTCAGTGCGGTACGGTCTAACTGCGGTACAAACGATTTGCGGAATAAGTGCGGTTTTTTAAGAATAAACGGTACGAATTAATATTTGATTGGTGAAAAAATAATTTGCGGGATATATGTTGAAGTTTTTAAAATATAGTTAATTTTAAATTGATTTAACTTTATAGTGTATATATATAAGACAATTATTAATCCAATCAGAAAAGTATACATCAAATTTTAATAATTTAGTAATAATTGAGTAATTTTAGGTGAAATTTAAATAAATCTAGTTTATATATAAGACAATTATTTGAAAATTTAAAAATATATATGACTTAAAATTAATATTAAAACTCTCAGTCGGTTTAATCAACTATAATATTTGAATTTATATTATGAGTTATGTATATTTTGTTGTTTGTATAAAAATTATTGTAAAGAAAATTAAAACTGTAGAAAAAAACTATTCAGAAAAAAAGATTAGATAAAATATATATAATTATTTAATAACAATAAAAGGCTAAATATATATATATATATATACTATATTATTTACGTGCGGTTCTCAGTAAAACCGCATGTAAAGACCATCATCCAATCCAAAAAGCGGTACAAGCTTTTATCTGCTGTGGAAATCCGTGTTTGGTTTTTTTTTTTTTTTTTTTTGAAAAAAGGCAAATTTAGCAAAATAGGTTGATTGGCTGCTGAAGTGCGTTTTCCAAAGAAAACACATTGAAATCCGCTTTTTGTTGTTCTCCAATCACAGCCAAAATATAAGGATATCAATTCATGATTTTAATATCCATTGGTATTCTATAAATATGTTATATGATTGTATTCTATAAATATGTTATATGATTACATCTCTTTTGAACAATACCATAAAACTCTAATAAGTATTGGTTAATACGGTTTAGTTTGGTTTCACTTTTATGAATTTTAAACATTTTAAAACCAACCAGTTTATAAACCTATGGTTTGGTTTTCGTTTAGGTATTTTGGTTTATTTTAAATTCATTTTTAGAATTCTAATTTGGTCAGGTGTATTCTAGAAAGTGGAATAGCTAGAAAACAGAGTTTGTGGTTTCGTTAGAAAAATAGTTTATTTAGAATGTTCTCTCAAAACTATCGTCAGCAATGAGCATCCCAGCGAAGGCATGACAACGCAAATACGTGAAACCTACGCGTTGAAAGATCGCGTGGATCAACTAACAAGAAGATATGTACGGAAACTTGATGGAAACGTGGGAAGCAAGTAGAAGAGATAATAGAGTGACGTGGCACTTTTAGTGCCTTTTCCACGCGGAACAAATCTTCGTTATATACCTTAAGATTCTTGTTTTCACACTCCCCTCCTCTCCTAACTTTTTCCATTTGTGGGCAGTTTTCATAAATCAGTAGAGATAATTCGAGTCAATAATAACAATTATATTTCAATAGTTTATGTAATTGGACAAAGTATATATGATTGTTTGTTGGGTTTATAAGATTACCAACCAACGTATGAATGGATAAACATATGACCTACTTGTTTTGTTTTTTTGTTTGACTCTCTCTATCAATTTTCGTTTTGCATTGTACCCCAAAGAAATATTATTTGTACACACTTCCAGAGTATACGACCAATCAAATGTAATTTGTTGAATACAATAATGCCTACATTACATAAATATAATTCGTTTGTTCAAGTTTTTAAACACAAGTGTATTTCTTCGGCTTGGAAATACACGATTTCAAAACCATTACTGGTATCAAATCGGACCCAATGGGTTTGTTTTAAATGAAACTGAACAAAAATTGAATAATCTGATAAAAACATGTCATGTCCCGATAAACTTGATTCCGAGAATTTAATGGTAATGAAAATTTGACATGAGCAATGTAGTGAGGTGGTTACCCATCTTCGGCTAGTCACATGTAATATTATAGCCTAATAGGTTCAACCCACCTCCCGTTCATAGGGTTACAACAATATGAAATGTATGTTGTTTATATTAAGAATAAATCAAATTAAATTCTTTACAAAAAGTTGTCTAATACTAAAAAAATAATTTTAAAACATTTAATTGTATTAATATGTTACAGAAATAAAATTGTTTTGATTACAAAGAATAAAGAAAAAATCTTAGGGTATTTTTCTCATTTGGGGATCTGCCTTTAGTCAAGTGGTTAAGTCCACATGATTCCGTCTTCCCCACCGGAGTTCTACTCCACTAAGTCGCGTTACCCCGCGTAGTAGGGATTGGCTATGGATCGGGCCTTGTCGATCCAAAGATGTCAAAAAAAAAAAAAAAAAAAAAAAAAAAAAAAAAAAAAATCTTAGGGATGTAATTCCAAGAAATAGGGAGATAAATACGGAAAGAAGATTATGAAGATACTCTTACCTTTTTTTCTGAGTTAGATATTGACTGTTGCAGGAAGAGATAGAGTTGTGCTGAAATCACTCAACCAACTTTAATAGTAATCAAGCTGGATTTAGCGTGATTCGATCCATTTACCAAATATAGCGAGAGAGAGAGATTTATGGAGAACTAGTATTTTTGTATATGAGTATGACGAGAAGATATTCGGCTACTCAATACTCAAACCCAATGAGCCTCCAAAGTTTATCATCTCTTATTCTCCTCGTCACTCTCTTTTCCTCTCCTGCTTTTGCTCTTAAAAAGGTCCTCTCTTTTTTTTTTTGGATATATGTAAATCTTTTTCTATATACATTGCTTTCACGATCGATATGCATTTGCTTAATTTTGTTTAATTGTGTAACAGTCCTACATAGTGTACTTGGGATCTCATGCCCATCCTTCTCAAATCTCTTCTGCCCATCTCGATGGTGTTGCTCACTCACATCGCACTTTCCTCGCCTCTTTCGTTGGAAGGTATCATCATTCCTATGCATCTCTTTATGAAAATACAAAACCAATGTTTTAAAAGTGGATCAAAACCGGATCATCTTGATATGCCATTAGGTTGATGACATTCAATTTTTAAGAAAAAAATCTTTGTTAAACGAACAAAAAATAAACTTTGTTTAGTAAACCACAACTTGAAATATGAAGGCACAAAATTAATTAGAGGTGAAAAGAGAAAAAAAAAATTAGAATAATGATTTTTAATGTTGAATTTCAAACTTTCAAACCAAAATCAAAAATTTAGGATTTGATTTGCTAATAGGCTTGTTCGTGGATTTTTGCGGGACATTTGGTTTTTTCCGTGTTTAAGCGAGGCACTAAAGTCTAGGTTTAAAAAGTATGTAATAATTTGCACCCAAAGAGGAATAATTGAACCAGATAATACTGTCTCGATGGATTGCGGGTTTACTAGTCCTACCGGCCGGTTTAGTCCGAGTTTTCTTATACACAACAAGAAACTAACTGCCTTCTCCGTTGCAGCCATGAAAATGCACAAGAAGCCATCTTTTACTCATACAAGAGACATATCAATGGCTTCGCCGCAGTTCTTGACGAAAATGAAGCTGCTGAAATCGCCAGTGAGATCATCAATCCTCATATACTGCGTTTGCTTCTCCATCCTTTTAGTTTAGACCTAACTATTTTTTAAATAATTATATGCAGAGCATCCTGATGTTGTCTCTGTAATCCCAAACAAAGGAAGAAAACTTCATACCACTCATTCATGGAATTTCATGCTCCTGGAGAAAAATGGTGTTGTTCACAAGTCCTCTCTATGGAATAAAGCAGGATATGGAGAGGACACAATCATCGCTAACTTGGACACAGGTAATTCCCAAAACAAGGGTTTGCTTTGCTCATCATAGTTATGAATGATATAAAATATGTATGTATGTTGATGAAGGTGTGTGGCCTGAGTCAAAAAGCTTCAGCGATGAAGGGTATGGAGCTGTTCCAGCTAGGTGGAAAGGTAGATGCCACAAGGATGTTCCTTGCAACAGGTTCTAAACTTCATTGAATTGACTTCTTTTTGAAATTATAGAAATATACAAGCAAAGTGATTATTTGATTCATTACATGTAACCAGGAAGCTCATTGGTGCTAGATACTTCAACAAAGGTTACTTAGCCTACACAGGTCTTCCCTCTAACGCCTCCTTGGAAACCTGTCGTGACCACGATGGTCACGGTAGCCACACTCTTTCCACCGCGGCCGGTAACTTTGTTCCCGGAGCCAATGTGTTTGGCATCGGGAATGGGACAGCCAGCGGCGGCTCTCCTAAAGCTAGAGTTGCGGCTTACAAGGTGTGCTGGCCGCCTGTGAATGGCGCAGAGTGCTTTGATGCTGATATTTTGGCAGCTATTGATGCTGCCATCGACGACGGTGTGGATGTTCTCTCGGCTTCAGTGGGTGGAGACGCCGGGGATTACATGAGCGATGGCATTGCCATTGGATCATTCCACGCCGTCAAAAACGGGGTGACGGTTGTGTGCTCAGCTGGAAATTCAGGTCCTAAGGCTGGAACTGTCTCAAACGTAGCACCATGGATTATTACAGTCGGAGCTAGCTCCATGGACCGAGAGTTTCAAGCCTTTGTTGAGCTGAACAACGGCCAAAGCTTCAAGGTTTGATCTTTACTGTTTTCACTATTTCTGTTCCATTCTTTCTTGTGCTACAAGTCATTTAATTTTGAACGCAGGGAACAAGCCTCTCGAAGCCTTTGCCCGAAGATAAGATGTATAGCCTCATCAGTGCTGAAGAAGCTAAAGTTTCCAATGGAAATGCGACTGATGCGTAAGTAAAAGCTATAATATCCATTTTTTTGGAATGTGTAACATAACTAAGTACTAATGAACTAGTGTTGCTTACATAGATTGCTATGCAAGAAAGGTAGCCTAGACCCGGAGAAGGTGAAGGGGAAGATCGTGGTGTGTCTCAGAGGAGACAACGCACGTGTGGACAAAGGACAGCAAGCACTCGCTGCTGGAGCTGCGGGAATGATTCTATGCAACGACAAGGCGAGTGGAAACGAAATCATCTCAGACGCTCATGTTCTTCCTGCTTCTCAAATCGACTACAAAGAAGGTGAAGTTTTGTTTTCGTACCTAAGTTCCACAAAAGATCCCAAAGGTTACATCAAAGCACCAACCGCTACGCTGAACACAAAGCCTGCTCCTTTCATGGCCTCTTTCTCTTCCAGAGGACCTAACTCCATCACACCGGGCATCCTCAAACCTGACATCACTGCACCCGGTGTCAACATCATAGCCGCCTTCACCGAAGCCACAAGCCCTACGGACTTAGACTCTGACCATCGAAGAACTCCTTTCAACACCGAATCAGGAACTTCCATGTCATGCCCTCACATCTCAGGTGTCGTTGGTCTCTTGAAGACTCTTCACCCCCAATGGAGTCCTGCCGCTATCCGCTCAGCCATCATGACCACTTCAAGAACCAGAGACAACAGACGTAAGCCAATGGTTGATGAATCATTCAAGAAAGCAAATCCCTTCAGCTACGGCTCAGGTCATGTCCAACCCAATAAAGCCGCCCATCCTGGTCTTGTCTATGATCTCACAATAGGAGACTACTTGGACTTCCTCTGCGCCGTTGGCTACAACAACACCGTAGTTCAACTCTTTGCCGAGGACCCACAGTACATGTGCCGCCAAGGAGCCAATCTTCTCGACTTCAACTACCCTTCAATCACTGTCCCAAACCTCACGGACTCTATCACCGTCACTCGCAAACTCACAAACGTTGGACCGCCAGCTACCTACAACGCTCACTTCCGAGAGCCACTTGGAGTTAGCGTCTCCGTGGAGCCAAAACAGCTCACGTTCAACAAAACTGGTGAAGTGAAGATATTTCAGATGACTCTTCGTCCCAAGTCAGCGAAGCCTTCTGGCTACGTCTTCGGAGAGTTGACGTGGACTGATTCACATCATTACGTTAGGAGTCCCATCGTCGTCGAACTTTAATTTCAAGCTAGCCTCATTCATCATTCTACTTCATCTTTTTCACGTTTCTTCTATCAATCATTTTATATGTTTGGATATTTATTTTAGTGTCAACTAAACTGGTTTGCCAAATTAATATTCAAAAAAATCATAATAAATAAAAAAATGAATTGAAACTCATTATTTCTGTAGATTTTAGATTGTAATAATTTACTGCTTTTATTTTTAAACTTAAAAGTAAAAATTTAGAAAACCAAAAACTTTGATTATTCTTTATATTCTTTGATTAATGCATCTGATTTACACGTGATTTAACTTTGCTTTTTCATTAATCATCTTCTAACTACCGAATTTGTATTAAGATAGATGTTGCCAAGTGGATATATGGTGCTTTATGCGTGTCGTTACGTAAAAGCAGTGACAGAGAAATAAGAAGTGTGTGTGTGGCTTTGGACTTGACCAACCCAAAACCACACTCGTCTCGGGTTTTTGGGTTAGACCCGGCAACGAAGCGATGCAGACGAGATCCTCTTCCTCACCCTCGCCTGACCACCGCCGCGAAAGCCAGCTGCAAATCGCCGATCCCACTTCGTTTTGCGGCAAGATTTTACCTGGTTGGACCGTCGTGAATCGGCCGCGATCTAGCAGAAACGGCAGTGTTGATACGGTAAGTGACCTAAATCAAGCAAATGTGAAACAGAAATTTTGAGTTTTTCTCTGAAATTTGAACAATTTGAGCTTCTTGTGTCTTTTGTGCAAAGTGTAATGTTTGGATCAGATTAGTGATTGTGTTGTCGCATAGCTCTTGGTTGTTGCTTGAGTTGAAGATAGATCTGACAGTTCTCTTCTGAAAAATCTCATCTTTACTTGTTTTTGTTTGGTGGGCAGTACTTTATCGAGCCAGGGACTGGTAGACAGTTTTCATCTCTAGAAGCTATTCACAGACACTTGGCTCGAGAAGTAAATGACAGACGTTTGACTCGAGCAGCATCCTTCTTCCAGGAAAGGACAAGGGTTTATGAAGGATTAAGAACCAAACAGAAACAGGTCCCCTGATCTTGATTTGAAATTGCACAAGCATATGGTTCTTCTTGGATCAAATACTTGAATCAGTGTGTTTATGCTTTTGCAGGATCACCGCAGAGTTGAATATGCCTCCAAGGGTTTCCGATTGCCTAGAGGATGGTCTGTTGAGGAGGTTCCGAGGAAAAACTCTCATTATATTGATAAGGTACTTATGTAGAGACTTGCTATCGATATTGCTATTGTAGACACTATTCATAAGTTACTGAGTCACATAACTAACAACCTAGTTCGGTTAATGTGGGAGAAGAGCATAATGTGAAAAGGATACATCGAATAACTTTGGTGGTTTTAGGGTCGAATCTCTGGCTAAACCGTTAGTATTATTCTTTGCAGTATTACGTTGAGCGAAAAACAGGAAAGCGCTTCCGTTCTCTTGTTTCCGTTGAGAGATATTTAAGAGAATCCGGGAACCGTACAGATCAGCAGCTTATCCTTTTACAGAATCGCCGAGGCCACTCCAAAGATTTCAGTTTACCTGATGGATGGATCGTTGAGGAGAAACCGCGAAGAAATTCCAGTCATATAGACAGGGTACATATCTGATACTTGGTTATGTTTGGTTTGTGTCTTATAGTCCACACCTTCAAAACCGTAAGTACTATTGTTTGCAGTCTTATATTGAGCCAGGAACAGGAAATAAATTCCGTTCCATGGCAGCCGTTGAGAGATACTTGCAAGCAGTCGAGAACAGTACAGTTGACATGGTGCATTCCGAGCGGCTTGCTGTAAGTTTTCTAAGCTTACAGATAGATGAAGTTTGATTTTAAGCTTTACATCATTTAGAGGTAAAGAAGATGAACCCTTTCTATACACAGGTTGTAATGGTTTGACGGTGGTTTTGTAACACATTTTGCAGCTTCTGATGAACCGGAGTGGTACCAGATTTCAGGACGAAGTTATCGACCCAAACCCACCGAAGAAAGTTAAGTGGGTCCTTACTGGTTCAGGCGGAGACATGTTTACTGCGAATGTAAGCGGATCGGATGTCTCTAGCTTAGTTAAACAGACATGGTCCGAGGCTTTTGTTTCACTGATCCAAGACCGCTCTTAACCGATATCTGAATCCTATGTTTGGCTTTTTCGTGGCCAGTTTATCAATTTGGTTTACGGTTAACAAGATCTATTCCAGTCAGTAGTCTCTTCAAGTTTGTTCATACTTTGGTCTAGTTTATAACTTACCCAAATAACCGGTTTTGCCAAATTTTTCAAGTTCATATTCGTGTGAACCGGATTTTGGTAATTCGGGCAGGTATGTTTTTTTTTTGGTGAGATTCGGGCAGGTATGTTAGTGCTCATATTTAGTTTGGGGACTTTAAATCGGATGGTGGTGTAGTAAGGTGTAAATAATGGTTGAAATTTTCAAGTCGTGACGTGAAAATGTGTTTCTAAAAATGATTCCTCCCTAATTTTTATATCATACAACTTCTCCTCGTTAAACATAGTCGCCAAAATACTTAGCATTAATTTAACTATAAATGAAAACCAACTTTTTTGTACGACCCAAGTGGTTCTAACGAAATGTCGAAATTTGCAGGATTAGTTCGATTATGAGAGTCCATCGTTATTACTAGCGGTTAAAGCTAGTAGCTCTGAGTTTGGTATTTTAGATATATTGAGACTTGAGAGGATTTGTTTGATTTTTTCTATGACAATTACAGAGATCGTATTCCATGTGAGATATAATTACCTCTTGTTACCGGTTTTTGCAGTGAAACTGTAGTAAAACTGTGAAGCACAATGTGTACACGCAATAACAGCTATTTTTACTAAACTGTGAATTCACTTCAATGAAGTCAGTCACCTACTGCAAGATCTTATGTATATTTATATTATTATCTCTATCTATCCTCCAATGTACCGCAATAGACTAGATATATTTCAAATATAATACAGTGTACTTTATTTTGAATTTGGTCTAAATCTTTTACCTATTTCTGTCAACCTAAACTTTTAACTTAAAATCAAATATCAAAAAGCGAATTAGCATATGTTACCTCAAAGTGTAATTCTGTATTTAGTTCCATTTTTGATGTGGAACTTTGACGAAATAAACGATTTTTTTAAAAATATGGTTATCACATAATTAGTGTTATATTTGTCTTTGTTTCGATATTTGATAACATGGTTCATCGAAAAAGTCTATTGGATGTCCACACTAATGAATGCATATTGTGGGAATTCATAATGCATTTCTTCTTTTGAATAACAGTGCTATTTAACACTTCTAGAAATGGGTAAGTGGAAACTTCTAAGATTTCAAAGTCAAAAGACAACATTGTTGGTTATTGAAATTTCTTTTGGTACGATTATTAAAATATTGTGTACGTGCTGCAAATTGATATTGGAGTTGACGCCACAAAGGCCAAATAGGCCAGAATTAAAGGGCATAGAGACTTTTTTTTTCTGAATAATTTGTAGCCTCAAGGTACCACCCCAACATTGACTCTAAGCTATTTATAATATCAAGGAAAACTATCACTTTTCCACATTTCAATGGCATTTATTCTGATATAATAAATGTTTTCGATGTGATTTTTCCAGTAGCAAGTATTTCTCTAAACTAATCACGCCAAACTAGAGTCAATTTGTAAAATATGTGTACTCAACATAATTGAGACCCCTAGTGGTTTCTGTACTGCAAAATAAGCCATAGAACAGAGTTAACTAATCCTGATTTCAAGTGTCGAAAACACAGAGTTGGTGTGATGCTAAAGATCATTATATTACTTGTACACATTTTCTAAAATCTTTTACATTTTAATTAGATTTCAATGACTGTAGAAAACTCAAATTTTAAACTTTTCAAACAATGCTTCAAAGAGAAAAAAAATACATCATGAGTATCTGAATCTTAGTTTTTCGGTTATTAGGTTAGTTAGACCTGCTATAAAACATCGAAGCGAATGATAAATGGTCAAAAACTAACTGAAATTTATGGTTAAGATTCCCAGTTACTACTACAAGGTAATATTGGGGTTGGGGTTATAAAAAGAAAATCAGATTGAAATGAACATCAAAAGACACCTAGGCTCAAACTACAACATTTATATATATTATATGCACCCATCATGTTAACTCTTAATTTTTTTTAGCATGGAAAGGAATTTTTATATAGTTACCTACACAATTCACAATGCTTAACAAACTCATCATTCCCTATTCTTCTTTTCTCTTCTCTGCTACTTAAAACCCAAAATAAGCTTGTTAGACTGCGTGCCGTTTTGCTTCCTTCTCATCAGACATTCGTGCCGTTTTGTTACTGCTGCCCACCATTGTTCCTTAGAGCCACCGGCTTTGGTTTTCTCGGAATGCACTTAGCTCGAACCGCCTCTTCCCCATCCTTCTCCGTCGTTGGTCCCATTCTTGAATTCCTAATACATTACCAAATATCAAATTTTGTAACCTTTCAATTCATTTAAAAAAAAAAAAACTTTTTAAAAAAATGAAGAGACGTTTGAAAGACACCCCAAAATGTACTTCTACAAACTTGACCATTTTCAGCTCTTCAATCAAACTCACACCATAACCAATAATTGCCATGTACGGGTAAATTCAGAAAAGTTAAAAATAGAACTACGTGCCGTTTTACATAAAGAGAAATCGAACTGCTTGATGTTTTTTTTTTTACCTGTCAGCATTGTAAGAAGAAGATCTTTTCAAAGCAGGAACAAGTTCCTTCTTGGTCTCAATCAAACTGCCGCTAAAATACTCCTTATCTTCCAGTTTTACCCTTCCTAAGCTCTTTAATTCCTTTTCTACCCTATCCCCATAATTATCCTCTGCTCCTCGCGTTATCGTACACTCGCTACGCCCATTCAACGGTAGCCCTTGATCTTTCAACAAAACAGGCCCACATTCTTTAAACGACATCGTACCACACGATATCAGCTGCATTAACACAGCCGAAGCTCTCATTCTTCCGCTGGATAAACTCTCGACCGTTCGATGATCGGTGCTGCTTTCGTTAGGACGCAATATCAGCCGTCCATCTGCTTTGATCAGATTCTCTAATGTCTCGGGACTTGAATCCGACGGTGGAGGAGATATCTCGTCTCTGCTCAGTTCTGTACTCTGGTTCTCGTAACTCACCGGACTTTTTACCTCTTCTATTTCCTCTTTCGCCGGTTTTCTCCTCCGTCGTCTATCGTCTGTTTGAGTAGAAGCGTCCGCAGCGAGTCTTTGAGTTGACTCGGCGCTTGACTCGGTTGCTTTGTAAACCTTGTACTCGCTGAGATCGATGGAGCTCCAAGACTGGTTTCTCCGGCGATTTATCACCGCCGGGATATCATCGCCGGAGTTTTTATCAGGGTTTAGAGATCTTGGATCCCTAAAAGACGACGTTTCAAGGAGGCTTCTTGGGTTCGAGATAAGACAAGAATCAAGAACCTCAGAGCCTTTGAGAACGTATTCTTGACCTTGCACCGGGAAGATGAAATCGTCCTCCGATAAATCGTGCCAGACAAATCCATTTTTGTAGCTCCTGAAAAATAAAAAAAATTGTCAGAAGATCGGACGGTGGAGATTTTAAAAGGAAGAGGCTTTATAGATCCGACGGTAGAGGAGAATCGTTTACCGTTTGGAAGACCAAGAGTAGAGACTTGCCATGCCTTTCCCTCTAAGATCATTCAAGCGGTTTATCACATCTGAAAATTTGTAAAAACCCAAATCAAAGTTTAAAACTGTGCCCAATGAAGTTCTTGATTTTGAAAGCTACAATTCGAAAACACAAAACTTGCCGCCATTTTCACTGTTATGTTCCAGAAATAATAAAGAGTAAAAAGCCAAAGAGAAAAGAGAGTTTGAACTCAAAAAGCTACTTTCTTGAACAAAAGCGTTTTCATCATTTATGAATCAAGAAAAAAGTTTGATTTTTATCAAAAGGGTTCACATAAAAAGGTAAGAGATTCTTGAGTTGATTTATTAACCTTTGAGATAAAGACCATCGTGGGAAGAGAGAGTGACTTCCATGAAATGAGGATGGTCAAGCTGACCATTCCGACAGAGATAATAAACGACTGGGACTTTCCGGTTAACGACCGGTTTATGACGAGGCTCCGACCAGATTCGGTTACGGTCGGGACTGGAGTCTTGTTGGTCTTTGGATCTCCTGGGGACCAGATAGTTGTTATCTGGTGTTGCTCTGAACACTCTTGAACTCATCCTTTTTGTTTCTTTGCTTGTGGAAAAGTGAAAGAAAGAAAGAAAATAGACGAAGAACACGAAGTGAAGGAGTTTAAAGTGAGAGAGTCCTTGGGGGAGTTATGAGAGAGTGATGTTGATGGAAAGACAAAATCTTTTGTTTATGAGTTTGGATTTATAGAAAGTAAATGAAAGAAGAGAGGAAAGAGAGAGTGTGAGATTTTGAAAAATGGGATGCGAGAGACAAAGGGCTACACAACAAATGAAACTTTGCTCTCTATCTCTCTCTCTTCTGGCTTTTCTGATATAAACATATATCGGCTCTTACTTGCTTCAGTAGAAAAGCATTTCCAAAGTCAAATTTAATTTAAATTCTTGCCATGACTAATTGAATTATTTTGTGGCTTTTTTAAGGTGTATGTTTTCAAAATTTGAAATTATACTAAGATTGGTAGAGATTCTTATTAAGTTTTTCATCTGGATATTCTTTTTTTTTGGAACTAGACTATACTTTTCAATATCCAATAGAATAAGGCTCAAATTTTCAAAATGAATGGGATAATAATGCTATTTTGGTCTACTTATTTGTTTTTTTTTTCCAACAAAATCAAAATTTTGGTGTATCTTTTCTTTTGTGTAAGTCAGGTGGAAGTTTGTGTAATTTCATAAACTTTATTTGGATCAAAAGATCATCAACTAATGATCTTATTAACTTCTGTTCCATTTGAAATGCTCTGTTTTATAATGTTCTAAGTTACATCAAGTAATACGAAATAAAATGTTTGTATACGGAGATCAATACCCATTTTGCGTATTTGTACGAGACTTAGCCAAAAAAATGCACTCTGTTGAATTAATACTTAAAAGTGTTTGATATGAATATACCAAACCAAACTAATCTGAATCATGTTTAGTTTTACCAATAATAACATTAAAGTAAACTAATTTAATACACTATTACATACATCATGTCAAGCGCGACGTCGTTTAGAGTGGTTTTATTTTAATGTAAGGAAGATTTGCGTAGTTGCCGAACAATAAATGAAACGAGTAACGATTTAAAAAATGGTGATCAAGTTGACTAAACGAGTCCACGTAGAGTCCTCTTCATACCTAACTTTGACTACGAAATATGAAACCGATGATTTTAAATGTTAATGTCCGTTTCAAAGACTTGTTTTACACGGGCCTTTGCCATGTGTCACATTATGTAAGTCTATAAAGCTGTAATAAAAAAGTGTAAACGGAGGTAAGAAACGGTAAGCAGAAAATTTAAAGACTATGTTTGGGTTTATTAGTTAGCTCGCTTACTATTACTCTTTCCGTTTTTTAATAAATAATATTTTAAATTTCTAATTTTATATTTAAATAGATGATGTTTTTAGTTTTCAATGCAAAAGTAATTACTTTTTATTGGTTTTGACGATTTATATTCCAAATATTTTTTGTTATTAGTTGATTAGATAATAAATGATGTTTTAGTTTAGAAATAAACAAAAATTAAATGATTTCTTAATCGATGTGCATTATCCTAAAACATTACTTATAAAAGAACGGGTGTATAAAACAGTTTAATGATAAACTTGGACTATTTTAATGTATCCATATAGAGAAATACATGGTTTTATAACGTTTTGGTTAGAAATTCACAATAGATAGGTTTTTCTTTCTTTACCAAGTATCACATCTAGACTAATTTTTCTAGAGTGAGTATAACCATCGACTAGTCCACTCCCAAATTTTCTAATAAATCTAAAATATGATATCACTTTGACTAAGCAAATAAAAATGATTTAGATCATTTGCGCTCAAATAAAAAGCATTAGACCCGACTATCTCGATTAAGATAATATCATTCGCCACGAAAGATTTGTTAGACCTACGCATTTTTTTTTGCGGGCCTCAAATGAATTTAATAGAGAAGACTGGTTGACAAGAAATAAAACCAATTATAGATTCTCTTTTCATTTGAATGATTATATGTCTTAAAGGTTATAGTTTGACAACTACTTTTTGTTGTTTGATAATTTGACCCCTTTTTCTCTCTCGGGCACTATTTCCGAGACAAGTCTAACGACAGCCTTTTCCAACGCCGGTAGAGCAGTTGCTCGCCGGCGTCGGACTGTTCATTCTCCTCTCTTATTTTCCTGTCGGCGTCTCATCCTTCCCGGCATATTTTCAGTTTGTATCTACTTTCCCGGCCACCGTGTTTTCTCTAAAACACTGGATCTGGTGGTCGGAGGCTTTATCTCCGCGGATCTCATATCTCTCTCCCTCCGCTGGCTTTTCCCGACGAGAATCTTTCCCTCCTTCCGTCGGTTGACTTCATCCCCGACAAGAATCGTTCCCTCCTTCCGTCGGTTGACCTCATCCCCGACGAGCTCCATTTCAACGGCACAAAGTCCAAAGAAACAGCTTCTGCGATTTGTATCTCCCTTCTCCGCCTTCAATAGCCACTGGCCTCTAAATCTACGTCGCTTGATCGTATGTCTGAACCCTGCTGCAAACCTTCTCGGGATTCAGCAAAAAGTCCCGAAGATATGTTATTTCAACACTCCGTCGTCTCTATATCAGAGACGACGAGAACTTATAGTCCTCCGCATCTGAATCATCTCACAACCAATCTCCCCGCCGGATCTAGAATTCTTTCGGGACTTTTCCGAAGATCCTTACCACCGTGTACTGCCGTGGAACTCTCCTCTACATCCGCCGCCGGTTCTGCTGCTTGTCCCAAGTACCGATTCAGTTTTTCCAGATTTGTTGATGCAAGTTGCATCATTCCTCCAGATCTGTTGCCGTCGATTCTTCAAGCTGTCAGAAGAGTGCTCTCCCGGCCGCGTGTGAGATTGGCTCCAACAGTTCAGATAGCCTTTCCGGTGCTCTCTCTCGCCTCTCCGGGTAGCCGCTGTCTCTGTTTTGTTTCTAAAAATCTTTGTCGATTGGACGAAACCCTAAACGTGGTGGGCTGGTTTCTACATTCCTGGTTTTTGGGCCAGAGCTCACATTTTTTGTTATTGGGTCTGATGAGGCAAGGAAAAAACCTAATGAATATGGGCCAGCTTTTGCTCAGACTAATGACTTTGGCCAAGCTTTTGCCTCCCTGGTTGTTGGGCCAGTGGTTAGTCCTTGTGTTATTGGGCCTGTTGAGACCAAAAAGATCCCCACGTTTATGTTTATGTTTAGTTGTTTCTCAGAATAAGAATCTGAAAAGTTTCAATGGATCTCGTTGTCGATTGGGTAGTGATTTAGCTCCGACTACTCTATTATTTGGGAGTAATCTACTGGCGGTTATTAAGAGATCTTGCTCGGCAATTTGGATGCTCTTATCTTTCGATTTTGAAGATCCGGTTTCAACGAACCGCGACAGTAAGTGGGATCGCAGAATATGGCGTAAAACCAACCACGTTCAACATGTGGTAAATCATAGCTTCCTAAGGCCAGTGGCGTTTGGTTGCAATAAGTCAGTTTCCAAGGTTGGGAAAATGAATCAAGGAGGTCAGGGCATGATTGGAATATTGACCCTAGATCTATCTTTTCCCGACTCGATTAATCCCTCCCTTGAGGAGAGACATGGCTTTAACTTCCTCTTTGATGAAAGAGAGACCTCTTCAGCTAGCATCTCTCACAGGCGTGGTAAACGTCTAATGTGCCTTCTCCTGAGAAGCTTAGTTGAGTTCCAAAACACTATGCTTTCTAGGGTGATTCCCTTCACGAGACGAGGAGGTTTTATGTACCCTTTTACATCATTCATACTCACGGATACTAACCTTATGTGTATCTCTTTGCTTGGTTCGAGAATTCTGCTTACAACTGTTTGGTTTCGCTCCCTTCTCTTTATCGACGATTTTGGACTTTGGATCGCGAGATTTTCTTTTCGTCCTTTTTGCGACCCCCCTTTTCAGGGAATGAATGCTCATGCACTTCAGGCGCAATATTGGAAGTTTAAAACTGCTTGGAATCTTTTGTATTCCTTGTGGCAATGGTTACCATGGAGCTTGGCATTCTGGAAAAGGACAGCCCTCCGCATCTACGAGAATCCTCCCTTCGTGGTGGAACTCCTTATCAGTAGTATTTCTATATCTTTTGCTGTAACTCTTCAGTCTAGGTTTATTCCTCGTATTTTTAATGGTCGGGCTGTTTGCTTAGCTAAGAAAGCCCGAGCCCGTAATTGTTTCTTTTCCTATGTAAGCTCATCGGTTCCTGATTGGCTCTCCCCAGAGGAAAGTCTTTTCTTCCCGATAACTTAATAAAATGGTTTTTGACGAAAAAAAAAAAAAGGTTATAGTTTGACTTTTTTGTTTGCTTACTTTTCATGAGGTTTCATGACAGGAGTTCACGGACACTCGAGATAATTGTGGTCCCTTGAGGAGATTTTGTGATGAACGGTTGAGATCAAATTTAAGAAGTTGATATCATCACCTGCAAAATGTAAATGTATACGGTGACTGGACATAGATACGCTCATAAAATCCAGATATTCTCTTCCACTCATCCGACGGCTCTCCTGCTACGACTGAGAGATATCAATAGGTCTCGCTTATTAATAATACACAAACATACCACATTTGTTTTTCTTCGGATTTTGTTTTTTTTGTTGTTGTCATTTATGTTCTTCAATGAATTTAAATTATAAGTACACTTTATGGCTCTAAATGGTAATCATTCGACCAAAAAAAAGAGAACTCAATAGAGATCAATAGAACCATTGATGCTCCTTTGACATCAATTTAGAAATTCAATAGTTTTTTTTTTGTGGGTCTATTCTTTTTGTTTCATGTCAGTTGGTTGTTAATTTAGAAAACCTTACAAAATTTGTAGGAAGCATTTTGCAGGAAAATTTTACTACAAATTTTCAATAGATTTCCAGAAAAGGTTATGTATGATAATGGTAGAAAACAAAGTTTTTTTGTGTGATATTTTAGGGAGGTGACGAATATCAAAGCTGACAAAATTGCGGTCGGTCGTCCAATTTAACGGCCAAATAATAAAAGTCACCCATGACAATTTTCATGGCCTTGTGGGGACTCAACAAACGTTTTCTTATTTATCCCACATTTGACTGTTTTTGATACATCCAATACATATTCTTATTTCTTCCATTTATTGTTTTTTTCCAACCCCAAACACGAGTTTCCTGGTAAATGAAGTGTCAAACAAGATACCAAGCTTATTCCCAATCGAGAATATAAAAAGATTTTGGAAACTGAATTATATGGAACGAAATATTTGCTCTATTCTTGACAGATTCATTTGGTAATAAATCAAGAATGAAACCATGAAAACTTAGAAGTTAGAATTTATACTTTTTACTAAAGAGATTCTTGGTCTGAATTGTTACAATAACAGATAGAAAAAAAAACAGTAATGCAGATAGTAAAAAAACAAACAGTATGTATGGTTAAACTGTTGGATGGTTTTGCCCAAAAAAAAAAAAAAAAAAAAAAAAAAAAAACTGTTGGATGGTATTTACATACACGTCTGAATACAGTGGAGACTCATGTTCAAAGTCTTTAACATTATATAAGACACCAAAATTACATTAAAAAATATGTCGTCGTGTGGGTGTGTTTGGGTTTGTGTCGAAAAAGGGATTTATTGGAATTGGTATGCGAGCTTGGAAAGCTTTGGGAAACAAACAAAAGCTAAATAACGATCTTATAAAGTTAAAGACACAAATGCATAGCTTTCGCACCAAGTCTCTCTGTGTTGCATAGCAACTGAGTTCGATGCATCTAAATCTAATCCCGTAATATTATCCACACAAATCTTATTTCGGAAATATTCATCTCTACCTTCTTTTTCTTCAACAAAAAATTGTGTGTAGGCACATTGAAAATGGTACTACAAATTTTTTTTAAAAAATTATATTACAAATAAACAGATTCAATTTTGTTGACTATATTGTGTGTAGGCACATGACACTATATATAACAAAATTAATACGGATTCAGAGAGCAAAGATACTTGTAAGAGGAAAACAAAACACCTGAAAAAAAAGAGTAGCTGTCAACATGTATTAATTAGACTTAAATGGGTAAATATCGGCCCGTTATAACAGCCGATATAGTTAGAGTTTTAGTGGGCTTCTTTTGCTTAAAATGGGCTTAGTCATCGTTTACAATTATTTCTGCCAGCTTAATTTTTTTTTTAAAGCTTTTAGTACCGTTTCTGGTCCATAGATTTACACATCATACACGTAAAGGTAAAAACTGTGCAATATGATCCAATATGATTTAGAAAAAAAAAAAAAAAAAAAACTACTTGACTACTTGTTATAGAGTTGATTATTCGTTATTGTATACGCGTCTTTGTTCATTGATCGTATAAGAATAAGGCTGATGAAAGCGTTATCTCTCCACCTGATCACGAAAGCTAAAGCTAGTGACTGCCTGACTGGGTTAATTGGACACCACCTTTTTATCCATTATATTATTTCATTAAACAAATAAATTATTATTACTAATATGGCAAGTGACGATGGCGTGATCCCGTCTACATAACAATTTTAAGGAATATCATAAGGTCCGTCTATCGGAGACTCACCGATGTGTAAATCATCTGTTGGGTTTAGAAATCAGCCACATGTTGATCTAAAAAACCATAAATTTAAAATTGTTTTTGATCGAAAATTATTATCTAGTGGTTTCTATTAGTATTGCCGTTATGCTATCAGTATAAATTTGTATACTATATGTTGTTGACGGGTAAAAAATTTGGTTTTAAAGTTTTAAAAGTCAGGACCTACTTTAAATCGGTTTTATAAAAATCATATTGGATTGACCGGTTCAACTAGTGTAGCGTGAGCTACGATAGACTCGATGATCGTTGATTCCGAAGAATGGCCGTTCGTCGAGGGTTATTGATAATCGTTGATTCACAAAGAATACCGATAACAAGGAAGATATGAGGATCGACAACGATGCTCAAAAGAGGAACTCAAAGTTCTATGTTAATTCATCAATCAAAAGCTCAATACAACCTTAGGCTTAGTGGTCTTATATATTTATAATAAATCTGAAAACCCTAGAAAATTCATAAAAACAATAAAAAAGGAAATTATCTAAATAGTTAAATAAAGATATTTGGAAATAATAGAGATTATCTAAATATACGCTGCATCACCGGTTCAACCGAGAACAACATTTCTAATGATAAATATTAATTTAAAACAATGCGATATTTATCTAAGATATAATTTGATATGTGTGGGGTGGAGTTATTCATGGTGAAAGTGGAGTTAATTTAAAAAAAAAGAAGAAGATAAAATCATAAATAAATTTTATATTAGTCTCATCTCTCATAATAGCGTTGGCAAGGTTTCAAGATGTCGCTTTAGAGAAATAAATAATCTTATCTCTTTAAGTAACCAAAAAACAACTGAATATTATTGTATTTGATTTTCCTAAAGTAATAGCATTATTTTTTAGTTGATGTAATAATATTCCCATAGATGGATCATAACTAATGGCGTGCGTAACGTTAAGTGAGAGAGTGATCAGGAGAATATCCAGAGTCTTCGATGATGCTCTTAACAAGTAGGTTTCTCATCTCATCTCATCTGTAGAGAAGTCATACGTAAAATATATAAATATGGTTCCATGGTTGAAAAACTAATCGTGAAGTTACGAGATCAGGGTTTGAGTCACTCCAATGCAATTCAATCACAGGTCATTGTGAACGTTTTAAAATGACAAGAATATCCAGTACTCCACCGGTTTTGGAGGTTAGTATGAGCTATGGCTCATGATGATCTATCGGTTACGCACGGCACGATGCATGGTGAGAACTGATGAGTGATGAGAAGTAAAACTTGAGTTGAAAACCATGAACCTTGACATAACACTGCTACTTGTAGGCATGAATGATTAAACCATAGACTAATCTTAATTAACCAAAGTATATTAATACTAGAATCAATCATTAGGGCTAAAACCACTTGGTGAACATGTTTTTTATAATTATGTCAATGCAAAGAACATCTTTGAGAAGATTACTTAAAGCAAATTGAAATCAAAGATATATAGGGCTTATATTAATTGCATGTAGACATGCATGGCTAGTGGCGGATGTACGTTAGGAGTTGGTGGGGCACGTGCCCCACACTCATTTATAATGCTTTATGTGTATCAAGGTTTCAAGAAAGTCACCTAGCACAATTAGTTAAGTAGTTTTGCATAGTGACCAGCATTCCAAGGTTCGAGCCCTTTAAATGTCCTATTAATTCCTTTTATTTTCTATTAATTTTCCAAAAAATACTGTTCTAGTTTTTTTTTTGGTTGGCCTTCTTTATTCAAATGTCAATTTTAAGTTTTATTTTCATAAATTTTGTCTTCAACTAATAAAAAATATATACAATATTGAAAAATGTATATATATTGAATATTTAAAATAAAAAATTTATATATATTTTTTTGTGTGCCCCATACGAAATATGTTTCTAGATCCGCCCCATGGCGAGTGTTTACATTGAGAGTGGAGACAATTGGAATGCAATCAAAACATATTGAAACTAAGTACAGATCATAGGATACTGAAGTTATGATGTAATTAGAAGAAAAAAGGTAAGTGTGGGACCAAAGGGGACTTATCTTAAATCGTTAAGTGCGTGTGCCTTCGCAAATCACGAGCCAAAGGAATTGAAGGAGAAAAAATCTTACTTAGTGGAGTGGCCATAAAGGAAGTGGTGGCGTCCACGTTACACAGTCTCATATCTGTCTGCTTACTTCACTCTAATCTCTTCAGAATTTTGGGTCCTCCATTACAAAGACACCTTTGAAAAATAACAAATTTTACACAACTGAAACTCTCATGAGAATATATACTCCATTAATGAAGATTAGATATGACAAATGTTATAAAATCGGCCGCATAGACGCTTATCAAAGTATATTTTTAACCAAATCTATTAGAAATTGCCGGTTAACGAAAAGGTCAAAAACAAAATTATGTCTACTAGACATCCAGTTAAGATATTTTCTTAATACAATTTTTTTAAATTAAATATGTTAAAACTGAAAAAAAAATAATAATCCTAAAGCTAATTAGCGTCTAGACGTTTAGGCGCTAAGCGGTCTCTGAACAACCAATTAAGTTTTAACTATTTTAGGAACAATGGATATGATGACCAAACCCAACTAACAAAAAGAATAATATTTAATCTTTTTGCTTGAATCATCTACTAATCATATTGTTCTAAATGTATTAATCTAATTGACACTCATTATTTACCGCTTAATTTAAGTGATCATATCCAACTACTAAATTAATCGATGGCTGAGATCAATATGACAAATATGCAGTAGCTTTCGGATTGTGGTGTGTAGAATTTTATAATAGCTATTGGACAATGGGCAATTTGAGAGTCTGAAAGCAACAGGCAAAAAAATCAGAACCCCGAATCTATTACAGCTATGATATTTAAAGCATTACAACCACAACCACATAATCCTTATGACCTTAAAGGAGAAAAAAACAACAAACAAATTAAAACCAACTGAAAAAAACCATAGTAGAGGAACTTATTTTGTTTGTTTTGGATAACCAAAATCTCTTATTCAATGTTAAGACTAGTTAAAGGTTCTTCGCCCATGTAGAGTAGATGCAATGAATCAAATCCGTATATGAATGTTTCAGTTTTGATTGTCTAGACTCTGAACCGACTAGCTCAGAATGTACTAGTGAAACATGAGAAAAGCTGTAAAAGACATATGTTTTCAAATAAAAATTTTGAGTTAGTCCGGTTTAAGTTAGTCCCCGTCCCGGTTAAGTCTGTTTTTTTTGGCTAGTCCACCGTTAACCATCCAAAAGATTCGACAACTGTGATCGATATGACTAGCCCGGCCTGGCCATGCTGTGGCAGAATTAGTCCTATATGGATCGGTTTAAAATCAGTACTAATTTTTTCAAAGCCAAGAATAGGATCAGACCGCAACTTCAATACGGTTGGACCGATGGGTCCACATTGAGTTATTTTCCAAATGCACTAAATAAATATACTGAAACTAGAATATTTTTAAGGGTTTCGGTATATTTTTGCTTCAACATAAAGACTTTGCAACATCCATCAATCCAAGTATAATTCTCTCAGATTCATGTAGGTCATTTTCAGAGTTTTCCACAGAACAAAACAATTTGAAGAATCTTGGGAACTCTTTGCCAATTAGAGATATATACTGAGAAAAGAAGAAATGTTTTATTCTTTGCTTCTATGGACCAGCACACCAGGTACTTGTACATACACAGAGTCAGAACTCTCTCTACCCTACTTTATTTTAATTCATGCATCTTGAAGATGTAAGCCACATAAACTACACACGTGAGAATATATAATGTAAGGTTAATGAAATTCCAGTAAACCATATGATAATAAATAAATTTCTATCTTATATCTTAAAACAAGTATTATCAACGGCTGATCGTTCTTCAAAGATTATGGACCAAAAGATGGAAACTTTCTCGTAAAAACAGAGCCCCAAGAGGCAATAGAACCAAAGTCCAGCCAAATCAAATTGGCCTTTCTCATCTAAAGAAATAATTTAGTTATTGTTAAAAACGAATTCAAAATCCTAAAAATAATATCTAAGTATCTAACTTTCAATCTCAAGTGCTGTTACTAGATACAAAAGCCACTTATCACACACCCAAAACAATTCGACCCCCTTTGCATATGCTTTATAAAAAATTTCTCCTTTTTTCCTTCTTTCGTTGCCTTTTATAACTTTATAAGCTTCTACAGTGATATTTAGATTAACCTTTAATAAAGTCAAGAGACACACCGCAATCATAAACTCACCAAAAGAGTAGAAAAACAAATTGTCTCTAGAGCCTTCTCTCACACACACACGTTTATGTATGTTTCTTCCATATTGTTAAAACCATGAGATCATGTAAGAAAACTACAGTTTTGGTTTGGATACTAAGGATTATATAGTTGAAACTTATTTTCTCTTCTGGTTTGATATTGGGATGCTGTTGATATTTTACTGACACGAGAGATAGTGCAAATGAAACTATTGGGACATGCCAAAAGAAAAATATAAGAAAGTGTTCTTATTGCAACACAAAAAGACAAAGAAAAGGCAGAATTAATGGGAGTGTTACATCAGTGTACATCAAACGCCCTATTAACGATCATTTCCATATTTTATATATGCTCTATTGGCTTGATGGCATCACAAAACAATAGACCCCACATTATCAGCAGCATAATCTCTCCCCATATGGACGGTAAAGATTAGAAAACAAAAAAAAAAATCATTAGAGAATTTTAATAATGTGAGTGTTATATCGCGTAGACACAACACACTGTTCAAGTTGGCTTATATAAATATTGGCAAGAGGAATGCCATAGGTTCCCATAAACCAGCTGAGAACTAACCTTTCTATTGCAGAGAGAAAGAGAGTTAGAGAAAGAGAAAGAGATGAAACTTGTGCAAGAAGAATACCGTAAAGGACCGTGGACAGAACAGGAGGACATACTCTTGGTCAACTTTGTCCACTTGTTCGGAGATCGAAGATGGGATTTTGTAGCGAAAGTTTCAGGTTTGAAGGTGGAGGGAGAAACATAAGAATAGGTATAGGTTTGTTTTGGAAAAATGGGCGGTCTTTGGAAAGGACCTTCCATTTAAAGAAATGACCTGGTTTTGGTTGTAGGTTTAAACAGAACAGGAAAGAGTTGCAGGTTAAGGTGGGTTAATTACCTGCATCCTGGTCTCAAACGTGGTAAGATGACTCCACAAGAAGAGCGTCTAGTCCTTGAGCTTCACGCCAAATGGGGAAACAGGTCAGAAATTTTTTCACGAAACAGAGAAACCCTAAAATCGTTTTGAATCCTCTTTCCTTTTTTGTTTGTTGTATGAACTTTTGGATATTTTCATATGCAGATGGTCAAAAATCGCCCGTAAATTACCGGGAAGAACGGATAACGAGATAAAGAATTACTGGAGGACTCATATGAGGAAGAAGGCTCAAGAGAAGAAGCGACCTATGTCTCCAACTTCCTCATCTTCAAACTGCTGCTCATCATCTATGACCACTACTACTACTCAAGACACTGGCGGCTCCAATGGGAAAATGAATCAAGAATGCGAAGACGGATATTACTCAATGGATGACATATGGAGAGAGATTGATCAGTCTGGAGCAAACGTTATTAAACCGGTAAAAGACATCTACTACTCAGAGCAAAGCTGTTACTTGAATTTCCCTCCTCTGGCTTCTCCAACATGGGAAAGTTCCTTGGAATCTATATGGAACATGGATACAGATGAAAGTAAGATGTCTTCTTTTGCTATTGATCAGTTTCCTCTAAGTTTTGAACATGGTAGATCATCGTGGTCGTCTCTATAAGTCTAGGATTTGATTCATTTGGAATGTTTATATGTGCAGCATATATATGTTATCAAACGACTGTAGTAGTTTTCCATGACTTACATCAGAAAAAAAAAAAATCCACTGTACTAATCTCATATGTAGTCATCATCATCCTATGCCTTTGTTTCCTTCAAATTTGTTAGTTTGTAGAGCGAGTGAAAAGAACACTGTGTAATACTACAAGTCAGAACTCGATCTATTTCCAAAATAAATAGACTTTTGAAGTTTCTGTGAAAGTTTTGTAAGAAATCATTACTACTAGTTTTTTTTTTTTTTTTTTTTTGATCAATACTACTAGTTATAAATTAATGTTGATCCATCAGAAAGTCATGGATGAGAAAAGTCTTCGAGCATTCATTATTAAACCATGATGAGTAAATGAAGAAAAATGGAATAAGCAAGTAACAACATGCATGAGTGAACAAGGCATATTCATTTTCTAAATAATCAAGAGAATAGGTTTGACTTGTAAAGCTTAAGCCAACTTTGTGTAAAAAGAATGTATTCTCTACTTTATCATCTTATTGATCAAATCGAGTATGATTTGTTTCTGTTTAAGAAATGAATCCATAATAAAAGATCAGTTCCCACTCTTTAGTCTTTATGGTAAGATATCTTTTTTATTTCTTTATTATATGAACCACTACTACAACTTCAACTTTTTCTTCTTAAAATTGTTTAAAATTTCAGTGAAAAAAAACAAAAACAAAAAGAAGAAAAGGATGGCTGCTTAAAGTAAGCGAGAAACTATTTTTTTTTTTCGTCAATTGAACATGTAGAAGGGAGCCTAATTGATAATCAGCTCAAATCAACAAAAGAAGTATTTTTAATTTCTTACACAAACATGTATATATTTGGTGTGGTTACTTTATCAAATTCATCGAATAATACATTCAATATTGTAACAAACCCATTATAAAATTAAACACACTAAATTTCGTAATTAACCATTATTAGCATCGGTCCAAAAACTTTAACCCAATTCAACTGGTGATTATAATAAGAAATACACCAAATTTATTAATTAACCATTTTTAAAATTTAAAATTGTACTAAAGCCAACCATAGACAATAATTATAATTTATATATTTTAAAACAAAAGATATAAGAAAAATATTTTGTAAACATTATAATGGGTAGTTTTTTTGTTTCATGTTGCATATATACTGCAAATTCCGTTTCTGTTTCTATATAAACACCACTTGTTCTACTAAATTTCTTACACCATTATTTGAATCTTTGAATCTTTCAAAATTAGCAATGTTGTAAAAAAAATGTGGTCTTTGTGGTGGTATAGGAGTAAAGTTTGACGATAATCTGCACAATGAAAGTACTAAAGTCATCGTCAGAGTAGACGCCACCAGAGTTTCCTACTTCAAATTTAAATATGTGAAAGACGGAGTTATCGTGAAACGACAACATGGATGACAACTTCCATGCCTCCCAACTACATAAGTTTTAAATGTGTATATTTTCTAAATATTCATACTTTTTCTTATATTTTGGTCAGTTGAATAGTTTTGTTTTTTTGTTTTTTTTTTTTGTCACCTTTGATTATTATTTATCAAGATGAATACATCTCATCTATTTCCAAATATTTTAGTTTGGATACAATAGTCGGAACAACCAAATATTTTAGTCTGGATACCATAGTCGGAACAAACATTTGTTGTACGTTTGTTGTACGTGATGTAGTGTGGGAATATGACTATTTTGTGTTGGCGGGAGTTGGAGAAAGGTTTGCTGGCTTCTATGGTCGGTTACTTATTTAGATTGTATAAATTGTTTGTTTTTTCTATAAATTCTGTTGTATAAATATATGTGATATAAATTGTTTGTATTTTCTATAATTTTCAACCAATATCAATAACATTATGTTGAAAATTAAATAGTCAAAAAGAAAGAGAAAAAAGTAATAATTTTTTTCTCTTAGGCTTTAGATCTTGATTATCCGGATGAATATATCACATATATTTCCGGAAGTTTCAGTCTGTGTAGCATTACTGGAACAAAGACGCATCGCTTGTTTAAGCTTAGGTTCCAAACATCATATGGGAGAAGTCAGATGTTTTCGTTTTATAGTCTATTGGGAGGATCTGAAAAGTTTGAGTTGATGAAAGATGGAGTAAAGGTTATCGGCTTCCATGGTCGGTGTACGCATGTGCCCAACGCCATTGGAGCGTATATCCGAGCCACTGATTTCAGAAAATCTGTTTTTGAAGGAGGTCTGATCCAAAAATTCGAAGAAGATACTGATATTGCTTAGGATGATGGAGCTTTTGACAAGGTTAAGGCAGTTAGCGTCGGCATAGACAATAAAATGATTAGTTACTTACAACTTGAGTATTTTAGAGGAGGAGAAGCGATAATCCACTCTCACAGGAGTCGGCCATGGGCGAACAACACAAAAAGATATATTTCATTAATTTAATTCATTTTTTTTCTTGGGTTTCTCTTTGTTTACTAAACTTTTGTTTTCTTTTCTAGTTTCTACTATCTCAGGACGAAGATATCATATCAGTAGAGGGTAGTTATGATACCTAAGGTTCTTTGACTTCACTTAGGTATTAACAAATTAGCCAATTCAATTTTTTTCATTTTGTTATGTTCTTATGTAACCCTTTTTTTTTTTTTGATAAACCCTATCGACTGATCCGGTCTGTCCCGAGTTTGGAATGCTTTTCGACTAATGTCAGGGATAGCCAAATCGCCTGTTACTGGACTACCAAGTTACCAAACTTTTGAAACTTTGGGTTATTTAATTGTTTTTTTTGTAGTTTGAACTTGGAGAAGATGAATACATTATCAAGGTGATAGCGTTTTGCACAAAGCATCTACATGCAAATTACGCAATCGGATATTTGCAGTTCAAGACCAACACCGGTAGATAACAGATTTTGGGATGCCATCCAGCAACATATAAGGATGTATCATGCGTGTTTGAAAAAAAAGATCACAAATCGTGGGTTTTTACGGCCAATCGAGCTAACTCCTTAACCGAATTGGAATGTATGTCAAACTTTTTTTTTTTTTGTTTTTATCGACTCTTTTATGGCCCTACACTGGCCACTCGTTCCTTCCGATGGAGTACTATCCTCTCCACAAAAATTAATAACAGAGTAAACTTACAGTTAAAAAAAAAAAAAAAAAGACTAAGGGCCTGATTGGTTACGGCTGTAGCTCTAGATTTTTTGCTGTAGATTTTAGACTGTGGATTTTCTTGCTGTAGCTGTAGAATTGTAGCTGTGAGTTTTAAAATAAAAGTATGATTGGTAAATATTAGTTGTATGTTGTAACTTTATGTATTTATTATGTAAACTTAAATTTTTGGAAATAAATAAATATTAGAAATATGTTATAACCAAAAAAAAAAGCGAGAAAGCAGAAGAAGGAAAGAACCGTAGAGAGAAGAAAGAGAAAATATCCCAAAGCTCATTTTTGTGTGCTGTATAAAATTTGATTTACAAAGCCCATATATTTCTTTTTTTTATTTTGTGTGCTGTAGCTTTTTTTTTTAAGTAAAAGAATGATTGGTTTGCTATTTGGCTTTAGAAAGAAAAGTTGGCTTTCTACAGCATCTAAAGCTCCTTCCATAGGGCCTGATTGGCAAGTGCTTTAGAGTCTTTTCAAAGCAAAAAAAATTCTAAAGATTTGAAATACATCCAATCAAGCTTTAGAAGCTTTGGCTTTCCTTTTTTTTCTCACAGCCAAAATATTTCCTTAATTCATTTTTTTTGCTGTAGAAAGCATTTTTTCCTAAAACACATAATTTTTAACTTTCCAAAATTTTAAATTCTACAGCCAAAATACTACAGCAATAAAATCTACAGCCACAACAAATAAACCTACAGTCATATTTCTACATCAAAAAATGTAAAGCTACAGTTGTTACCAATCAGGTCCTAAGGGCCTGATTGGCAAGTGCTTTAGAGTCTTTACAAAGCAAAAAAATTTCTAAAGATTTGAAATACATTCAATCAAGCTTTAGAAGCTTTGGCTTTTTTTTTTTTCTCACAGCCAAAATATTTCCTTAATTCATTTTTGTTGCTGTAAAAGGCATTTTTTCCTAAAGCACATAATTTTCAACTTTCCAAAATTTTAAATTCTACAGCCAAAATACTACATCAATAAAATCTACAGCCACAACAAATAAACCTACAGTCATATTTCTACATCAAAAAATATAAAGCTACAGTTGTTACCAATCAGGTCATAAATCTATGTGATATAGGACTGCTGTGTTGTCTGGTGTTAGTGGAATATAAATTTGGGCAGTTTGAAACGGTTGCAAGTAAGAAAGAATTTGGGAGATTCTCTCTCTCGATCAAATTCAAAAGACGATTATTTATTGCATAGTAACTTTTTTAATGGTGGCCCAATGAACAAGTCCGACAATAATGGAGGGACTGATCGGATATACTTTGAAGTATATGTTGGGCTTCTGGCCCAAAGTTAACTAGTCTTCGAATGATGTTATTGCGCTATATAAGACGGGTAGGGTACGGAACACACGATTTACTTTTGAGTTCTCTGGAACAGCTTTGGTCTCTCTCTTCAGGTTTTTTTTGTTCTCTCCCTCTCTCTCATCAATTACTATAAATCCAGCCTGTTTAGTGGTTTGATTGTGTAGATTCTTCGTTTTAAACTTGATGTACGCATATTATCATCCGATTTAGGGATTGACTATTTATGTACATGTTTTCCTTTTCGTAAGAAGTGTTACAGTTAGCGATCCAGATCCAGATCCAGTCATGGCGGGTGCAGTAGCAAGATTTGTGAAAGCGTATGGTAAAGATGATATTTGGTATCGATTATCGTTGATAGTAATACCAGTCTCAGCTGTCCTGATAGTAATAGGGGAAAATAAGCTTGCTCGTATCAGAGAGGAGAAGAAGCTTTTGGAGGCGAGGTTTGATCAACTGAGGGCTAGAGGAATAATCAGAGAGCAGTAATCGGGGTGTTTTGGCTTTGTTTTTTTTTTTTTTCCTTCTCTATGGGTTTAATTAATATTTATTTCTCCATACATGTTTCCATGAAATCAACCAACTCTACGTTATAAATGATTTATTCTTGTCTCTCTGTAAGACTCGAGATAATTCGCTATTGATAGAACTTCTATGATTCAACAGTCTTTTTATTGCTTAACTATTTTCCCAACTATTCTCTACCAAAAGTAGAATAAACATACAAAACTCTATCCAGAAGTGTGTCACCCTTGTGCCTTGATATAATCGAATTCCTTTTTTAAAAAGTCTTTTCCTTTAAAGATGCTGCTTTTGTAACTCGAGTCAATGTCACCACCTCCCTGAGTGAACCATATGAGGTTGGTAGTCTTCCACACATGTTTAACCAAGCCAAACGCATTCTGCAATTCTTTGTTTCTCATATTGTAAGCACTCTTTGAGACTGATGCCAACACTTTGTAACCAGTGCTTGAGATTGGTGTATGCTATGGTCAGTCTAGCAAACTCAAGTGTCAGTACCTAGAATCCTAACTGCATCAAAGGAATAATCATTCTTATTTTTTCTAGGTCAGAGCACGCGGCTTTTATTTGTTCCTTTCCAGATGATGGGCTTGATACATGAGACTGGAAACCTACACTATCTACACAGCCTGAGAAATTAAGTGATGGGCTTGATACATGTGACTGGAAACCTACACTATCTACAGCCTGAGAAATTAAGTGCTGTAACTGTAAGTATCTATTATAGTACATCGGATTGTCAACGGAGTTCTTAGCCTGAACCTGTATACAAATAGTTGAAGAAAGAGTGAAGTGTGTTTTCACAACTAATTCGTAGAATACAAACCTTTTCAAATGAGCTTGACACTCTCTCAAACCCGCTTCTGTTACTGCCAAACCTGCACCACACAACATCCAATTGCACACTCCATTACTAGGGATGCCAAAAACGCAAAGTTAAGACATCGAAAGAAAACAAAGACTATGAGGCCACATTTGGCATTTGCATATATCAGTCACATGGAAAGATCTTTTGTGTTTGTTTTTTTTTGCTGCAGACTTAAGTTTGCGAGCTGTTTTTGCGATATTATTACATTCTAAGCAGCACTTAGAAGAAAAAGCACAGAAAATCATATATTCAACATGAAATTTGGCTTTCCCAAATGAATCCAGACATATATGCCTAAGTCAAGACTCTTATCAGTTGGTGGTGTACCATCTCCTTAGGTATTAGAGACTTTTTTTTTTTATTAGCACTTGGCAAAAAAAAGTTGAAATTTTTTATTCCAACTAATCAATAGATCAAATATATCCAAATGGGTAAAACCAAAGAACTAACAAAATCCAATCGTTAATAGACTAATAGCTCAAACGATGAGCTAAGTATATGACCCTGAGTTCGACTAGAGAACTAAACTTCCTAGGAGGATAATTCCCAGTCCGAAAATAATAACTGTATAGTCTATAATAGGGAAAAGAGAGTACTCTGGAAAACTTGTGGAGGGAAAGAACGGTCATGCCTCGATTTCCCAGCCACGCTTGGCCAAATCTCACTGCTTGCAGCTGAGGAATTGCCATTGGCATAGCTGAAATAAACTATTAAGAAATCATCACTCTCCATAAACGTCACAGTGAAACGGGTGTTTTACAGAACATACTAATCTGAAGAGAGTCAAAAGAAATGACATACATAGAAGGGACTTGCACAGACCAAAACCAATCACTGGCTTCAGGGAGATAGTGTTAAAATTTCTTGAATCTCTTGAATCTTCTTCTTTCTCTCTCTCTCTCAAAATTTCTCTTCTCACAATGTCGTTGCCCCGGAACTTCGTCGCCAAAGTTATGGGAGGCGCCATGGCTGCGTTCACAACGAAGCTCTTCGTAGGAGTTTTCGTTGAGAACCAAGAGATTAAGGATAAGCATGAGCTACTCCACGAGCTCGAGGAAGCAGGAGCCTTCTTCGTCGTGCCTCCTACCTTCTTCGCTAAACCGCGACCACCGGTAAACCTCTTCCTCCGATTTTCTTTTTTTTTTCTTCTGATCGATGATGAATTGATGATCATGCTTGGTTTAAGTTTCTTGCTCGTTCAACCATCAATTGCTTGAATTCGCCATGGATATGCATCAGTAGCATCTGCTTCGATTTCGCTTTTAGATTCGGAATTTTCGATTAGGTTTTTCAATTGATGATCATGCTTGGTTTAAGTTTCTTGCTCGTTCAACCATCAATTGCTTGAATTCGCCATGGATATGCATCAGTAGCATCTGCTTCGATTTCGCTTTTAGATTCGGAATTTTCGATTAGGTTTTTCTTGCCAAATTGAAACTGTTTTGGGTAGATTTCTAATTTTTGTAAACTTAGGGCTGAGAACGCTACGCTCGTTTCAAATTTTTAATTTTGGGGGGTTTTTAGATCAATAAAAAACAGTTTGGTCAAATCGCGCAATTTGAAACTTTCAAACTCTAAATTGTATGGGCCTAATCGGATCTAGTAATCTCCTACTAATTGTATGGGCCTAATCAAACTGTAATTGTATGGGCCTAATCGAATCTAGTGATCTACTATTAATGTACCTTTTTTTTTTTTTTAATTTTAAAACGATTGTTATTTTTATTTTATTTGAATGAAAATTTGGTAAATTCGGATTTAAAGATTATAATTTATTTTTTTAATAAACTTATTTGTGTTTTTCGGATATGTTTTACCCGCTAAAAATAAATAAATAAAAAAATCTAATATTTGTGTTTTTTGTTTTGTTTTTAATTTTTTAAAAGTTTCGCTCGTGGTTTCGTGGCGCTCGGGAGCCTTCACCGTACTCGAGTCGTTCGTCTCTTTGGTCGACTCGCACGTCTTCTCTTTCCGACCTCGTTTCGCCTCCCGTTTTCTCACCCGCCTCTGCTCCTACGCCTGCACCACCTCTCGTTCTCGCACCCACCCCTGCTTCTACACCCACCTCTGCCTCTGCACCCGCCTCTGCTCCTGTGTCTGCACCACTTCTCGTTCTCGCACCCACCCCTGCTGCTGCACCAGACCTTGCTCCCGCGCTCGCACCCACCCCCGCTTCTGCACGCGCCCCCGCTTCTGCACGCGCCCCCGCTTCTGCACGCGCCCCCGCTTCTGCACCCGCCCTCGAGCCCGTACCCGCTCCCCCTCTCGCGCCCGCTTCTACCCCTGTTTCCGGTCTCACTTCCGCCCCCGCTCCCGCTCACGCCCCTGTTTCCTCCCCACCTGCCCCAGTCGTTTCCGGATAGACTCAGTTTACTTTCTTTATTTCATTTCATTCTTTCTATGATTTTCTATTTTTTTTAGAGTATTGATGTTTCTTTTTTTGTATATTTCATAGTGTCTAGAATAGAAAATGTATTGAGTTCAATTCATATAAAAGTAAAAAAGTTCGATTTACAGATGAGACACAGCATCACTTCCTTTTCTTTTTCTTTTGGTTTTTTAGTAGGAGTTTTAATACTTCAAATTTTGTGGTTTGAAAAGATTACACAAATATAAAAGTTAAACAATTCAAACAAATATGCCACATGCTACCTTAATATTAAAAAGAAAACATCCTTATTAATTTGATACATTTAACATTTCTGTTACACAAAAGAATTACAGTTTCTGTGTTGATGAACAAAAAACCAATGAATAATTGAAGATGTGATAACGCATGTACCAGAGTAGAAGCGTTGACGAAATGAAGAGCTCCAGTAGTGAGAAACTGGATTTCAGAATTCCATAGCTTGTCCTCTTATGGAGCTTACAACGAAATAGTATCACAACCAGATGTCGCCACTAACAAGTAAAGACATTCCTATCCTAAGGCAGACGGAAGTAGAAACAAAGCAACTCAAAATTCTATAATATAAAAGATCTCAATGATCATAAATACAAGTGCCAAAAAATATGTTCACAGATGTCGAATCAAACACAGTTAAAGTATACAACCACTGAGCTGATTCAGGATCACATCAATAAACTTGTTTTCGTACAGCCAAAAGAAAATTCAAGTGTAATTCTTAAAAACAAAATCAATGAGCTGAAACTTTTTAAAATCAAGTGTGCACAATCATATCTTTTTTTGCTGCAGACTTAAGTTTGCGACCTGTTTCTACATGCCTCGCTCAGCATACTTTTAGAGTCAGCAATTATGATAAAAGTATCAGCTAAAGCTAGATGTCCCAAATGCGGATTAGGGTCTGAGAAATGGATGAAGAGAAAGCCTCAAACTTTGCCACAGACAAGTTGGGAATAACAAAAAGTGTCACTTTCCCAAATGTAGAACTTTGAGTTAGAGCTCAATTCTCCAGTTATGATTTCTACAACCTGTAGAAAGATCGAGAAAACAGGACAACTATCCGCTCCGCATGATCGTGAATTCTAAAGAGACTTTTACTTACCGTCTTCGGTGTTCTTCTTGAGAAAGATAATCTTACGCTTCCACAGGTCCAGAGGATACTCTGAAGCATACCACACAACTGTTTAGCAAGATCAACACCATACAAACAGTTCCCTACAGCAAATTAACAAAAAGCGTAACCGCAGTTGTAAATACCGCTCAATAGACTATAGAAAATACGAGGTTCGCATATATTAACTTCAACCAAAGGCTTGACAGCAAATAAAACGCATTCGTCCATTCCAAAGTAGTATTTGTCAGAGTAGAAGCGTCGGCGTAATGAAGAGCACCAGTAGTGAGAAACTGGATATCAGAATCCAAGCTTGTTACTAGCAACAGAATGACAATGCCTTGCCATCAAACCCCTTTTAGTGAACATTTCAAAAGACACATACCACATTTCTACCTGGAGGTTCACTTACCCATGACTGGAGAAAGAAAGGAAATTGCCTCTTTCCTTCAGGTGTTGAAGAAAAATAATCATGACGAGATGTGAGCACTAGATCAAATCTATCGAGATGCGACCTTGGATGTTGCACCTAAGAAAACAGCGGAGAAATAACAAAATTTGGTAATGTAACCACCAACAACAAAAAAGAAGGAAAAAAAAAAACAGTTAAAGACAACAAGAAAACAGAGACTATGAGGCCATATTTGGCAATTTCATATATCATTCACAGGGAAAGATCTGCTAAAACCATCGTGGAAAACAACAAAGCCATAACAAAATGTTATTTTTCAAGGAAGAGCGTGGACTTAACCTGACCAATGAAGACATTTTCCATAGCTAGTTGTCTTATGGAGCTTACAACGAAATAGTATCACAACTAGATGCCACCACTAACAAGTAACAACGGGACAATCCTATCCTAAGGGAGACGGAAGTAGAAACAAAGAAACTCAGAATTCTATAATAAAAAAGAACTCAATGATCCATAGATATGAGTGCCAAAAATGTGTTCAGAAATGTTGAATTAAACGCAGTTAAAGAAGACAACCACTGAGCTGATTCACGATCACATCAATAAACTTGTTTTTGTACAGCCAAAAGAAGATTCAAGTGTAATTCTGAAGAACAAAACCAATGAGCTGGAAATTTGACAAGACAGAAGTATACTTGTCAAACGTACTACGAGCCATCGTAGCAATCTGCTTCGCATCAGCTACCCTCAAACACATCCGTGATTCCTACAGCCATTTTCAAGAAACAAATTACTGCCAAAAATCTCTGGTAAGGTAAGGTGTTAGTTTCACTCAAATTGAATGATCAAACAACTTGGAAACAATTTTATGTTTTATACCAGTAGCGTTAATGTAGAATCCGGCACAGGTACTTATGATAAAATGACGAATTCTTTTGTAAATAGAAATAGGAAGCCATTGAAGACAACTATTGATTCCACCTCTTGGCCTAGAGACACTTTGAACAGTGATAAACAAACTCGAAAACATTAAAAATGGATACAGTTAGACTTCGGTTCACCTATAGAAGAACACCAAAACGAATTGTGTTTTGGACAGAACTTACATAATAGAGGTGGCGATCGAAGAGGCCTAAGGATCAAACAAGACTGATGCACTGATTCTCCGCGCCGGTGCAGCCGTTCCCGATCGCAGTAAATCGTTTCACCGCGCCGTAGATACACCCCTTTGAAATTATCCGATAAACCGGTGAGTGCCAGTTCCGGTGGCTATGTTCGTTTCATCAGTGTTGAAAAGTAGAAGGCGAAGGTTCAGTGACGGTATTCAGAGATTCTTCTCTGGTTAAAGAAAATAGACCGAAACAAAAACTAACCAGCTATACCGAACCGAAGTTAAAAAAAAAAAAACAAACCCCAAATAGAAAGGGAAATGAAAGACAAACTTAAAAAAAGTGTGTTAAATGGTAAATAACCCTTAAATCAATAATTTATTCTTTGTTAAAAAAAGTTGGGTGGTTTTAGATTACACCAACTGGCCTAGGCGTGGGCGTTCGGATATTCGGGTCGGGTTCGGGTCGGGTTTTTCGGGTTCGGGTTTTTTGGGTATAGAAAACTAAGACCCGTTCGGGTATTTTAAAACTTCGGGTTCGTGTCGGGTTCGGATCGGATATTTCGGGTTCGGATTCGGGTTTACCCGAAGTATCTAATATTAAAAGTTTTGTATTCGATTCTTTGCAAAGTATTGAAAAATACTCAAAAATCTATAAAACCCAAGTATTTTTAACCGAATCTAGCCAAAAGTAACTAAAACACCCAAAAATTCTTAACATCCAAATAATTTAGGCACTTAAGTTTTTACAAGTATAAATATTACTACTGTATTATAACTATGTACTTATATTTCGAGTATGTTCGGGTACTTGTTCGGGTTAGGATTCGGGTTCGGGTTCGGATTTTCGGGTTGTGAAGTTTAGAACCCGTTCGGGTATTTTAAAACTTTGGGTTCAGATTCGGATCGGGTTTTTCGGGTCGGGGTCGGTTTGGTTATTCGGATTCGGGTAATATGCCCAGGCCTACATCTAGGTTGCATGGAATCAGAAGCGGGTACGCGGAAGCGAAGTGTTTAGAAACGTGGAAGCGATTTTTTTAGAAATTTTAGGAAGTGGGTACGTGTTGGAAGCGTATATAGAAATTCATATATATATATATATATTTATATCAGTGTTCAAGAAAGCGCTAGGCGCTAAGCGGGCGGTGACCCAGTGCCTAGCGTCTAGAACGCCTAATCGGGGCCTAGACGATTTTTAGGCGGTTTAGACGTTTATAACATAAAACATTATCAATATGATATTATATATAAAAGTTATATAAAATATCTATATAAAACTAAAAATTATGACATTATAAATAAAAATTAGATAAAATATTTATTTATATTTATATTAAACAATATATGAATATTTATAACTATATATATAAATAAAACTCTAATTGAAATTGAAAAAATACATTAAACAAGATCTATGTAATTTTAGGCGGTCAAGGCGGTTATCTAGGCGTCGGATGAGAGCCTAGCGCCTAGTCGGGGCCTAGGCGACCGCCTAGACCGCTTTTTAGAACACTGATTTATATATATAGTAAAACATTAAACATTATATAATATTAAAACATATAATTAACCACGCAAATCTAATACATAAATTTTAAATACTTCAACTACAATAAAAACCAAATAGTTTATTTTTACAATTAATAAAAATAAAATAGTTAAAAGTCAAAATTTTAGATCACTAAAATATCAATATCTATGCTCAGAACACCAAAATATTAAGTATCTATCCATGCTTTTTTATTAATTAAGTAGATAAGAGAGAGAATGATATTTTTACCATTTTACCCTTTTTCTACATCTAATTATCTGTTTTTCTTCCAAATCATCCCCTTTCCAAATCTTCTTCTTTCCTCATCGTCACCTCTTTTTCTTCACAAACAGATTTTATATATAACTCTTCATTTGGTTCATCAAATTCATCCTTTTGATATGTAACATACAATCATCACCAAATAATTCACAAAAATAGAGAGAATCTACACGAGTTTGGGATGAATTAAACTTTTAATTTGAAGAATTTAGGATGAAAATTATGGTTTTGTAATTTAAAATGAAGATGGAGAGGACGAAGATAAAGGAAATAAGGAGGAGAGAAGAAGAAGAGAAAGTGGTGAGATGATCATGGGATGGAATTGCAGGTGACAATGGAAGAAGAAGAAAATTTGGGAAAATGACGACAAAGGAGGGTACTCGAGAAGAGAAGGAGATTTTATTATTTTTTACGTCCACAATAACACATAAGTTAACCGTGATAAACAAATTATCATGATAAATAAATATGCTAATGCATAAGTTAACGATGCTAATGCATAAGTTAACTGTGATAAACAAATTATCATGATAAATAAATCTGTTAATGTATAAATTAGTGGTAATAAATATATTATTAAAATAAATAAACATTTTATTATATAAGTTAGTCGATAAAATCATATGATAAATATTTTAGTACGATAAATATAAGTTAACCATATAACTTTTAAAGTTACCGTGATACAATATGATTTATCCTGTTATTATTTTTGTTAGCGTTCACAAATAACTGAGGGTAGTTTGGGTATTAATTGGGTCAAAGGAAAGAGAACTAATTAAAAAATAAGTAGGGATAGATTTTTAATTTTTGAATCTTCTATGCATATCAATTAATATAACTCTTTTCTTAATTTCATACAATAAAATAGTTTCAAATTCCATTTTATCGATAACACATCATCAAATTCAAGTTTCTCAAAGTTTATTTAAGTCAATTATTCATTCCAATATTTTCCAAATAAATAATTTATGTCGTGGTTATTTTGCTAAGCATGATCTTTTAAAAATAAAATAAAAAACTTAGTATGCAAAAATTTTAGATTTTAAATTAGTTTTGGTTTCTTTTAATTGTAAAAAAAACTATAAAAAATAATTTCATGTTTCGTATTAATATTTGACTATCAAAATTTTTAAATGGAAACGCAAGCTTCCAAAATGGAATCGTAAGCTTCCAACGAGCTTCCAAAGTAAAATTTTTGGAAACGCTATGGAAGCGAGATTCCAAAAACTTCCAAAAGCTTCCGATTCCGACTAAGATTCCGAAGCGGGAAGCGGACCTTCGACGAAGCTTCCGTGCTTCCTAGCTTTTATCTCTTATGCCTAACTAGTTTTTTTTTATGGGTCATAGTTTTTTTTTGGATTTATCACTATCGGACTTGCGTCCTTTTGAGTTTATCTTCTTCTTGGGCTTCTATTGGACTGTCTAATGTTTGTGTTTATGTATTTGGGTTGTTCTGTTGTAATATCAGATCATTAGAAGTAGTATGGTGACTTTTGTTATATATTTTGGAATCTTGTAATACGAATGTTTGGAAAGGATACTAAAGAGAAATTTTACGTTTGTTAAGTCCAAAATTATTAATTAGTATTCAGTATAGTGTAAAATCTTAAGTTTGTCAAAATTTAATGTTTGAAACGCATAATTGATTGGGGATGTGCCTTTAATCAAGTGGTTAAGTCCACTTGACTCCGCCTTCCCACCGGAGTTCGACTCCACTAAATTGCGTTACCCCGCGTAGTAGGGATTAGCTATGGGTCGGGCCTTGTCGATCCAAAGATGTCTAAAAAAAAAAAAGCATAATTGATTTTGAACATTTTTTATTCTATTAAACTAAATTACTGTAATTGTAAAGAATTTTATGGTTTTCAAAGTTAGTAATATAAAATATAAAAAATTGTCATAGATTTTAAAATAATAATAAAAATTATTTAATTGGCCTAACCATATGTCCATATGTAGTTACTAAGTACTTACTACTGTACGAGTGACTCATGGCCACACAAAGTAGTGACGTCACTCGAATCTTAAATCCGCCGTCAAAAATGCTACTCAGACGAAGTAACCACCAACCACTACTCGAGCCGCCGTCGATCAACCAAGATCGAGATATCTTAATCGGAGATGTCGCCGTTCTTGAAGTTTTATCTCTTCACTTACAATTTTCTCCAAGCTTCTGCATGGTATCTTACTCTTTCTCTCCTTCCTCGTTTTCACTCTCTTGCCATTTTCTTCGTTTAGTTTCATCAGATTTGTGTTGTGTTGTTCTCGGTAGGACGATTTCGCTTCTGAATATACTTAACAGCTTTTTATCGAACAAGACGATTAATGTTGCGTACGCTTCTGCTGGATACTTGATTAGTGAGTAGACATTTCGTGTTTTATTGTACTTTATCGATTTTATCTCAAGCTTTTGGCTAAAAGTCTACTCCAAAGTTTGATTGATGATTTCTGAAAATGATCTCTGTTGTTATGATTCGTTCAGGTGTGTTTCAAACTGTTGCTGTTCTTGAAGTTCTTCATGGAGCTATAGGTAATATTGGAATGTGTTTGATGTTTTGTTCCTTTTTATATGAATTATGAATTGAAACAGTGATTGATTCATTCTCTGTGAAAATTAAGGAATTGTCCCTAGTGGGTTCTTGTCTCCACTGATGCAATGGAGTGGAAGAACCCATTTCATATTGGCTATTGTTGGACAGATCAAGGAGGTTTGTGTGGTTTTTACTCTTTAGAGCGTGTTACTCGTAAGCAAAACAGTTTTCAGAAAAGTCTAGCTGTGTGATTCTGTTTTTTTACATTCATCTTTTTAGGTCCAGGATTCGCCGTGGCTGTCATTAACACTTGTGGCTTGGTGTATCGGCGAGGTGAGTTTGATCTTCACATGTCTATTAAAGCTTTACAAACAATAAGACAGAGAAATACTAATGACAAGTTTGTGGCAATTGAATAGAAACATGTTAGTTATCTCAATGTTCTGGTCTGAGAGATGTCTGCGAGACCTTTGAACATACATTAGCAGTGTTTAGAATAGATCGAGAGAATTTTTTTAATAGCAGAATGGATTACTGTCTAGGTGGTTAATGATGTTATATACAACTAGCTGTATACCACCAAATGTGTTAGCTGAGTGATGTATTTGGATGTAGATGATCAGATATCCTCACTATGCTTTTACTTGCCTCGGTAGTTGTCCCTATTGGCTAACCTATCTCAGGTATTGCATCATACTTTATCTATTGTTTTGAACTGAAACATTCCCTATCACAGAATTTATTTCGAGTTGAACGCATTGCATAATATGTTTTACTATCCAGGTACACGGGATTCATCATCATCTATCCAACGGGACTAGTAGGCGAATGTGAGTGTTTTAAAGTGTATATGTATTACTCATTTGCTCTGGAGCTAGAATTCTTCTTGTTGATATAGACCATGTTTCTGCAGTGTTGATCATGTACAAAGCGCTTCCATATGTTAAAGAAACGAATCTTTACGTGAAATTCTTCTCTGTTTTCCCCTTCAGTTACTACGATTTCCTTTGGGTATGTTCATTGCTTCCTTCTTCTTTTTCACCTTCAACAAAACCCTTTTGGCTTAAGTATCGTTTAAGGAGATGAGTCCTAATGAAGTTGTGCACGTTATGTTTTAAGCAGCGTTTTTTGGATTCTGTTTCAGAAAAACGTCTATATTCTTAATCTTCATGGTCTCAGATTAACTAATAAACCAATGATTTCTTCTTTAGATATCATCATTAGCATTTTCCAATAATCATTTTGATCTTTCCATGTCAATTTTATTCCAGGACGTCCTCTTGGTGTACCCATTCCTTTGGTTGAAGCTTTATCTCCAGCTTTTCAAACAAAGAAAGTCTAAGCTTGGAAAATCGGAGAAGCTTCACGGCAAGAGAAAGAGAATGTGAAGCCCATTCAATCTTACATATGTATCTCTCATCTTTGATTCTGTGCACTAACTTGTTCCCAAAATACTATTCGATCTTTCAAATAATTAATCTGTGTGATTTACCACCAGGCTTCAAGTATCATTTGAGGTTACCCAGAGAAGAAGAACAAAGTGAACAACCAACAGAAATCCAGATACAGAGTTTTAAACCAACTTTCACACATTTGATTCGCAATATTCTGGTCAAAACAACCATATAAACTGAAAATTTTTGTTGGCACAAAGCTTCTTAGTTTCAAGACCAAAGTTTAATTGGACTAATTACAGTATAATGGGTTGATTATTGAGCCATTATCTATTCACCTACTAGACTCAACTAAAACCACATAAAGTTTCGTATTCAGTCAAACTAGTTAGTTATTATTTTGGTTTTTGGACGAAGACCCAATTATTTTCCTTCTATCTTAAATTTAATGAAAAACAAAAATGCTTTCCTCTGCTGCAGCTTTTAAGTACCAGTCAACTACTCGTGCACCTCAAGGTATGTGTTCGCAATTAATACCCAAAAATGCTCTATCAATACAGAAATTTTAGAGAAAAAAAAAAAAAGTATTCAAACCCTTGGACCGACTTTAATTCTGGTGGAGTTGTTAAAAAGTTCTCTTATTTATTGGCCGGAACCAGCCATGAAAATAACGAAACTTGTCATTATTCTCTTACAAAATTTATTATCAATTACTGTGTAAATGGTTTTGATCTGTGATCTAGTGACAATCAGCAACACTAAAAAAAGCAGTAAAGTTTTGTCAAGACTCTAATGGTCAAACCAAAAGATCATATCAAGCAACGTTTTTGCTAATACTAAATCAAGAGAAATAAATTATGTATGGAATAAAGAGTAAAAAAATTATTTATGGAACATAGTTTCGGTAGATGAAATCGTTCTAATAGTCAATCAAATGTGGTTAGAGACTGAACCATCCGACAGCAAAAATTTGGTTGAAACAGAAAGCAAATTGTGCCAACTGTTTTGGACCATGACCATTCTAAAAATGGAACGATTAATCGGTAGGAGGGTCGAGAAAAGTAAATTTACGACAAAACATTTGAAGATATATTCAAATTGATTCGATTTGATAGTCAAAGCATTTAGACGAATCAAGTCGACTTGTAGATGAATCATTCACAAGTGAAGACACGTGTAATAGTTTTCAATTTAAGGTCTAAGTCATGAAAGACGAGTGTTGTCTATACATGACTTGTACTTGTTGCTATGTGCCGTCCAAGAAAATGCCAAATCACGAGTTCCATAAGTTTGATAGGCCAACTAAAATTTATTGTTAATGCATCAGTATAGCTAATATAGTTAATTTGTTGGGTTTTGTATATAGATTAGGATTTACAAGTCTTAAGGACTCTCTGTTTGTCATTTTATGGTATGTGTTTTATTCACTTCTCTGTAAAATTTGTATAAGAATATTTTTAGTAAAAAAATCTTTTTTTGGTTAAGTTCATTAATGCAGGTTTTCTCAAGTCTTTTTATTTGTGGAATACTAGCTACCTAGTGTATACGTAGTGCAAAACTGCAAATGGTTCAATTTTCTTTCTATATATAGTATACCATTAAAGTTTCCTCTATAGGAATATATCATAAATTTTGCATGAACTCATAAGAGTAAGAGGCAATATATTAAGCTAAGTAAATTGATTATTTTATAAGTGTATAAGAAAATATGAGTTATAACAAGACTCAAGAGTCAAAGTTTATGTATATGCATGCTTTAAGAAGAGTAACGTCATAAAGCAAATTTTGCGCCGTGAGCCGTCTAAGTAAAAATTATATATTTGAAGTGGTGTAATATATAATTTTTTTTTCTTAAAAATAACATTGAAATTCATACCACGAAGCTCGATAAAATGTTTTGTATAATAGTGGTTTTGAGTATTATGTGCGTAAAGAATATTTGCATGAAAATGAAATAGAGTGTACGATCTAATTTAAAGCTAGCTGATGTAATGAATAAAAATATAAGTATCGTGGGAAAAACAAATTATGCCACATTAAGATTTTAAATATATTTCTTGGGCAGTCCACAAACCAATCTAGTACAAGTATTAATTAAGTTACATACAAACAAAAATACATATGTAACCAAAATATACTGCGACCTAAATTGGACTTGTCTGAATTTACCTATCTTTTTGTAAGTTTGTTCACGAGAATCCGCTGCAATTATTGGGTAACTAAATGAAAATACTGTGTTTGGGAATGTGTAACAAGTCAATTCAATATATTATTATCAAAGGCAATTATATTTCTCAAATCCTTTTTCTCTTAATTGTGATTTACAATTTCTAAGCCTTATGATTAGTTTAATTTGTAGCTTTTAATCTTGTTTAGTCGTCTCACGAAAGAAATTTGGAATTTTATTAGTTTATTATATAGTTTGAATAAAAAAAGACTCCTTTTGACGTCTACTAAACGAAGACTTCCACTTTTTTCCTCCATAGTCACAGACTCACAGTGATACTTCCATTATCATTATAAAATTTTATTTAGCTCATGTCATGAAAAAGATAATGATAATGGAACCATACTGTGAGTCTGTGACTATGCATTATTGATGGAATTTTTTTTTTTTCCTAAGCTGATTTGATGCATTGTTAATTTTAAAGAAAATATAACATTTATTTACCAATCTCAGAAAATTTAGAACAATTGATTATAAATGTATCGTTTTTTGTGATTAATAATTTGCAAAATTTTAAACCAATAGTAATCAATAACTATTTTTCAATCATACAATTTATTATTACTAACTAAATTAAAATGTATAAAAAGCCTAATATTTGTATTTTCTTGCAACAATTTTTTTCTTTCTAGAATTTGAATTAAGGAACCAAGAGAGTAATAATGACTGTTAGTAATATTATAATGTTTACAAAAATTTAATGACTAAAGAAAAGATAAGATTCTTAGTACTATATATACGGTAAAAACTTGACAACATCAATAATTTAAAAATAGCCCTGCGTATAGTATATGGCATATATATGCATATAGTTTTGAGAAATTTAAAATATGCAAAAACAATTAGTTTAATACTTAGTGTTTCTTACTTTTTTTTTTGTCGGCAAAGTTTCTTAAGATAATTAAATCAAAGTTTTTTTTTTTGTTTAGTTAATTAACTAAATGAAGGTTCAATCATCCACTGTACATTTTTATTTCCTTCTCTTTGTCACATGGGCTAACGACTTTTGAAAGGACCATTGAAAAAGAACTGATTTTTTTTCTCTTTTTTTTGTTGATATTAAAAAAAAAAACTTCTAAAAATCAAACAAAGCACTGATATTTTACATTGATTACATTTGTATATGCATGTACTATATATAGGTTCCAAGCAACCACTATAAAGGATCATTATTAGTCTTGAAACAGAGTATAACAAAACACACACATTGATCAATGGATGTCTTATATTCTTCTAACTGGCTTCATCAAGAGGTATCATCATCATTATCATCATAATCTTTTAATTTATTCATACGAATTCTTAATATATTTTTGAAACGCAGAGCATTGATGAGATGAGGCAGAATCTACAGAGCACTCTGTTCGAACTAGAGACACTGAAAATGGAAGCTAATGAGAAATCAAAAACACACAGAGAAGAAGTGAACCAACTTCTCAATCTCCTCAAATTCACTCAACAAGAACGAGACGAAGCTAGACAACAACTATCCCAATTCATCTTCCAAAACCCTACTTCAAGAAGCACCACTGAATCAAACAGCTTCTCTCAAGATGTATCTTCTTCTTCTTCCTCAGAACTCTCCAGCTTCCTCAACGTCAATCCTCAGCCGTTGATGAATCTTGAAGTTCCAACGGCTCATAATCATCATCAGCTTGATCCTCTAGACGTTCTTGTGATGGGGAAAGCTTTTCCAGAAACGGGAAAGCTTTTGAAAGCGGTGGTTGAAGCTGGACCGCTTCTTCAAACGCTTCTTTTGGCAGGACCGCTACCAAAATGGATCAACCCACCGCCTCAAACGCAGCGTTTTGAGTTACCTTCTCTCTCGTTTAGAGGGTCCGAGGTTGATAGTAAATGTGATTCTCTGACGTGTTCTGGTTCGGTTAATAGTATTGGGTTCGGTTCGAGTTTGGTTATCGATCAATCAATGCTAACCGGAAAGAGGCAGAGATTAGAGTAGCGAATCGATCATTTTACAAGATTCTAATTTCTAAAAGCAGTTTTGTAAGTTGGGTGATTATATTTGTCCCTTCTATATAAAACTATAATTCCAGAAAAAAGTAATTTATGGTTGATGATTACATAAGAATGAATCAATTTATAAATACAAAATTCAAAAGTGTTCGTTTCTATCAAAGGCTTTTGGTCAAGCCAAAGGCTGATCGTTGTTATCAGAGATATAAATGTGACCCATCTTCTTGCGTTTGGTCTCCATATATCTTCTGTTCTCCTTGGTGATTGGTGTCACCACCGGCACACGGCCAACTACAGCGAGTCCGTACCCTTTCAGACCGGTGAACTTTGCGGGGTTATTCGTCATCAGTCTCATTGTTCTTACTCCTATGTCTCGAAGCATCTACATTGGGCCATTCCAAAACCAATAAAATTTAGAGAAAGTAATTGTATATCGATCAATGGCTATGAGTTAGCTGTAAAATGTAACTAAACCAACCTGAGCACCGATACCATATTCACGAGAATCAATGGATAGGCCCAGTTCAACATTGGCCTGAACAGTGTCGTGTCCTTCGTCCTGCAAGTTATAAGCTCTAAGCTTGTGACCAAGGCCAATGCCTCTTCCTTCGTGGCCACGAAGATACACAACGACTCCTCTTCCCTCTTTCTCGATTAGCTCCATGGCTAAATCTAATTGGTTTCCACAGTCACACCGCGCTGAGCCAAAAATGTCCCCGGTTAGGCACTCTGAATGCACTCGTACCAGAATGTCCTCACCATTTCCGACATTTCCCTGGTCACGATTCAGACAGAAACAAACATGAGAATGGTATTAGAATCGAATCTTTAGCAGTCCGGTTATCCAGTTGGTAGTTCTGAGATGACACCAATGCAAATTGATCAAGATTTTGAAGCAAGTGGTGCTTGATTTACCTTAACGAGGGCAATATTTTCGGTTCCATCGAGTTTAGATCGATAACAATAAGCTTGGAAAAGACCCCATTTGGTAGGCAAACGAGACACTGTGATTCTCTCCACAAGCTTATCGCGCTTTCTTCGATATCTACGAGTACATCAAGCTAATCAAAGTTTAGCAGATTTACTTGTTTCCAGAGTTATCTATCTTCTCAACACATAGTCTTCTTCTTCTCTAACCTGATTAGATCAGTCAACGATACAATGGGAATGTCGTGTTCTGTAGCAAGCTTTTTCATATATGGTAGTGAAGCCATTGACCCATCTTCTTGATCAAGAATAGCTGAAAGAACAGAGACAGGACGTAAACCAGCCAATATCATTAGATCCACTGAAGCTTCAGTGTGACCAGCTCTCCTTAAAACTCCACCATCTCTGTACTTGAGAGGGAATACATGACCAGGCCTCCTGAAATCATCTGGTTTAGCTTCCAGAGACGAAAGTGCAAGAACCGTCATCGCCCTGTCTGAAGCTGATACTCCAGTTGATGTTCCGGATTTTGCATCCTGTCACCAAGAAATTTACCAGAACTCAGAAGCAATGAAACCATCTTAAGAATTATATATGTTCCTGCTAATCTCGTTACCACAGTGACCGTGAATGTTGGAGCAGAGGAGTCTTCGTCTTCCATTTCAGGTGACATGAGTGTAAGGCTTAATCTTTCAAGGTCTTCTTTCTTCATCCCAACTGAGACAATCCCAGAACCATTCTTAATCAGAAAGGCTATGTCTTTTGGACTCGTTAGAGTTGCCGCCATAATCAGATTCCCTTCAACATCCCCATTTTCATCGTCAACAACGATCACAAACTGAACGTAAGTGATATTTTTTAGTAAGACCGAATCTATACAACTGAAAAAAGAGATAATAATCAATGGTCTTCAAGAAAATCCCAAAGAACAAACCTTTCCTTTGCGTAAAGTTTGCAGAGCAAATTCAATAGAGGAATAACCTTGAGAAGGACAATCTGGATCACCCTCTGCGTCACTCACAAAGAAATCATCAGTCTCAGGTGTGATTTCCGCGTCAACAGAATCAAACAACGACTCGTCGGTTCCTCTCAGAGGACTTTCATCAAACACGTTGCGATCACTATTCTCACTAGCCTTGATATTCCAACGTGAACCATCAGTCAATCTCCAGCAAGTATTAGCAAACCTAGGAGACCTATACGAGCCATTGATGAAGCTGTGAGCGAAAAAGATTCGAGGATGATGATATAAAGCAGAATCCATCATCTACGTAATGAAACATATATATCTTTCTTCGTACGACTCGCTCGGCTTCTCTTCTCCTTGGAGTTGTTTTCAACACAAAACCGAAATCTGAAAATTTAAGAATTTCAGACATTTTTTTAAGGCTGGAAGAAAAAAATCAAGACCACCAGTTTAAGATTTATGATTTATCTTCTTTCGTCGTCATCGTACTAACTAAGTGGTGCTTCTTTGGGGCCACACGTTCGTTGATCGCGAAGAAAAACTATTTAACATAAACGGAAACCCTCTGGCTTGTGTGGAAGGTTTTGACCTTTGTCTTGTTGCTGACGTGGCGGATACTTAGAAAACATCAACGAACAGAACTTTAAAAAGGGCGGAAATAAAGGAAAAGAGAAAGAGAGAAAGAGGACGGTGGAGGAGCAAATCGGATCGAGACGGTGAAGTCGACGGAGAAGTCGCCGGAGATTTTATTACGGTTTCTAATCTGTTTATAAAAGGAGAGAGAGTGAGAATTAAAGAAAAGTTTTCTCCGATCTCATCGGATCAGCCGTTGTATTCTTACCAATCCGTCGTCTAGCTTGAAATCTCTGAGCTCAAAGGTGTATTACAGTCACTAGTAACTGTGATTTCGCACGCTTACATTACGAATCAGAGCTTGTATTGTGTGATTAGATTGGTTAATTTATTGTAGGTTTTGTGTTCAGAGGTGGATGGTCCATGGCTGAGCCGGAAACAGTAAACGGAGGAGTGAAAGAGAACAAATTATGGAAAGGAGTATTCGCAGTTTCCGGCATTATGTCTACTCTTGTAATCTATGGTGTTCTTCAGGTCTGTCTTGTTTTCTCTGTGAAATCTCTTCCCTTTCTTCTCTTTGTATGATTAGAAGTTTTTGTTTTTTTTTTTTGTTTTGTGTTTGTGATTTTGTAGGAGAAGATAATGAGAGTTCCTTATGGAGTGAACAAAGATTATTTTAAACACTCTTTGTTTCTTGTTTTCTGCAATCGGCTCACTACATCAGCTGTCTCTGCTGGTGCTTTATTGGTAAACTAGCCAAAAAAGACAAACCAACTTTGTGTTTGTATTCATACTTATTTGCCAAAGTTTTAAAGAACCCTTTTTTTGGGGTTTTTTTTTTTAATTTGTAGGCAAGCAAGAAAGTTTTGGATCCTGTAGCTCCGGTTTATAAATATTGCCTTATATCAGTGACTAACATCTTAACCACAACATGCCAATACGAGGTTGGATTTTAATCTTAAATGTATGAACTTTTGTATGTCTACTTTTATAATTATTGGTTTTACTAATCTGTAATGCTTCCAGGCTCTCAAGTATGTGAGCTTCCCTGTCCAAACTCTTGCAAAATGTGCTAAAATGATACCAGTAATGGTAAGTTGTAACATTCTTTTTTTTTTTTGGTATGAGATGGAAACTCATGTGTTTGAGTTTAGCATCCACCATTCTTATATCTGTGCTCTGTGTAGGTGTGGGGAACGCTTATTATGCAGAAGAAGTATAAGGGATTTGACTATTTAGTGGCTTTTCTGGTGACCCTTGGCTGCTCTGTCTTTATTCTTTTTCCGGTATAAACCTCTCTATACTCATTACCCAATCAAAGGCTTCGGTTACTTAGACTATCACATTTACCATGAACATCATGTTTGTTTTATGTAAATCTGAGCTGTAGGCAGGAGACGATGTTAGTCCGTACAATAAGGGAAGGGAAAATACTGTTTGGGGTGTTTCCCTTATGGCTGGTTATCTTGGGTATGTGTATCCTTGTTACTCGTTCCACTGTTTTTGCGATTATACTGAGATTTTGTTGTCTGGTTTTAAAACTAGGAATCTTGATTGTGTATTTGGTAATTGACTCACTAACAGGTTTGACGGCTTTACAAGCACATTCCAAGACAAGCTCTTTAAAGGATATAATATGGAGATACATAACCAAATATTCTACACAACACTTTGTTCTTGTGTTTTGAGTTTCACAGGTGAGAATCTTACTTGTTTCTGCAATCTTTAATATAAGAGTCGCATTCTTTTCTATGGACACTGGACCATTAATCGTTTTCCTTTGTGGGTTCGTTTCGGCTGGTCCTAGGAAAATTCTTTAGAAAGAAGGCTTTTCTTTGTTTATTTTGTTTTAGTTATATATCTGGGCTCAATTTATTTTGACTTTTAGACCTCTGCAATGACAACTGATTCAATCTTCAGCTGATGATTATTAGGCTAAAGTGAGGTTTTATGTTAGTGATATCAACATGTTATTAGTTGCAATTTTTTTTAAGATTTCTCTGTTTCTGAGTGTGTTTCTCAGAGTCAGATTTCATCTCTTCTGCATAAAAACCTTAAACCTCAGTGCTTAAATCTTAAAAAGAAGATCACAATGTGGTCAATTATTCTCTATCCTTACCATTATGTAAATCTTATCGTTGATGTAGGACTTATATTGCAAGGGCATTTACTATCAGCTATAGATTTTGTTTCTCTGCATAGGGATTGTTTACTCGACATCGCTCTGCTTTCTACGGTTAAGTTTAAGTTTCCTCTATCCTTCTACTTTATCATTACATTACCATGTTGTTTTTTGTCCAAATTAGCTGGTTGCATTTTTGTAGTCTAATAATAGGTCACAAGAGGCGTGTATACAAATCCATGATTATATAATCGAAACAAAAGGCTTTGATGACATTTCATGATACAATCTTCCTCTCTTGTTTCTTTGTTTACCACTGAACTTACCAGGGACTGATAATGTGCAGGTTGCAACAGCAAGCCAGTTCTTCATTTCGTACACAATTAGGACATTTGGTGCTCTAACATTTGCTGCAATCATGACGACCAGACAGGTATAGAGCAAACTCGATCTCAATCCAACTAATCTGTCTTAATAACTGACAACATGATCCATTTATAATCCAACTAATCTGTCTTAATAAAGCTTGCAAGCATCATGCTCTCATGCATTTGGTTTTCTCATCCTCTTAGCTGGGAGCAATGTATCGGATCGGTATATTTTCGATCCTTTTTACAATTTTTGGAACTTTATGTTATACTTTTGACTCTTTGACTAACGGAATTCGCTCGATCAGGTCATCGTTTTCGGGTCTTTATACGCGAAAAACTTACTGAACAACAAGAAAAAATCACAAACGCAACCACCGCCTCCAGAACTTCCGCAGTACGAAAAGGCTGAGGGCCCTTAAGAAGGAATATTTAACACCACTGAAGGTTTTTGCTCTTGATATAACCCTCAGAACAAAACAGAACTAGCCGTTAGGAAACTGAAATTAGCATTCATATAGACTCTTTGTATTTGTTTCATCTCTTTGAAATTTTGTTGAATCTCGTGTAGATTTGATGATCTTAGAAAAAAGAAAACTGAATCCAAATTTAAATGAACCAAAAACTGATCCACAGCCTAAATTTATGTAAAAGTAAAGGACTCGAGCTCATCTTTTATTTTATATACAAGTTTTCTTTTTGAATTGGTGCAATTTTTAGATACCATAACTGAAAGATTAAAAAGTGGTTGTAGTTGGTTAGAATTTCTGACGTTAGCCTTTGAGATAATCCGATTGACTCCCAACAGCAAGACTTTCCCTTTTTATCACTTTTTTGTGTTTACTTTAAAATTTACCTATTTTGTATTTCTAGCATTTTAATATTCTTCAATAAATTTTAAATTCTAAATATTAAATTCTAGCAGTAACAAAATGTACCTGGTCATCATCAGAAGAATAGTTCAAAGAAGAAAGAGAGAGAAGAAACTGATCTTGTAAACATTATAATAAGGTCTTCTCTCACATTTTTTTTAATGGTGACGGTATCAGTCTTTTATATATATATATATATATATATATATATATATATATATATATATATATATATATATAGTGGACCTATTCTTAGTTTCTACACATACTTGAATACTTCAAACGAAGAGATAACCCTAAAGAAAATTTCTTTAAGTTTCAATTGATAAGAATTTGGTTGTTAATGGTAATCATTGAAACGTTAGCTGATTAACTACTGCATATAAAAAGATTGTACGTAAGTTTCTGCAGAAACTGAAAATATTAATCAAATTGTGTGTATAAATTTAGAATACTGATCGAGTTTGCTTTTTATTGCTATGGTTCCTCCCTCGTTTTTATAAGTTTACTTATTTGATCATAAAGATGAACCAAAAACAATAAACGAAGACGTTTTCTTATGGAAGTTATAAATTCGTAACTATATATAAGACGACGTCAAAACGAAAGGTCCAAAATTCACACCTTGGACAAAAATAAATATTCAAAAACAATTAATATCGTCATCACAGATTCGTTAAATATATAAAAAAATTATATTTTGGTCTTCAGATCAGAAACTAATATCAAAAGAAAGCTCATATAAGCAATATTTTGCGTGACCAAGTTTCGTTCAACTCATAATTGCTAATTCAAAGTCAAACCGGTGCGTATATAAGGAAGGTGTTACCTACATAAGCTACGTAATCTAATTAAATACCTACATGGCTAGTTACGTAGTTCTTATTCATACACACATGTGTGATGTGTGCATAGTCGCGATGAAAATTCATGTGTCATTTAGTATGTAACTATGTATATAATTTCAAAACTGATGAATAAATAGTAGGACTATATAACTAAACTAATCTATGTACACATACACGGTAGTTTCCTTACTTACATTGTATACGTTGTCATGAAAGTGAGAAATTAATCTTCAACATCATGTATAGAAAAACACTCAACTTAGGTTTATATATGAATGAAATATACTCAAAATTAATGATGCATGCCAAGTATGAAATCAGTCTAAGTATCATATGTACAATATGGATGGTGTTTTTTGGAAAGATGACTATGAAACACGTGGTTTGGAATGGATCTTATACCCATAGAATGGGTGATCGACCTTTCTAGACCTTAATGAGAAAATATATCTCAGGCAACACAATAGACGTAATGCTTAGATTATGACGAATTCAGTGGGATATATGGTTGTATAGTGTTAAACTCGGAAGTTTAGTAGGCATTGCCTCTGAGTTACAAATGCCGCTTTAAACCACCTAAATAAACTCATATAACCAATCGGATTGTGCTGCCAAACTCAGTTCAAACCCAATTTAAGTTAAACCCTAAAATTAATTGAATCAAACGCTCTCAGTTTTTCAATTGGTATAACCGTACAAGATCAAACTATTACAACAAAACACTCTCAGTTCACAGAACAGACAGTGCCGGCCCTTGGCATAAGCAAAGGAAGCGGCTACTTAGGGCCTCAAGTTGATATTGTATTGTCTCACATTTTTTTAAGTAAATGTTTGTGTATTTTGTATGATTTTTTCAAGTTTTTTTTACGTATTGAATTTAGCCATGTAATTTTCTAACGGATCATGTAAGTTAATATTATTATTTTTTACTGAAGTACGTGTAGATGTATTAAGTGGTTCAAACAAAAGAAACTTACATTATTTGTCGTGTAATCATAAAAACATATATACATGTTACCAAGTTATACAGCTAAATTTGACAAAATAGTAGGATTATTTTTAAAAATAGATTTTGGTCGACAAATTTTTTTCTCCTTAGTACACTAAAAATGTTTGGACCGGCACTGAGAACAGAACAACATGGCAACATCTCATATATAATACCGATTCTGTATGACATCAACTATTTTTTGCTAACGTTATATAACTTATACATGAACTAATGATCTCTTAAAAAAAACAGTCATGGGACTAATAACAAAGTAGTCTTCGATGGACTATCCATTCATAATTTCATCAACAGGTTATTTGGATAGATCCGTAAATAAAGCGGTCAGACTTAGTAAGGTCAAATTCTTAATTTAATATGATTACTCGGACCAAACAAAAAGAAAACAAAAACTAAGTGCTCTAAAAAGAGAACAAGTGGGCCGGCTCCTGTCTAGGCGAAACCCCTAGGGGCCAATGAGGACCATATACGTATTTTTTGAATTGCATGAGTGGGTGACTTTAAGCTTTATCCTAGTCGGCAACTTCCACTCGACTCACGTGTTACTTATGGTGAATCCATCTTTAGATTCTCTCTTTGTCACTGTCTTTTACCCGTTTTAGAATTATTTTACTTTTCCACGACAATATAAAAAGAATTATTGCAATTTTCCGTTAGCTAACTAATTTCAGTACCAATTACTATAAAATAACACAAATATTCTACGAACACATAAGTATATACTGCCTTGCTACCTTCCTCACGTTGAATTTTGGTAACTGCCGTTTCGTTCCATTGTCGGTTCAATTATCTTTTTAGTTAAAAGTGTGGTCGGTTGATTACTGTAATATTATACTCCCTCCGTATTTTAATAAGTGTCGTTTTAGAATTTTTATTTTTTTGAATTGGATGTCGTTTTCAAATTTCTATACAAAATTTATTACTTTTTAATGTTTTATGATATCATAAAACATTAAAAAGTAAAAATTTTTGCATAGAAATTAGAAAACGACATCTAATTTTTTAAAAAAGAAAATCCTAAAACGACACTTATTAAAATACGGAGGGAGTATCATTTTATGAAATCACTTAGATCTGACTAATCCGATCATACTTTTGATCAATATATAAAATGTTAAATTTGTAAGCTTTTTGAGTATGAATTGTAAGATGTAGTTTAACGTTTATCTGTGTATTAATGGATAGTTTTAATTTCACAGTAAAAGACTGATTGGGAACATATCTAACCATACAAAACATTAAAATCTGAAACAAGAGTCTTGTAATTGATTTAATATTTGATTGTTAGGTTTACACCAATGAAACTGTATATTATTGAAAATGGTTTAAGATGGAAAATTTTGTATTGTGTTCTCTTCTCCCTCATAATTAAGAGATGGAGAAAAACTCTGAATTAGTAGTCGTATTATGGCAATTTAGGATCTTTGAACATCTGTTAAAAGACTGTGGATTTCATTTATGTGGCGGCAGGACGCAATTTTCAACTTATAAGGCAAGGAACCTTCCTCCCTTCCAAAAATACCAATCTAGTAGAAAAGCTAACTAACAGTTGTATCGTAATAAAACTAATTAACAGTTGCGTTCTATAATCAAATAAAATTGTTTTTTTTTCCATTACATCCGCTAAAAATATTAATACCATACAGAAAAGAACAAGCTGTTTACATATAACAGACAAAACCAAACTCTAACACACGGACAAAAACATTAATATCATTCTTAATTCATATCATACATAATTTTGCTGTTTTTTATGATTTGTGCACGAGAGTTTCCAAGAATTTAAGATCATATCACGCATATCTTTTTATCAAGAATCATAGATGACGTACTACTAATCGCTAAAATTATACTACTCCTTCGGTTTCATTTTAGTTGTCGTTTAAGGTTTTCTCACACAAATTAAGAAAATCATTAAATTTTATATTTTATCTTTTATTAATATATTTTATAAAAAAATTTATTGGCCGAAACATTAAAATAATATGGACAAAACTGGAATTTTTACCAAACATTTGCATCGAAAACCTAAAACGACAACTATTATAAAACAAAATTTTAACTATAAAACTATAAGTAAAATAAAACGAGGGAGTAATAGTTTGTCAATTTCGTGGCATTTAAGATTGACAGCTTTAGGATATAAAGTCTTTTTAACATTACTGTATTATTCTTACGAATCCTATAAAATTATAGTATGCAGTAGGCCTGGGTAAAAAAACCGTACCCGAGTACCCGAACCGAAACCGACCCGAAAAAACCGGTTCGGGGCGGGTACGAGTATTAGCTATTTACCCTATTGGGTCTTGTATTGTCGTACCCGTGGGTATAGGGTAAAACCCGATCCGAACCCGATCCGAACCCGATACCCGAACGGATACCCGATTACCCGAAATTACTTATACTTATACATATAAAAACTTTATATATATGTAATATTTGAGCTAAATACATTTATATCCAAATATCCGAGAGTAATTACCAAAAATTAAATGCACTTATATTTATATATTTAAGACTAAATATATTTATACGCGAGATGCTTGTAAATTTTTTAAATATTTGGACAAAATTCCGGTTATTCGGATAAATTTTTGGGTGAAACTCGGATATTTGAGTAAAATTGCGGATAAAATTTGGATATTAGAGTAAAATTTCGGGTATTTGGTAAAATTTTGGGTATTTGGGTATAAAATACCCGAACCCGATGGGTGCCCGATTTTTTCGGGTATTTAGCGGTTCTAAAAATCTAAACCCGAACCGACCCGAACCCGATTAGACCCGAACCGAAACCGAACCGATATTTTAGATTTACCCTATTGGATCCTAAACTCCTCTACTCGAAAGACCCGTACCCGATCGGGTTTTACCCAAATCTGACCCGCATACCCGAATGCCCACCCCTAGTATGCAGTTACCTTTTGCGATACTTTTGGTTGGTGAATTTAATAGCATTTTCATTTCACAGCTGCAGATGAAAGCAGCAATAAATGTAAAAAAAGTTCGTCAAAATTGACTAAAACTAATCTGTTTCCCCAATGTCTTGTCTTAATTGACACCGCGTTTGACTAATCAACCATTCTCCTCCACATATCTATACGTACACTCACATATACACATATACGTATATTTCATTGAAAAAGCCGTCGTTTCTATATATATATATATATATATATATAGCTCATTCCTCCACCTTCCTCATCTTATCTACTTCACTTTGATTACAAACAACAAACAAACAACAAACAAACCAGAAGTTTTATTTTTGTTAAAGGGTAACCAAAAAAAAAAACAGAGTACCTTCTTCTTCACACATAAAAAGAGAGTTACCAATAAAAAAAAAACAGAGCAGGCCACAAAAATGGGGAAGCACTTATTCCGATCATCTCCTCCGCCGGAGAAACCAACAGCTCATCTCTCTCTCGCGGAATCAGCTGTTCAAGAATGTATGAGCAACATCAACGCCGTCATATCCAAATGGACTTCTCCGGCTGCTTCTTCCTCCGACGAGTTCCTCTTCTCCACCAACAGTCGTCGTGAAGCAGAGGAGTTTGTTACAGCCGTCAGACACTTACAAAGCACGATGCATCGTTTGGTTTCCGTTAATCCTTCCTCGGAGAAGCTAATCTACGCTCAGAATCTGATGCAATCGGCGATGAGGCTTCTTGAATCAGAGTTTCATCGTGTCTTGAAAGCGAACCGTGAGTATTTAGATCCAGAATCCGTCTCTGTACGTTCTTGCAGATCTTCAAGATTCAGTACTTCGACAACGACTAGTGTTTCCGATTCAGAAGACGAAATCACTTACGAAGAAAACGCCGACGAAGAGCATAGATTCTCCGGTGGAGATTCCGACGCCATGGATGATCTCAAGATGATTGCTGATTGTATGATCTCAACTGGTTACGCTAAAGAATGCGTTAGGGTTTATAAAACCGTACGGAAATCGATTGTTGATGAGACTCTGCATAATCTGGGAATGGAGAGATTCAATCTTCATCAGATTCAGAAAATGGATTGGGAGATTCTTGATTCGAAGATCAAAACATGGTTAAAAGCTGTGAAATTAGCTGTTCGATCTTTGTTCTTCGGTGAGAGGATTTTAGCTGATCATGTTTTTGCTTCCTCTGGTTTAATCGTTGAATCTTCTTTCACTGAGATTACTCAAGAAGGAGCTTTGATTCTCTTCACTTTCCCGGAATATGCTGCGAAGATCAAGAAACTAACTCCTGAGAAAATGTTTCGGTTTCTTGATATGTATGAAGCTCTTGCGAATCTCTACGTGGAGATTGAATCGATTTTCTACTTCGAATCAGCAGCTGCGGTTAGATCTCAGGTGATTAACTCGTTAGCTAGACTCGGTGATGCGACGAGGTTGATGATGACGGATTTCGAATCGGCGATTCAGAAAGAAACTTCGAAAACTCCGATCATCGGCGGTGGTGTTCATCCTCTGACTCGTTACGTTATGAATTACCTCTCATTCCTCGCAGATTACAGTGAATCAATCACTGCGATTTTCGAAAATTGGAAGCTAAGTGTGCCGACTCCGTTACCGGATTCTTTATACATCAGCGGCGGCGATGAAGCGAATCCGGAGGATTTGTATTCATCTCCGGTGTCTGTACGAATCGCTTGGGTGATTTTACTCACGCTTTGTAAAATCGACGGCAAAGCTCAGCCGTATAAAGATGTTGCTCTGTCTTATCTCTTCCTCGCCAACAATCTCCAATACGTCGTCGTTAAAGTCCGATCGTCGAATCTGAAGCTTCTTCTCGGCGACGATTGGGTGTTTAGGCACGAAGAGAAGGTGAAGCTTTATGCTGATAAGTTTGAGAAGCTCGCGTGGGGGAGAGTGCTGGATTTATTACCGGAGATTCCGACGGAGGAGAATTCGCCGGAGGAAGCTAAGGATTTGGTCGGGAGATTCAACGATGAGTTTGAGACGTCGTACCGGAAACAGACGTCGTGGGTTATACCCGACCCGAAACTTAGGGACCAGATTAAAATCTCGTTGAGTCAGAAACTTATACTGGTTTGTACCGAGTTTTACCAGATGAACCGGTTCGGTTTGGTTGGAGATAATGAGGCTGTTGTCAGATATACCCCTGAAGATGTTGGAAATTACCTCTCGGATCTTTACTTTGGGTCTAGAGGCTCAGGGAGTGTTTCGACAACTGGTGGATCTGGATCCGGATCCGGATCTGGATCCGGATCCGGATCCGGAGCGGGTTCGTCGACTACGGGTAAATCTCGCGGCGGACGTAGTTATTGAAGGAAAAATCTCGTGATATTTTTTCTTTTAGTAGTTTGTGTGGTTATAGTTTAACCGATAGTGATTGATGTATCGAATCTCTTTTTCAGTTACTTGTGTACAGATATGTTGAATTATTTGATTTCTTCTTGTCTTTCTTATCAAATCATTCGATTATTTTTGGAACTTTGTGATTTATCAACGACAAAAGAAAGTACAAAGATTTTTATCCGACGCTTGAAGATTGAGCAAATAGACCATATACGTAAAAGACAATCATAAGTAGTAGCTCTCACTCTCTTGTCTAATTTTAGTTCTTTTGACTAACTGTAATTTTTTTTTGTGGTATATAACGCCAAGTTGGTACGAATCCATTTGAAGACAATAGAAATACAAAGTACAAATTTCAAATGCAAATTGCTTTATCGAATAAATATGAAGCTGACATTACCATAAATTTATTATAACAAACAGAAATGTTGACAAAGATAGGAGGGTCGACGAATCTAAACATGTACAGATGTACTCATTAATGCTTTAATTAGGCGATTCCCGATACGCAGTCTCACGTTACAATTAGTAGTACTAAATAAAAACGTAAACAAAATTCAATCTCCCCATTATGTGCCATGTTTAAAATCATTTGTGTTGCGGTTATATTACGCGTTCTTTGTCTATAGCTTTATTCCAAAAAATAGATCATGAAATATAGCATGATGATAATGATAGTATTATTTACGAAAAAAAAGAAGATAATGATATTATTTAGGCCCATGGAAGATTTATAGGTCCCTTACCTCTTTTTACTTTATGAGCCCATCTTATCTTTAAATCATATTCCAAAGCGTATCCGTTATAATTTGCAGAAGAGATTCAACATAACATTCACGATGGATTATAGAAACATTCGTTTATTCATTATGATGAGATCTTACATTCATATGATTTTAGAAAGAAAGCGACAATTTCACAACACAACAAACCCAAAAGAAAAAAGAAACACAAACTTAAGCACACAAGCTTTTTATTGCACACACCAAATCTGCATTTTCAATCTTCATATTCAATTAGCCGAGATATCAATCGACTTGACTTGAGGCTTCTTCTCTGGCGCTTTGGGAACCACAACCGTAAGCACACCATTCTCCATTTTTGCCTTCACTTCCTCCATCTTTGCATTCTCCGGCAACCTAAACCTCCTCATAAACTTCCCACTAGCCCTCTCCACACGGTGCCACTTATCGTTCTTCTCTTCGTTCTCCTTGCTCCTCTCTCCGCTAATCAGCAGAACGTTCTTGTCTTCAACCTCAACCTTCACTTCTTCCTTCTTCAGTCCCGGTAAATCCGCTTTGAACACGTGTGCTTCGGGGGTCTCCTTCCAGTCCACTCTTGCGTTTGTAAACGCTGCCACATCACGAGCGGTTGAAGCGTTTGCTAACGCAGAAGATGGCGTGAAGAATCCTTCGAATGGATCCCATACGTCTTGCGAGAACGGATCGAAGACGTTTGATCTACGTCCTCCGAAAATGCTTGGAATTAGAGACATCGTTTGTTGCTTTTCTAGTGATTTTCTTGCTGTTTTGATCTGATTTCTGAGATGAGTAATTGGTCCATATTTATAGGGAACTAAATGATGAAGAGAGAACGTTCTTGGAGTTTCTTGAATTAAAAAGGAAATGCTCTTTTTCTAAGACCTTCGCTTGTTATCTAGAGTCTTTAGACACATACATACACAATGATCACTTGATGAAGTGACCAGATTTTTCTTGGCATTTCATGAAGTTTCGGTTGTTGAAATAAGAACGACATGCAATCCTTGGTTACAACTTAAACGGCGTGCCGTTTTGCTTAGATGTATTATCCTCTTGAGATACGGGCTCAGTGAAGCGGATCGTCTTTGTTAAAAGCCCATCTCTTATTTCGGTACATTTGTTCTCAATTTGTTTAAATTAAACTGAATGTACATATTTTCTTTAAGTTAGATTCTTAAAAATTTTCAAACGTTGATCGGGAAAAATAAAATAGAGTTTTAAGCGTTTTAAGTATAACAAAATGAGCCTCAAAAAAAAAAAAAACTACGGAGAATATATAATTGAAGGATTCTCTCAAGATGATTAGAGTATACAGCCGAAGTAAGAAAGTCTAAGGTGGTGTTATTCAATGATGGATTTTAATAGAATTGAAATCCAACACTAATCCAGTGTTATTCAACTAATGATTATAAATCTAACGTTAAAATCTGGTGTTATTCAATGGTGGAGTTAAAGTCAATTCTTTAAAGTTTGTAAAATCCAGTGTTATTCAAAACTAAAAGACTTGTAAAATCTTTGTATATTAAGTCATTTCAAATGAAACCTTTTTGGAGTTTCATGAGTAAATTATTAGAATCAAAATTCAAGATATAATGCAGAGATTTTGAAATCCACACAAACAGATTCTTAAAACCAATATCAGAAAACAAATCTAAACCTTAAAGAATTGACTTTTAACTCCACCATTGAATAACACCCCCTAAATCAGAGAACAAAGGACAAAGTCAAGATTTAAGATATAACTATTTGCCAAAGGAAAATTATAGTAAGTTCTCGAAATAACAGTTGACGATAAATTTCCGAGAATGTCAACAATCTTTTAATGGATTTTATTTTGTCTCCATATTATATATACCAGAACTGAGCCACGTTTTTGTTTTTACAAACGTAGACATCATATTTACGCAACAAGTAATACTAGAAAAGGAAATCTAAATTATTCGATTCAAGTGTCGGTTATTGTGATCCAAATCTCAACTTATTGCCTGTTCATACCATGCTTGAACCAGAAGAAATGAACAATGAAAGTAACTGTGATTACCTTTTTGGGAAACTTGGGGTTAAAAATTGAAAATGTGAGATGGTTTGGTTTCTAATCAATAAAACTTGCATGAACGAAAGAGAGAAAGAGATAGAAATGAAGAGAAAAGCTTTACATTGTAAAGATGCTACTAATTGAACAAACCTACATGTTGTCAATGCTGCAGCAAGCTTGGTCTCTTTTCCATGAGCTCGTACTTGACAAGAAAATGTTCCTGCGATAAACATCCCCAAAAATATTCACTAAGAACACTGCAAAGTCAAGAACAAGGAAATAGATATTCCTGCAATAATCGTTGTCTTACCTTTCTGACTGTTTTGAACGAATTTGGATCGAGGTATTCATATGTCCCTCTTTCATATGTAGCTGCCCTGACTAAAGGTTCCCCAACTCTGAAGAACCATAATCTGAGTTCCTTGTGGTAAAACCAACCTCTTTCGTAACTGCAAGGTGTCAATCAAACTCAAAAGTTTCAGCACAAGAGAGCGTACAGTAAACGAATTATCAATGATTATGGTAGAAAAATAACATACAGTTCATCTGCTGCGAATAGCTGTGCTTCATCTTTCGGCATACTGGAACAATAATTAGAGCAAAGTAATAAGTTTAATTCCACAAAGATAATTCATGAGTTGGCAAATGTGACCGTCGAATGCTGATCTATTAACAGACCTGTAAAATGTGTAGAACAATAACTCGTAGGAGAATCTTTTGAAACTAGCTCGCTGCAACAAAACGGAAATGATAACACATTTGTTAATAAAATCGAGAAAATACATTGTTGGTACTACTCACAAGATTAGAGGGAACTTACAGTTAGAGGCGGAGGTGGTGTGGCGTAGTAACAATTTGGTACTGTGAACTCGACCTCGCTCTTTGCCGGTTCATTGGTCCAGGGGGAAGCAAATGTCTTGTAAAGATTTCCACTTGAATTCAAATCCAATCCTAGTGTTGTCAAGTCGATGCCAAGAGCAAGTGAGGTCAATTCAGGGTTGCTCCTGTTTAGTACGTCTAACAAGCCAAGTAAGCAAAAAGGATCTGCCTCTGACTGTGTCGATTTCATCTCAGAATCTCTAAATTGGTTGATTGATGACATCTGTTGCACAGGAAACTGGGATTGATTTTGATGTTGCTGATACTGCTGTATAAGCTGATCATAACCAATACTGGAAACTGCATTGGGCGAGCTTAGAGGTCTAAGGCCAAGACCCTGTAGCCCACCAGTCTGATATTAAATAAGAATTGATGATAAGAGACGGTAGTTGGAACAAGGGTGGCCCAACCACAAGATGGAGTATCATAATTATATATATGAGATATGCAAATTGAGGAAAGTCCGCCACTTACAGATGAAGTATGTTGTGGCTGTTGTTGTGGACGATGTGATGAATATGTTGCTCCCAAGTTGAAACCACCAGATCTACCCATCTGCAAATTTGCAATATCCAAACATTAATTCACACCAACAATCATATCAACAGAAAAAGGCAGGAAAACACTTTGTTAACTTCGAAACTGTCAAAAGCTTACAGAAAAGTTTTGAGAGTGCATCATTGACATAGCATTGTCATGGAGTTGTTCTTTCTGATGCAAATCCATAGGATAATCAGAATTACCACCTGCAAAAAATCTACTACGCTTGTGAATGATCCAGCAGGTTTAGCTTACAGCATTAAGAAGCACAAATGTCAGGCACATCTTATCATCTTTCGGATGCAATAAGCTATTATAAGAAGGCAGTTAAGAAGTTTATGAACATCCTAACTATCTAGAACATCTGGAAACGGGCTTTCATGAGATTTTGGAGAATAGCAAAGGGAAAAACTTTTCACAATAGAGGAAACTAGAGAAGATATTCCTCACTTTGCGCACATAGAATATGCAAGACCCAACTTTACGCACAATACAATACAATGTTATCGACAATCAAAGACCAGCACCTTTATATCCAGGTAGAGCAGGAAAGTCTTCATTTTGGATGCTGAACTCCTGGTTTTGTTGGACAAGTGGGACACCTAAACCTTGTTTCCTCAAAGAGCCTGGAAACATCACCGTAAGAGCATGAGGGGACAAGACATGATATGGAAAATCTTTTCAAAAACTTATTTTATATTTAAGTACATGAATTTCAAAAGATCTTCAGATAAACTGACTACCTAGTTGTCCTTGAGTGCCACCAGCAGATCCAGGTCGACTTGTCAGCTGGGGAAAATCGTTGTTGATGTCAAAAAGAGAGCTATCGTTAGAGTGATCACTGAGCATCATATTGTTAACTGACTGAACATGGTTCTGCGAAAGTGGGCCACCACCAGCATGATAGGAGTTCCCCAGCATAGACATGACCTGAGATCCTGTATCATACATTTAGGGAATCAGCTAACTTATTGCATGTTTAGCTAAATAAGATTGTCAGTGTAAAGTAAACAAGTTCGTATTACAAACTCCAAAAAATCCTAGAGTATGTGAGCTAAATATATAGTCTGCTTTCTCTACATTATATAGTACTCACGTGAGTCTAGAGAAGTATAGACTACAAAAGTAAAACAAGTTCAACTGCTGATATCAATCAAACCTCCCTAAATGACTACTTATTTTAAGTCGCCATTAAGCAAACTACTTTCTTTACTTAGTTTCCACATCACTTCCTAGCTGCAATACCAAAGACCCATAGTCATACTCTTTTCTATTTACAATAATATAGAAAGAAGATAAAAAGGCTCAGTTGTATCGACTTACACGCAAAAGAATTTTGAAGAAAGCAAATGAAAAGAACTGGAAAAATCATATATACCTTGAGGAAGTACTCCACCCAGCATTCGGTTCTGTCCCTGAACATTTAATCCTGATCCGCTATTTGCTGCCAAATTTAGTCGAGAAGACAGACCAGGAATAGATAATCCACCAGAGCTAATATTCCTCCCCAAGTTACCTCCACCAACCATGTTTCCCATTGAATTTGTTATCCGAGGACCTGAATTTCCCAACAATTGGGATATTCCCATCCCTGGAACACTACTCCGATTACTGAGTCCTGCAGATGTAGAAAGAATTCCAGGAATAGAACCACCAACTCCATTAGCGGTACTATTGAATCCAGGGTTGCCAACAACATTAAGACCTCCTCTATTTGGGATTCCAGAATGCCCATGAGAGCTACCGTGAGACATCTACAAAGCAATCATCGTATAATATGAGACAAAGATTAAGAACATGACCAGTTGTTTTCACAGTATTTAAAACCAGATGCACCTGAGAGAGATTAACAGGTAGATTATTAGAAGCAAATCTTCCACTGGAAAAACCCCCATTAGGTTGTTGAACCCCGGCAGATGGTATACTATTCATACTTGAGTTTCTTGATGTAAGTGTACCTTGCATGTTCCCGACATTATAGTTCCCATGAATATTATGAAGTCCCTGAAGATTTCCTGCACGACGAATAATGTAGAAGTTACATAAATTCAGAACAAGGCAAAATACAGAAGGAGGTCAAGATAAGTATTACACCCACCAGTATGATGAAAAGAGGGAGACGGTGCACCAGATTGTCCAGAATAAGAAGCAGTAAACGATCTGCCAGACCCATCTGGTAAATTTGAAGCTGAACCATTGAGAGATGACTGCAAAGGCAAGAGCACAAGAATTCATAAAGGAGAGATGGTACAGATATAAATGATTAAGATGGAAAGAAAGGTTACAGTACATGAAGGTTTGACATTGCACGAACTGACTGATAATCAAGTGAGACAAAATATCATTCGGCGACAAGACGCGAACCACCACCTACAATCTGAGAGGGAATAAACGACGCACAGAAATGAATAGCCTGAAAAAAGAAGAATTCTATAAACTAAACAAAGGAGACAATACTTTAACATAAATCTTATTAACCATGGTGCAACACCAGACGAATTTACTGTATAAACTACATATTGTTCAAAGTAAGATTGAAATTCTCATTCTTTCAAGGTTTATCCCAAGCAAAACTTTTCATCCAGAAACAAGAAGATAATGAATCAGCAACCATGAAACAAACTTCTAGCAGGAAATCAGAAGTCTAGGAACGATTCAGAACGAGAAAAAAATCCAAAAAAAAAACTAACGAGGATCCAATCAACGGAAGCGTAATTCAGCTGTTGTGAAATTACGACTGAGTAAACAACACAGGATCTCAAAATTCAGCTATCGCGATGCAAACTCAATAGTAGGATAAGGAAATTGAACTCCGAAAACCCTAAAAATCGCGTGTTTTGAATCTGTTCACACTCACAGTAAAAGGAGAAGGATGCGTACGGAGGAAGAAGAAGAAGAAGAGAACAGTGCTCAATTCGAAAACCCTGGAAGAAGAATTGAGAGAAAGGGTTAAGAATCCGAAGAAGATTTTCGTGAGGTTTCGTAAATTGGGAAGAGCGGAGATTTTGTATCAATTTGGTGCCCTAAATCGGAAAAACGGATATAGGAACGAGAAGAAGCAAGATTTAGAAATTGGGATCGATAAAAATATTTATTAAATAAAATAACAAAGGAAACCAAAAAATTTAATTATTATTTTTGTGCCGAATGATTGGTGATAGAGGGAACGGGCCCCACGAAACCTTCTCAGTCACGAAGAGTGTTTGAGTAAGGAAACAATTCCTTATTTGCGGATTAATGTTTGGGCCTAATTGACCAGGCCCATTCACAATTTTACTTTCCAAATAAAGAATAATGATGTTGATGTTTTACTTTGTGGAATCAATAATCATGAAATCGTAGTGTAAAAGAAGAAAAACTGAAGTGGGTAAATTCTGCATACAAGATTACGAGGACTAAATAAAACAAAACGACAAAATGTGTGTATTTGAAGGTTGTAGTAGTTAAAGCTAAAAGTGTTGAATAGTAGTAGTAACTAGGACTCTTATTCACTTTTTTTTCTTCTACTCTTATTCAATTGCTAATTATTATTTTTTTTTTTTATATTTAGTAAACGAACTATCATCCAACTACATGAAAATGACGTTAGATCTTTCAAGATAATGAATATTACGTCCATTAATGCAATTCAATCATATGATATAAGCTTATCAAAGTTTACAAAAATAGAAAATGGCGGTTTCTTTAGAAGATAAATTATACAACTCAATCTGTGTTACGAAAAATTAACGTTATGTGTAATTTAATTACGTGACAACATGACCCGATATGGAAAATGCTTGACGATGAGTGGTCCAATAGCTTCAAAGACCCATGTCCCCTTAGCCTGATAACTGGTCATTCACTTAGTCAAGAGTCGGGTCATGTAAGTCATCCTTATCCTTCGGGATCTTGAGGTTTCTTCTACGAAGGGTGTTTGTGTTTGTGTTTGTTTTAAGTCAATCAATACAGTATAAAACAAATCTTAGGGTCATTCCCCTTGCGACATCTCAACCAATTTTTAGTTTTTCTGTTTAATTATGCTATAATATATAGAGAATTGTTGTTTCCACTTTCCAATCCAAACCAATGTGTCGGTAGACCACAGGTCCACCAATATCTCTGAGACTATTTCGCACAAAAAAAAATCATACATGCTTGAACTTGGATATCACACACGACACTAACACAAGCAATTTTATGTAAATGGTTTATACTTTATAGGTTGATATATATATAAGAATTATATTATTTTTTGGGCAAATAAGAATTATATTATAAGTTCCCTACTCTCTAGAAAATCATAGTGGGATCATCATATTGTAGCTAATTTGGGTAAATATAGTGGCATCTTATTGATCATTTCATGTAAACTATATTATATCTCATATTCTATATAGATGAATAGTGGGGTAGTTAATGTCGTCATTCTTCATATATTTTCAATCTAGAACTTTTAGATCTTTGACACATATATGTATGTGATCACTTCATTTCGGGTATGAATGGTTGTCTTTTTTAAAGTAATCTTTCAGAGGTATTTGTCCAACTCCAAAATTTGATGGAAAGTTTCTCTCTCAAAAAAAAAAAAAAAAATAGTAAAATAGTAAAATAGTAAAAAAAAATAGTAAAAATAGTATTACCCCTCTCAATCAGGGCTCTAAGAGTACACCCGAACATATTAAATATTTAAGCTTATGTTTAGTTTTGATTTATGAAAAATCTCAGGGCTCTAAGAGTACTGAATCAATCATAGCCTCCCCATAGGTATGGTGTGTTTATGAAAAATCCTTTTGAGAAATTATTTTAAAACAGTTGTCACTTATGAGAAATTTCGGACTTGAAACTTAAGTATAAAACATCTAGTATTTTTGCAACACTTTGGTGACGGGTAGGTAAAAATGCTTCCGGATATATTGGATATCCGACCCGTTTTTAAAATTCTTTCACAACAAATTTGTTGGGTCGGGTTATATTTAACCCAACTCATACACCGGATATTCCATATTTAATAATTTAGATATTTAGAAGATTTGATTAATATTTATAAATTATAATTATGGTTCTCCTATCATCTTTGTTTGATTTGTTTTTAACTGTTTTGAATCATCATATAATACATAAAATAAAATAAAAAATCAATTTTTTTTCTGCATTGATTCGAAATTTTAAAAACGGACATATATTATCCAATTGACGAAAATATGTGTTCAACGTTCTACATCGATTAAAATATTTAGACAATGATTCAGAATCATATCATAAATAAGAACATTAATAAAATAAATGAGTTTTTTTGCCGGACGGATTTGGCGGGACGGGTTTTTGAATCAACAATAATAAAAAAATTAAAATATCATTAATCCGCCGCTTCAATACGGATTAAATCCTTTTTTTAATACCAATTGTCCCGTGGTATAATGTTTCGTGGTCTTAGAGGATGATATGATTTGTAAATTTTTATATATAATAAATAGTTATTAAATATTAAAATAAAAACAAAACACGGGATGGGTTAAGAAATTACGGAACGAGTTATATTTCAGAAAGGATTTATATGACAGACGAATTTGAATCAATATTTATATACCACTTTAATACGGGTTAAATCCTCCGTGTATTAATAATTGTCTCGTGGACTCGTGGTATACCGTTAATTATATAACAATTATAAACTATAATTTAAATAAATATGTTATAAGGAGATACAATTTATAAAACATTTTTATACTAACTTTAAAATTAATCATAAATACCCTGTAAAAAAACCTTTAAAATACCTTGTAAATTTTTCCTGCCAAAAATTTTCCCGCCAAAAATTTAACGCCAAAAAAATTACGGAATCACTTTTCCCGCAAAAAAACTATTTTGGCGGCAAAATTTTTTGGCGGGAAAAAATTTTACGGGAAAATTTTACAAGGTATTTTAAAGGTTTTTTACAAGTGTTTTGGCGGGAAAAATTGAGGGATCACTTTTCCCGCCAAAAAGTATTTTGTATTTTGTGGACCTAATTTTGTTATATTTCCTTATATATTTGTAATATCTTTTATTAAAAGAAGGGTAATTTAGTCATTTTGTACATAAAAAGGGGTATTTTTAAAAATGGACAAGCAAAGGGGGCATTTTTGAAAAGGGGTATTGAAAAAGGGGCATTTTTGTGAGTCTCCCTTGTATAAATTGGTTGATGTGTGCTATTTAAAAGATCAATTGTAAGTTTGTAACAAAAGTTTGAGATGAAACTTCCAACAAAACAAACATGGAATAGTAAACTTATGATAATCTATTTATATTGCATGAACAGAAGCCGAAAATGATCATGTGCTTTCTTCATAAATACGGTCGGCAGTCGGCAGTTTGGTTTATATTCTTAAAAAAAATAAAAATTCACAAAACCCACATATGTTGACTTTCGTTCCAACCTCCACTACCTTCCTTAATTTTCTTTGAATAAACAAAATATATATTTGAGATTTATCATAAATTCATAATAGGATATGATAAAAATGATAGGGTGAATTGGATAGGGTGAATTAGCGCAGAAGTAAAAATGGGGAGGAAATTAGCTGAAAAACAATAGAATTGGATGTCCTAGATAACAATACAAAAGATATTCAAAAAAGGCTCGGATTTGTAATTTATTACGAAATAACCGGCTACAATCGTTAACATGCGCATGGGATTTGTTTTATTGCCTCTTCGAACGAAGAAAATAACAGTCTAACATGTATTAAATGAACTACAGTTGAAGTGAGACTTATTCGGCTACAATAAGAATGATGCGACACACATTTAATGCATTTTTCGACACACAATCGAAAAATGTAAACAACTAACATAGTTGCATGGACACCCAATAAATAGTTCTTCGAATTGTTTAAACAACTAACCTAATTGCATGGACACCCAATGAATATTATATATGATTTTGACATTTGTATACATATAAACACATACATGCATAGAGCGTTAGAAGTAATTATAGTGTTAAATAATTCGGTATATGTATATATGTTAATACATATATATAGAACGTTATTAACATTTGTGTACATGAAAACACGTACATGGAGCATTATTAACATTTATATACATGTAAACACATATATAGAGCGTTATTAACATTTGTATACTTATATGTATGCTATAATGCATATACTACAATTATCGAATCCAAACCGTCGAAAAAAGCAAGTGAGCAGTATCTCGCTTAGGATAAACATTGGCGGCACACGAAGGAGACAACATGCAAAATATATACATAGATCTATAAAGTTTTTTGGACATCCATGCACAACACATTGATGTCTCAAGTATGAAACCGGATCGTGTCGAAATGGAGAAGCGCGTAGGGGCAAAAAAGGGCAAATAGTGGACTAATTATTTACGTTGTTTTGGGTCCGACAACATTTTACCGAAAATTTTATTTCCTCCAAAATCTTTGTCTCTCAGCTAATTATCTCAAAATGATATGATAATTAACATTAACAAGAAAAAAAATAGTATTATTGTCTAGAGAAAGTTAAAGTTTTGTTATTCCTTGACACTTTTTTTTTGTCGGCCAACAATTTGTATTGATAAAAGCTCAGTGTACTATACAAGTGGTGAAACGAAGCCCAGTCTCCCACATTTACAACCCTAATTAGAATTAAAGCTGCTTAATCAAACTTAAATTGATAAGAATAAGAAAAGAAGGTGCCGCGTAGACAACACGTGTTGAGACGCGAGAAAGAGAAAGATACACGATTGGCGCCGTCCGAAATCCACGATCCGGAGCAAACTCCGCCTCTGGCTTCACGAATCCACCACCGTAACTCCTCCTACAAAGTTCGCCGTTGCAAAACCGATTGATTTCCTCCGCGTTCGTTTTGAGGTAACCGCAAGAAAATTCTTCAAATCTTCATCACCTTAATCCAAAATCCTAGCAGAAGCTCCACCTATGACCAGTTGAGGTCCTCATCAGAGAAAGCGGCGAAGATATTACTCTGGCTGAAGATTGGAATTAAGCCAACGAGAGACATGGGAGATCGAACGATGGCAAGCGGGATCTGATGAGATCTTGTAGAAAGAGACAGATCCGAAAGCTTAGTTAAAAACTAAGTCGGAAATTATTATCCGGTTAAGCCGGAGAAACAAACCGACAAAACGGAAAAGAAAAACCGATTAGAATCGGAACCGTATTTATAACAAAAAGCATCACCGTATTAATTCCGGTGTACCGGAAATCATCCTCTCTCTCTCAAAAATAGGAGTGAGAGAAAAGAGAGAAGGCTGTACATTGAATTCTAGAATAGCTGACACATTAAAAAGCGGTAATGAAACATACCCCACTAACGTTTGTGCAGTTTTTATGGTAAAATTTGAAAAATTATGTCTTCTTCCTAACTTTCTTGTTGGCAAGCAGCAGGACTGCCAGTGACTTGGATTCGGTGGATTATGCAATGTGTCACGGGTCCATCAATGACTCTCTTATGGAATGGTGAGAAGACTGAACCGTTTAAGCCTGCGCGAGGGTTGAGACAAGGAGACCCGCTATCTCCATATCTCTTTGTCCTATGTTTGGAAAGATTATGTCATCTTATTGACATTTCAGTGGCGTATAAGGAATGGAAACCAATTCATCTTTCCCGTGGTGGTCCTACCTTATCCCACATTTGTTTTGCGGATGACCTTATCCTTTTTGCTGAAGCCTCTATAGCCCAAATCCGAGTGATAAGGAAGGTTTTGGAAATGTTTTGTAATGCATCTGGTCAGAAAGTGAGCCTAGACAAGTCAAAATTTTTTTTCTCAGAAAATGTCCATATGGATTTGGCAAGAATGATAAGTGAGGAGAGTGGTATCAAGGCTACCAAAGATTTGGGGAAGTACTTAGGTATGCCAGTACTACATAAAAGGATTAATAAAGAGACGTTTAGCGATGTTATGGAGAAAGTCTCTTCAAGGTTATCGGGATGGAAAGGGCGCTTTTTGAGTTTTGCGGGACGGATCACTCTAACAAAGGCTGTTTTATCGTCCATTCCAGTTCACTCTATGAGTACTATTTGTTTGCCTGCAAGTACTCTAGAGAGATTGGACAAAATGTCAAGATCATTTATTTGGGGTTCCACAACCGAGAAGAAGAGGCAGCACTTGGTTTCTTGGAAGAGAGTTTGTCTCCCCAAAACAGATGGTGGATTGGGTATTCGGGAAGCAAAGCACATGAATAAAGCTCTCTTGGCTAAAGTAGGATGGAGAATTCTACATGATACGAAAAGTTTATGGGCGCAAGTGTTACGTAGTAAGTACAAGGTTGGTAACGTGCACGACAAGTCTTGGCTGCGGGTTAAAAGCACTTGGTCTTCAACTTGGAGAAGCCTTGGGCTGGGGTTACGGGAAGCAGTGTTACCGGGTTTGAGTTGGGTAATTGGTGATGGGCGTGAAATCCGATTTTGGAGTGACAAATGGCTTGCGGAGGAGCCACTGGGTGAGTTAACGATTACGGTGTTACCAGCCGGCTTTGAGGAGATAAGATTTTGTGATGTATGGCGGGAAGGCTCGGGTTGGGACTTCAATTATGTGTCACAGTTCGTTACAGAACACACTAAATTGATGTTGGCCTCGGTGGTGCTGGACAATGTCACGGGTGCAAGAGATAGGATTTCTTGGGGAGGAAGCGTGAATGGTACTTCACAGTTAAGTCAGCTTACTCTCTTCTCACTAGAGTTACAGACCCGAAACCAAACATGCAGAAAATATATGATCGGGTGTGGCGTGTGGTAGCTCCCGAGAGAGTCCGGGTATTTGTCTGGTTGGTGGTAAATCAAGTTATCATGACTAATGTGGAGAGGAAACGAAGACACGTGAGTGATACAGACTTGTGTTTAGTTTGTAAGCAAGGAGAAGAGTCAATCATTCATGTACTTAGAGACTGTCAAGCTCAACGGGGAATATGGAGTAGAACAGTGGTAGCTAGAAAGCGACGATGCTTCTTTGAACAGACCTTACTTGAATGGTTGTATCGGAACCTAGGCGATGATGCAGACACAGATGGCAGCCCATGGTCAACATTGTTTGCTTTGGGGATTTGGTGGAGTTGGAAATGGCGCTGCGGGAATGTGTTTGGGACAGACTGGAAGTGTAGAGATATAGTTCAATTCCTCAAAGATCGGACAAAAGAAGTGACCAAGGCACATGTGATGTTGCAAGATCAGTCACGGCGGGCCGGGAGAGAGGAAAGAATGATTAGATGGTTACCGCCAGGGGAAAGCTGGATTAAGTTGAACACGGACGGCGCTTCCCGTGGCAACCCCGGTTTGGCGACAGCGGGAGGTGTATTGCGAGACGGAGATGGGAGTTGGCGTGGTGGTTTTGCTCTGAATATAGGTGTATGCTCAGCCCCGTTGGCGGAGTTATGGGGCGTGTAGTCTCTATATAGCTTGGGAGAAGCGGATTACACGGGTTGAGTTGGAGGTGGACTCGGAGATTGTGGTGGGATTTCTCAAGACATGGATTAATGATTCTCATCCTTTGTCATTCCTAGTGCGTTTGTGCTATGGCTTTCTGTCGCGTGACTGGATAGTCCGTGTTTCGCACGTGTATAGGGAGGCTAACCGTCTCGCGGACGGGTTAGCTAACTATGCGTTTTCTCTTTCTTTAGGTTTTTATATGCTTGAGTCTAAACCGGATGTGGTGGACTCTATTGTTTATGACGATGCGATCGGGTGCATGCGCCCACGTTATGTTCGTGTGTAATTTTCTTTTAGTTATGTTTCAATAAATTGTGGGGGACTTAGTCCCCCATCCTAACAAAAAAAAACTTTCTTAGCCATCAGAAAAAAATCAGACTGACAATTCAATTCAATTCCGTTCGTCTCCTACATTTGCTCATATTAATTTATTTGTCGTTTGCATCTATACAAATATTAATTAATATATATTTTATCTATTCAGTTCTTGTTTGCAGAGATTTCACAAAAAAAAAATACATCTCTCGTTGTTACCAACTTACCAAGTCTGTTCCAAACACAAATTTTAAGAAAACAAAAGCCAACATCTGGAAATCAATCGATCAGCTGATCGTCAACTATTGTACCTTTCATGGAACAATTGATTTTCTCGCAAATCTTGTCTTAAAGGTACAACAAATTTGTTGTTTTTGCTGCTTAATTTTATCCGTTATGAATTTTTTTTTATCACTGTCGTTATTGAGATAGTTGTCATCTTTGCTAAACCAAAATCCCTAATTGTACTCATGTCGTATATCCCTTGAATCTAGCTGATAGATTCTTTGTCTATTTCCATCGAATTGTTTAAACATTTCCAGGTTTTGTGAAGATGGGTGGTCAAAAGTTTGGATTTTTGATTTGGGTTTCATCGATTTCTTGCTTAATCTGCCTCTGCCATGGATACGTACCTGTGAATAATTACCTCATCAACTGTGGATCATCAACCAACGTCACTGTCACTAGTCGAGTGTTCATCTCTGATAAGCTTGCTTCAAACCTCCTAACCTCTCCTAATGAAATCCTCGCCGCCGCGAGTAATCGCAATTCAAATTCAGATATTTACCAGACGGCGAGAATCTTCACCGGAATCTCCAAGTACAGATTCTCCATCACTAGAGGCCGCCACTGGGTTCGTCTCCATTTCAATCCTTTTCAGTACCAAAACTTCCAAATGGGCTCAGCCATATTCTCAGTTTCTTCACAAACACATGTCCTCTTGAGTGATTTCACTGTGAATTCCAGAGTTATGAAGGAGTACTCTCTGAATGTAGCTACGGATCATCTCGAGCTCACGTTTACTCCCTCTGGTGATTCGTTTGCGTTTCTGAACGCGCTCGAGGTTGTATCGGTTCCTGATACGTTGATCATTGGTGATCCTTCATTTGTAGGCAGTCCCGGGAAGTTTCAGGGCTTGTCATTGCAAGCTTTTGAGACGGTTTATAGAGTGAACATGGGCGGTCCGCGTGTTACGCCTAGTAACGATACTCTTTCGAGAATTTGGGTGCCTGATTCTGAGTTTATAGTGGAGAAGAATCTAGTTAAGATTGTGTCTAAGATTGCAAGTGTTAATTATGTTCCCGGTTTTGCTACAGAGGAGACTGCCCCAAGAACTGTCTATGGTACTTGCACCGAGATGAATTCCGCGGATAACCCGTCTAGCAAGTTCAATGTGACTTGGGATTTCGATGTTGACCCGGGTTTTCAGTACTTTCTACGGTTTCATTTCTGCGATATTGTGAGTAAAGCTCTAAACCAGCTTTACTTCAATCTCTATGTCGACTCTATGTTGGTTGTTGAGCATCTCGATCTAAGCTCTTATTTATCCAACACTTTGAGCGGTGCATACTCGATGGATTTTGTCACCGGATCAGCTAAACAGACTAAAAGAATCCGTGTGAGCATCGGTCCATCGAGTCTTCACACGGATTACCCTAATGCGATTCTGAACGGATTAGAGATCATGAAGATGAATAACTCCAAAAGTCAGCTCAGTAACGGGACATTTTTGCCTAGTGGTTCAAGTTCAACCACCAAGAAGAATGTTGGTATGATCGTTGGTGTAACGGTTGGCTCATTGCTTGCTTTAGTGGTTTTAGGAGGTTTCTTTTTGCTGTACAAGAAACGAGGACGAGACCCGGATGACCATTCAAAGACTTGGATTCCGTTGTCTTCCAATGGAACAACTTCATCCTCAAATGGAACTACAATTGCAAGTAAAGCTTCCAATTCCAGTTATCGAATTCCTTTGGCAGCAGTTAAAGAGGCCACAAATAGCTTTGACGAGAACAGAGCAATTGGCGTTGGTGGTTTTGGTAAAGTGTACAAAGGAGAGCTTCACGACGGTACTAAAGTAGCTGTTAAAAGAGCGAATCCTAAGTCTCAGCAAGGACTTGCAGAGTTCAGGACAGAAATCGAAATGCTGTCTCAATTCCGTCATCGCCACTTGGTTTCTCTGATCGGTTACTGCGATGAGAACAACGAGATGATTCTCATTTACGAATATATGGAGAACGGAACATTGAAGAGTCACCTTTACGGCTCAGATCTTCCTAGCTTAAGTTGGAAGCAACGGCTTGAGATATGCATTGGATCAGCAAGAGGATTGCATTATCTCCATACCGGTGACGCGAAACCCGTGATTCACAGAGACGTGAAATCCGCCAACATATTACTCGACGAGAATCTCATGGCTAAAGTTGCAGACTTTGGACTGTCTAAGACCGGACCCGAGATCGATCAGACTCATGTGAGTACCGCGGTCAAAGGAAGTTTCGGATATCTTGATCCGGAATACTTCAGAAGACAACAGCTCACAGAGAAATCAGATGTTTACTCTTTTGGAGTGGTTATGTTCGAGGTTCTCTGCGCGAGACCGGTTATAGACCCGACACTTAATAGAGAGATGGTGAATCTAGCGGAATGGGCGATGAAATGGCAGAAGAAAGGACATCTTGAACATATCATTGATCCATCACTGCGAGGTAAAATCAGACCTGATTCGCTAAGAAAGTTTGGTGAAACAGGGGAGAAATGTTTAGCTGATTACGGAGTTGATAGACCATCAATGGGAGATGTGTTGTGGAATCTTGAATACGCTTTACAGCTACAAGAAGCAGTCATTGATGGTGATCCAGAAGACAGCACAAACATGATCGGTGAGCTACCTCTACGGTTCAATGATTATAACCATGGAGACACGAGTGTTAACGTTTCTGTAGCTAAAGAGGAAGAAGAGTCGAGTGTTGATGATAGTTCAGGTGTTTCCATGAGTAAAGTTTTCTCGCAGCTGGTTAAATCTGAGGGACGCTAAAGAGATGATAAATTTCCAGGAATCTTTATTGGAACCAGAATATAGCATATTTGTTCTCCTCTAGCTTTTCTTCTGTACATTTTTAACGATTAGACTATGATTTTCATTCAATGACCAATATGATTTTCCATCAGCTGTTACATCTTAACCAAAACCGGTTTATGTATTAATAAAGGAATTGATTTCCCAATGCGACGTCGTTTCTCGTTTCAATAGCTTAGTTCATTGCCTTCTCCGGAAAATCTCCCGGTCATAGGAACCGCCCTTTCGTCATCCTCAACCATCGTGAAATCAGAAAATAAATGTTTGCAGATTTGAGCTCAAACGTCCAATTTCATGATGATTCTTCTATTTAGATGCAAATTTTCACCAATTAAATGCCAAAATCAAAAACAACACTGATAAATTGAAACTTAATTCGATTATATTTCACCAGAGACTGCTGAAGCAAGAAGAAAAGGCGTAATTACACATAACGAGAACACTACCGCAAACTACTAAACGCCATACCTAAAGCAAAAGTAAAACACAAACGCTGAAGATAACATGAATTGATTAGAAAATTCCAGAATAATACGCCTAAGTAAGAAACCCAGAAAACACAAACGCGGATCTGAAAAACCCCAATTAACCGCCGAAACCGTAAAGAGTCCTTCCTTGCCTCTTGAGAGCGTAAACAACATCCATGGCGGTCACAGTCTTCCTCCTAGCGTGCTCGGTGTAAGTAACAGCATCACGAATCACGTTCTCGAGAAAGATCTTGAGGACCCCACGAGTCTCCTCGTAGATCAGACCACTAATACGCTTGACTCCACCTCTACGAGCCAATCTTCGAATCGCCGGCTTGGTGATTCCTTGGATGTTGTCTCTCAGTACCTTCCTGTGACGCTTGGCTCCTCCTTTACCCAAACCCTTTCCTCCCTTTCCACGGCCCGACATTTTTTCAACGAAGATTTAGATTTTCTCGAGAGAATTTGATGCTAGAGGAAGAAGAACGGTTAAGTTGATTTGGGTGAGACAAGATGTGAAATTGGTTTTATAGGCAAAGACGGAGAGTCTAATAAATTGAGCAATCAGATCGCATAGTTGATCTAACGGCTGAGATATCGATCCGTGTGTATAATAAAACGATGTATGAACCGTCGATGTATATTAATCAACGGTTGTAATTCGTGATCCGCGTGGTGGCATTAGTAGCCAATAAGAATCTTTTTTGTTTACATGCGGCGCCAGGGATTGGGGGAATGAAGCGGCAATAGTTTGGAACTCGTAAAATAAAATTGCGCCATCAAATTATTTGAAAATTTTCATATGCGTGTTTTTAAAATCCACGAATTACAAGTTACTTACAACCGACAAAGATTTATAACATAGTGATTTATACTAATGTTAAATTAAATCTAATATATTGATATTGGAAAAACAATGACAATCATATGTTTAGTATTATCAAGTTTTGGTATTGATATTGATATTGGAACATAAATGGTATTGCTTTCTTTCGATTATAAATATCACCAAATTTACATAACCAAGTTTGTGTATATCAAGTTATCAACTGTAAATGGGATTTCAACATTTTTATTTCCCTTTGAGAAACTATAGACCACAAGAACACACTTCAATAGATAAAGTAACTATTTACATAAGAAGGTTTAAAAACCTAACCGGCACTCACAGATACAAACAGCGCACACGACAGGTCAAAGCCACAAGTAAGTTCGTTGAGTGGTTTCTTTACAATTGTGTTACTTGCAACACAAACTATCTTGCTCTGGGAATCATCTCACCATCAAAGATCATGCTTACTTCAGGGGAACTCAGTGAATCCATTCCTCGACTCATATTTCTCCTCGAGTTTTCAGAAACAAGACACTCTTTGAGTTCGATAACAACATGAGACATGCTTGGTCGTTTTGCTGAGGTTGGATCAGCGCACGACATTGCTAGCTCAAGAGCTCTCCATGCAGAGCGAGAATCATAATCCCCGCTTAGCTTTGGATCCATGATCTTAGTAATATCTCCTCTGTTAAGCTCAGACCCAACCCATTGCGTTATGTGAGATTTTCGGCGGTTTCGATCTATCACTGGTTGGTTTGTGATCATCTCTAATAACACAATCCCAAAACTGTACACATCGCTTTTCTCACCCAACCGGCTTGTATGATAATATCTGCAAGACAAGAACATGATACACACCCTTTCAGAGTTGAAGGAAGAGAAAAGTTTGTGTGGTGAGAATTAAAACTGTTAATACTTACTCTGGATCAAGGTAACCAGGAGTACCAGCAATCACCGTCGAAACATGAGATTCACCTCCAACTGGGAAAGACCTAGAGAGACCAAAATCAGCGAGTTTGGCCTTATAATGCTCGTCCAACAATATATTTGTAGTTTTGACATCTCTATGAACCATTGGTGGTGTGCATCCAATGTGTAAGTACTCCAAACCTATGCATGGATTCATCCATATTAATTGATTGTTGCAAAACCAATCGAATGGATTCTAGTCATACAGTGTAATACAAACCTAGTGCTGCCTCCGCAGCTATTCTTAGCCGAGTACCCCAATTGATGATGGATTTACCTCCCTTTCCTGTATATTAGATCATTAGATCCTTTCATGTTTTTGGGAATAACAACTGTTTTTTCATGAGTTCATGATACATATTATAACCATTAGAAAATGTTACACCAAGTTTTACCTGACAGATGTTGTCTTAAGTCTCCATTGGGTACAAACTCGTAGATAAGGGCCAAGTGGTCTCCTTCATCACAATATCCGACAAGGCTTACCAAATTCGTATGGTGAACTCTCAGAAGAAGATCAACCTGATGCACTCATGCAAATAAAAACAAGAAATCCATTAGGTTTCTGATGTTAAAAAACGTATACTAGTTGGAAAGATTGTCTACAAATACCTCTGCTTTGAACTCTTTATAGCCTTGAGTTGATGATTGAGACAGTAGTTTAACAGCTACCTGTTCAGAACCATTTACAGTACCGTGGCAGACAACGCCAAATCCTCCTTCTCCTACAACTCTTTCAAAATTATTCGTCATTTTCATAACCTCTGAATAAGTAAACTTTCTTTTTTTCATCTCGATTGACGGCTCAGGTGAGTTAGCATAAGGAACGTTCATCGTTGGCCTACTTGGAGGCGGGTGAACAACTGTCAGATCAGAAATTAGGGGTTAGCAAATTAAAACCATATCCATTAAATTTATCGCTTTTCTAGTTTGATATGTCTCTCTCTTGCAAATACCTTCAACAGCTGACGGCTTTTTCTTTCGGAGAACAAGTACAAGAACCAGCACAACAATGAGAATGGCTGCAGAACCTACTGATGCAACAATTGTAACTGGAAAGCTCTTGCCAGATTTTTCTTCAGGTGAACCAGGTGGAATAAGCCTTGGGTTTCCTTGATAACTACAAAGAAAACAAGTGTTTTTTTTTTCTGTGAAATCAAATGCACAAAAGGGTTGTGGTTAATAACTGAGGAAAGTTCATAATATATTTGGGAAGCTTCTTACAGTAGCTCAAGTCCTTTCCTTTGTAGAGATTGAGGAATTGTACCGTTAAGATCGTTCCCGCTTAAGTTTCTGCAAAAAAAAGAGAAATTGTGATACATGCATGAACATGATCCAAGGTGGAATTTGAAAAGCATTGGAAAATATGTCTGCGAGAAACATACATGACCAACAATGATTTCATGTTGCCTAGAAATTCTGGCACCTCTCCGGTCAAGTTATTATTCGACAAGTCCCTAAAGTTAACAAGAGAAAATTTAATATGATATTTACAACAGATTTTTTTTTGCATACGTACAATATAACAAAAAAATTTCGCATTTGATCAGCAATAATAGACATACTTACAGCTTTTCCAGTGTCGTAAGATTTTGAATGGCAGCTGCTATGGTTCCAGTTAAACCACTTGAAGACAAGTTTCTGGTGAAATTTCCAAAACCACATTCAATAATGATCATGATCACTTATAGATCCTGATGTGTATACTAGTGAACTTATGACTTACAAAGTAGTGATTCTTGGTGGCGTGGAGATATCTGTGATGCTGCAGTTTAAACCGTCCCACATATACTGTTGAGGGACGCATGGATCGCTTTGCCAGTTGATTCTACTCAATCCATAGTAGGCTTGGATGTTTTTCACCGCAGAAACTGATATAAATGTTTTGGTAATGTTAGAAGAATATATAAAACGTTTTGAATACTCTTTAGAGTTTACAAATTTGTTTCCATACTATCATTGAAACACACCTACCATCGTTTTCGTTTGTTTCTAACTGCGGAAACTGAATAACTCTATAGACCTCATAAGCGTTAAGTAGAGGTGGAAGAGTTGATCTGTTGGTTCTTATCAGCTGTAAATTGCATTCCCCTCTTTCGCAAGTATCAGGGGACAAACTTAGGATAGTAGTTATTGATAGCTTTGGAGGAACCACAGGGCCAAAAAAAAGTTTCCCATTTAGTAACATGTTGAATTCCCTGGTTTCATTTGCTTGCAACTCTTGGATCTCAGCAAAGTGGGCGTACACGTAATACTGTTCATCGGGGTTTACTGAACTCCATTCATTCGTCAATGGCGCACTGGCATTAGTTGGAATGGCCGCAGTAGTGAGCGCGACTTTTGGTGGCTCATAGTTATTGGAATTTCCCACATTGCTAGTGGTGTTAATTTGTGTCCACTCTGTATCAAAGAACGAAGTCCATTGGCGGTCATAGATATCATCTGGGTACCTGAGGGTGGGAACAACATCGTTTTAGCAAAGGAACATAAAGATAAGAATATCATTTTTTCTTATCTTGGACCTTTTTTCTGTTTTCATCTTGTTGTAAACTTTTTCTAGTTTCTAAAAAATATTCCTCTCATTGAAAATATCATTCATGTTGGAAACAGAATACACACTTGCAAAAACAGAGGAGAACAGAGCCAAAAACAAAACAGAGCAAAACAGAACAAAGAGCAAAACAGAGAAGAAAGAAGAGATGATGTTCAGGTGAAGTGGATACCTTATATAAGAATCGGACTTGCTAAAATATTCTCGATAGTAAAGTCTCAAAGAACCAGACTTGGTGAGATAAGAACCATTTCCCATCGGCCGTATTTCCAAAGCCGATATTAACGGTGTAGTTTCCCCAGTCTTAACAAGACAAATCTGCAACTTGTTTGATGTTGGGATGTGCAAGATCTCCGGACGTGTACCATTCACTTGCCTTGCCAAATCTATCGTGGCCCATGGATTAGGTCCAAGATACAGATCAAACTTGGGGCCAATGTCACGACCATCATAATTTCCATATACAAACCTAGCCCTGATCAGATGATTTCTTCCCTTCTCAACGTTTAGATTGTAGCAGTTCCGTTTTCCGTCTGGAAAATATCTCATCGTCGTTGACGGTTTCAAGAAGTCAGCCTCCAGATTTGCTTGAATTCTACCAATTTTTCCACTCTGGATGAATGCTGCGTCTGAAGAGAACTGCAATTTAGTCCTCGGCTCTGTATAAGGAGATGGTTCATTCGCGGGTAGACCACAATCCAAACTGATGAACCCTGTTATGAGGCATTAAAAAAATGACTGTTAAAAACGAGAACAAATGAATTGCCAGATACAACAAGTACGATTAAGAACCAAGATAGTAATAAGAAGGAGAAGATGAAGAATACATAGACATATATATGTCAGTTTAGACATGATACCTTGTTGGCTTTGAGCTTGAGCAATATGAATGATGACCAAAGTTCCGATTAGCAGCAACAAAAGCTCATGAGACCTCTCCATATTTTCTTCTTACCCACCAAGGAAAGTTCAAGAAAATCGTTGCCCAAGCTCCCTGAAGATAACAAGAGAATATATAAGCAAAAACAAATTGGAAAGACTTTTTCAAGTCAATGGGAAAAAAAAAGAAAGAGTAAATGTGTTTTCTAGTGCAACTTCACCATGGGAAGAAGAAATAAGAGGATTACAATGTTCCAACATCACTATTATGAACTTGACTGGGGTCATTTGTGGTATTGAACATCAGTATAGTTTCTTGGTCAGGCAATATGCAATTTACTTCAAAAGAACATGTCAATTACACAAAAAAAGATATTGGTTTAATATAGCCACCAGACTACCACAATGATGCATGAAGAAATGTTCAGAAAGAGTTGACATTCTTATGGTCGTTTACTTATATATGTAGTAGACCTGACTTTGTTTCAATCATATGAGTAAAAGTTAAGACCCACAAAAATATACAGCACTAGCTAGGCACACAATGATCTATATATGCTGACTAAATATTATCAAGCAAATTAGGTCAGCATGAAATAAACAAGGTTTATCACAATTAGCCCTTGAGCTTAAACAAGATGGATGATAACCAAAAGGTGTTTTCTAATGCAACTTCGCCATTGGAGGAAGAAGAATAAAAGGAAGATAATGTTCCAACATCACTATCATGAAATTGTGTACATCAGTCTAGTTTTAGTTTCCTGGTCAGAAAATTTGCAACTTGCTTTAGTATAACTTCCAAAGACTATCAATCACGCAACAAAGATACTGGAGTTAATAGCCACCAAGACTCAACACCATGACGCACAAAGGAACTCCTTGAAACAGCCAATAGTCGTTGACTTTTGATTGGTGAAGACAACCTCTCTGACTTTCATTCAGAAGATTGGTAGACAGTTTTTTTGTTTCAACATGAATTCAGCTTATTAGACCACAAAACACTTCAACCAATACAGTAATTATATTAATTTTTACATAAAAGGTTTTTATAACCACAATACTGGCACTCAAAATACAAACAGAGGACACGACATGGCAAGGCCACAATAACGTTGAGTAATTTCACTATGGTTGTGTTACTTGCAACACAAACTATCTTGCTCTGGGAATCATCCCACTATCAAAGACCATGCTTACTTCAGGGGAACTTAGAGGATCCATGCCTCGACTCATATTTCTCCTTGAGTTTTCAGACACGAGACACTCTTTTAGTTCTATAACAACATGAGACATGGTTGGTCGTCTTGCTGAAGTAGGATCCGCGCAGGACATTGCTAGCTCAAGAGCTCTCCACGCAGAGCGGGAATCATAATCCCCGTTAAGCTTTGGATCCATGATCTTAGTAATGTCTCCTCCGTTAAGCTCAGACCCAACCCATTGTGTTATATGAGACTTTCTGCGGTTTCGATCAATCACTGGTTGGTTTGTGATCATTTCCAATAACACAATTCCAAAACTGTACACATCACTTTTCTCACCCAACCGGCTTGTTTGGTAATATCTGCAAGGCAAGAACATGGTATACTCTTTAATGATTGAAGAAGGAAGAGAAAAGTTTCTGTTGATACTTACTCTGGATCAAGGTAACCAGGAGTACCAGCAACCACTGTCGAAACATGAGTTTCCCCTCCAACTGGGAAAGACCTCGAGAGCCCAAAATCAGCAAGTTTGGCCTTGAACTGCTCGTCCAACAATATGTTTGTAGTTTTGACATCTCTATGAACTATTGGTGGTGTGCATCCAATGTGTAAGTACTCCAAACCTATCCAATGGATTCATCCGTATTAACTAATTATTGTAAGAACAATCGAATGAATTCTAGTTCAACGTACGGTGTAACTTGGTACCAACCTAGTGCTGCCTCCGCAGATATTCTTAGCCGCGTAGCCCAATTGACGATGGGTTTACCTCCTTTTCCTATATATTAGATCATTAGATCCTTTCATATTTTTGGGAAGAACAACGATTTTTCATGAGTTCATGATACATAATTAATGAAACCATTAGAAAATGTTAAACAAAGTTTTACCTGACAAATGTTGTCTTAAGTCTCCATTGGGTACAAACTCGTAGATGAGGGCCAAGTGGTCTCCTTCATCACAATATCCGACAAGGCTTACCAAATTTGTATGGTGGACTCTTAGAAGAAGATCAACCTGAGGCAAACATGCAACGAAAAACAAGGAATCCATGCATTAGCTTTGTGATGTTAAAAACAGATACTAGATGGAAAGATTGTACTACAAATACCTCTGCCTTGAACTCTTTATAGCCTTGAGTTGATGATTGTGAGAGTAGTTTAACAGCTACCTGTTCAGAACTATTTACAGTACCGTGACAGACAACGCCAAATCCTCCTTCCCCTACAACTCTTTGGAAATTATTCGTCATTTTCATAACCTCTGAATAAGTAAACCTTCTCCTTTTCATCTCGATTGAGGGCTCAGGTGAGTTAGCATAAGGAACATTCATGGTTGGCCTACTTGGAGGCGGGTGAACAACTGTTACATCAGAAATTAGGGATTATCAAAAACCATATCCATTAGATTCATCACTATTCTAGTTTGATATGTCTCTCTTGCAAAAATACCTTGATTAGTCGACGGCTTTTTCTTTCGGAGAACAAGTACAAGAACCAGCACAACAATGAGGATGGCAGCAGAAGCAACTGATGCAACAATTACAACTGGAAAGCTCTTGCCTGTTGGTATTGTTGGTGATTCAGAGGGAAAAAGCCTTGGGTTTCCATGACGGCTATAAGAAGACAAGTGTTGTTTCAAGACATCAGAGGCACAAAAGGGTTGTTGATAATAACAGAGAAAAGTTCAAAGTATATGTGGGAATTAGTTTCTTACAATAGCTGGAGTCCACCTTTCCTTTGTAGGGATTGAGGAATTGTACCATTAAGATCGTTCCCGCTTAAGTTTCTGTATAAAAAGAGCAATGAATATCGTTTACAGAAAAAGAAAAAGAGCAATGAATTCGAGGTAGAAATTGAAAAGCATTAGAAAAATATGCTTGAGAGATACTTGCATGAACAACAATGATTTTATGTTGCCTAGAAACTCCGGCACCTCTCCGGTCAAGTTGTTATTCGACAAGTCCCTAATATTAGAAAGAGAGAATATTATATGATATTACATCTAATTTCTTCGCATATATAGAACAATTTCTTGCTTACAATTAACAATAGACATACTTACAGTTTCTCTAGTTGCGTAAGGTTTTGAATTGCAGCTGCTATGTTTCCTGTTAAACCACTCGAAGACAAGTTTCTGGTGAAATTTTCAAAACCACATTCAAAGTTGTTAATGATCATGACTACTAACATATCTTGAACAGTGTGTGTGCGTGAATAGTGAAGTTATGACTTACAAAGAAGTGATTCTTGGTGGTGTGGAGGGATCCGTGTTGCTGCAGTTTAAAGCGTCCCACCTAAACTGTTGAGGGACGCATGGATCACCTTGCCAGTTGATTCTACTTAATCCATAGGTGGCTTCAATGTTTCTGATAGCAGCCACTGACATAAATAATTTCAAGATGTTAGAAAGAAACATTAAAAGAATTAGACCTTATTTGCATAAGGTTGAAAAACACTGAAACATATATACCGTCAGTTTCATTTGTTTCAGACTGCGGAAACTGGATAACTGTGAAGACTTCAAGAGCGTTAAGTAGAGGTGGAAGAGTTGATCTATTGGTTCTTTTCAGCTGAAAATTACAGCCCCCTTCACCGCAAGTCCTTGGAGACTTGCTGTAGAAAGTACTTATTTCTAACTTATTAGGAATCACAGGGTCAGACGACATAACATCTCCATTCCATAGCATGTTGAATTCCCTGGTTTCATTTTTCTGCAGGTCTTGGATCTCAGCAAAGTGTCTATACAAGTAATATTGGGTATTAGGATTTGGTGGAGTCCACTCAATCGCCAATGGCACACTAGCATTAGTAGGTATGGCTGCACTTGGAAGTGCGGCTTTTGGTAGTTCATAACTGTTGGAAGTTCCCACATCGCTAGTGGTTGATATTTGGGTCCATTCCCTCCAAAAGAACGCAATCCATTGGCGATCATAGACATCGTTCGGGTACCTGACGGTGAGATAAATAACGTTTTAACAGAGAAATCAATAAACAAGAATGGATAATATTATTTTTGTCCTCTTGGACCATTGTAAATGTTATCAGATTGCTCTTTTTCATTGTTTTTGTCTTGTCTAACACTTTTACTTAGTGTCTGCAATAGTCCCCTTCTTGAAGAACTCAGACCCAAAAAAACAGAGCAAAAACAAGAGATAACGTTAAGTTGAAGTTACCTTATGTAATTCTTCGATTCGGTAAGATATATCCGAAAGAAGAGTTTCAGAGAACCAGACTCGGTTATATAAGAATCATTTCCCATGGGCCGTATTTCCAAGGCTGAAATCATTGGTGTAGTTTCCCCAGTCTTAACAAGACAAATCTGCAACTTGTTTGATGTTGGTATGTGAATGATCTCTTCCCGTGTACCATTCTCTAGTTTATGCAAATCGATCGTGGCCCATGGATTAGGTCCAAGATACAGGTCAAACCTCGGGCTATTGTCACGGCCATCATAATTTCCATACATAAACCAAGCTCTGATCAGATGATTTCTTCCCTTCTCGACGTTTAGATTGTAGCAGTTCCGTATTCCATCTGGAAAATATCTCAGCGTTGAGTATGGCTTCAGGAATCTATCCACCATATTTGCCTGGACTTTACCAGTATTTCCACTCTGGATGAATGTTGCGTCCGAGGAGTACTGTATTCCAGTGTTTAAATCTTTATAAGGAGACAGTTCATTTGCGGGCAGCCCGCAATCCAAACTGATGAACCCTGTAAAACAGAAATGGAAAAAATTGACACTTTAAAAATGCCAATACAATTACGATCAAGAACCAAATAGTAGTAAGATGGAGAAGAAGAATAAAATGTGAATACCTTGTTGGCTCTGAGCTTGAACAATATGAATGATAGCCAAAGTTATGATTAGCGGCAACAAAAGCGCAAGAGACCTCTCCATATTCTCTTACCCACCAAGGACAAATCAAGAAAATCGTTGCCCAAGCTCTGGAAGATAACAGGAGAATATATAAGCAAATTAAAAGCAAATACTTTTTCAAGTCAATGATCAAAGAAGAAGAGTAAAATGTATTTTCTAATGCAACTTCACCATGGGAAGAGGAACAAGGATAAGAGGATAACAATGTTCCAACATCATCATTGTGAACTTGTCATTTCTGGTATTGAACATCAGTATAGTTTCTTGGTCAGACACTATGCAATTTACTTCAAAAGAAAATGTCAATCACACAAAAAGAATATAGGATTTAATAGCCACCAGACTCACAGTCACCACAATGATGCATGAAGAAATGTTCGGAAAGAGTTGACATTCTTATGGTCGTTGACTTATTATATATGTAGAAGACCTGAGTTTGTTTCAATCATATGAATAAAAGTTAGAAACCACAACCATATTCAGAATTAGAGACACCATGATCTACATATGCCGACTAAACAAGGTTTATAACAATTAGCCCTTGAGCTTAAACAAGATGGATGATGAACAAAAGGTGTTTTCTAAATTCTAATGCAACTTCACCATGAGAAGAAGAAGAATAAAAGGAAGATAATGTTCCAACATCACTATCATGAAAATTGTGTACATCAGGTCAGAAAATTTGCAACTTGCTTTTAGTATAATTTCCAAAGAATGTATCAATCACGCAACAAATATATATTGGCATTAATAACGACCAGACGCAGCACCATGACAGCACGAAGAAACTTTGAGAAACAGTCAATGGTCGTTGACATTTTGATTGGTGAAGACAACCCTCCAACTACGTATTATCATTCAGAGCTCCGTAATCAGAAACCATAATGAGTAAAAAAAGTTGCAACTTTTAGTGAAATGAGTACTCGTATAAATTTCGGATTTTTCAAACAAAAACCTGTTTTGATGACCCAGTCGGCAGCGAGCGAGCCCGAGGGAAATTTCCGGTGACAAAACGACCATCTACGGTGGGGAAACCTGCCGTCGAGGGAAAGAGAAGAGCGTTTCGACTTCAGCAGTTCCCGGCGGTGAGAACTCATCACCGTCGATAGCATTTGTTTTGGGAACGCGATGCGGCGGTTGAAGTGCTACTACACTCGCGTTCAATAATCGACATTCACAAATAGTGAAGATAGGGTTTTGTACGGCCAATGATTAATAGTTGACTTTCTAATGGTCGTTGACTAGGATTGAGAGACCTGGTTCTGTTTCATAGGCAGGAAAAAAAAAAAAAATTAGAAATGGGCAAGTGGATCAACATGAAAGAAAACAATTACAGACAAAAAGAGTCATTAATGCCTAATTTGCAGATTCCTTTGCATCTCTATGGAGAAACCAAAATTACAGAGAAAAATGATCTTTGAAATTTTGATGGTCAAAGCAAAATGACCTTTTCGTGGTACTCAAGACACATATGTAGAAACCAGAAGAGCAGAAAATATGATCTGGATTTGTCAATAATCAATGAAAGCAGAATGAAATTTGTCGACTCCCAGTTTATCTATAAGACCATACACAATTACACACTTCAATCAATACTTTAACTAGTTTACAAATTTTTGTTTAATATGTAACTAGTTAAGTATTGATTCCTTATTAGTACCACAAGTAGACAACATTCATAACTATCTTGCCATGGGAACCACCGAAGCGTCCAAGCTAACGTTCATTTCTTGAGATTCCAAGCTTCGATTCTGACTTATCCCTGTGTTTTCACACACAATACACTCTTTTAGCTCGTGAATAACCTGAGACATGGATGGTCGTTTCGAGGAAGAAGGATTTGCGCATGACATTGCCAGTTCAAGAGCTCTCCAAGCAGAATTGATGTCATAATCCTTGCGAAGGTTTGGATCCATAATCTCAAGAATATCACCTCGGTTGATCTGAAAGCCAACCCATTGTGTTATCAGAGAATTTTCAGTGGTTTGATTAATCACAGGTTGGTTTGTGATCATCTCCAATAACACGATCCCGAAACTGTAGACATCACTCTTCTCAGCCAACCTATTTGTACGGTAATATCTGCAAGACAACAACATAATATATACTCTTTAAGATTTTAACCATTGAAGAAGGAATAGAAAGTTCCAGAACAAGTGTTTACGTGTGTGTATATGAAAACTAATAATACTTACTCGGGATCAAGGTATCCAGGAGTACCAGCAATTGCGGTTGCATCTTGAGATTCGCATTCACCTTGAAAAGATCTTGAGAGCCCAAAATCAGCAAGTTTGGCCTTGAGATTCTCGTCCAGCAATATGTTGGCAGTTTTGACATCTCTATGAACCATCGGCGGTTTGCATCCAATATGTAAATACTCCAATCCTATGCAATGAAGTCATCTTTATCAAATGATTTATCATAAAACCCAATTAAATCGATATCTGATCCTACAGTTTTTAACGTAGTACAAACCTAGTGCTGCTTCCAAAGCTATTCGTAGTCGAATACTCCAGTTTATGATAGATTTGCCTCCCTTTCCTGTATATTAGATAGATTCATTCAAGTTTTATGAGTTACTTGAACTAGTGCTACACGTGAAATCACTAGAAATTTAAAATACCTGACAAATGTTGTTTTAAGTCTCCATTGGGAAGAAACTCATAGATGAGAGCCAAGTGATCTCCTTCATAGCAATACCCAACGAGGCTCACCAAATTTGTATGGTGAACTCTCAGAAGAAGATCAACCTAAGATAAGAGCAAAACTCATCAACCTCTAGTGATGCTAAAAACACATCATAGTTTAATTGAGAAGATTACAAAACTATGAATACCTCTGCTTTGAACTCCTTATAGCCTTGAGTTGAAGATTGAGAGAGTACCTTAACGGCCACTTGTTCATGACCATTTACAGTACCGTGATACACCATACCGAACCCTCCTTTACCTAAAACTCTTTGGAAGTTATTTGTCATTTGGAGGACCTCTGAATATGTGAACCTTCTCCTGTTCTTATTAGCAAATGTAACTTCCTCCATTGACGTCCTCGGTGGCTGGTTTATACCTGTACATCAGAATAAGGATGCTATCATATCGATTTTTCTTTGTGTCTCTTCTTTTAATGCAATAATGGAATAATGACATTTACAAGATTTGATAAAGTTTTCTTATTTGATGTCTCTCTTGCAAGTACCTTCTACAATAGTTGACTTTCTCTTTCTGAGTACAAGAAAAAGAATCAATAAAGCAATGACAATGGCTGCAGAAGCAACTGCTGCAACAATTGGCACAAGAACTTTTTTCTTAGGTGGTTTCCTACATGAATCAGAGGGACAGAGCCTTGGGTTTCCTTCAACACTAAAAAAAGACAAGGGTTGTTCAAGACATCAAATGCTCAAAATGGTTGTAGATAAACAACTGAGAAATTTCAAAAAACTATGTAGAAAGTTTCTTACAATAGTTCTAGTCCTTTCTTTTGAAGAGCTTGAGGTATTGAACCACTAAGATTGTTCCCACTTAAATTTCTGTTAAAAACGACCATGATCTTAGGTGGAATCTGAAAAACGTTAAAAAGTATGTTGAGAGAAACTTACATGACCAGCAACGATTTCATTTTGCCTAGAAACTCCGGCACTCCTCCAGTCAAGCTATTATTCGACAAGTCCCTAATGTTAGAAAGAGAGAATGTTAATGATATTACATCTGATTTCTTCGCATATATAGACATCTAATCAACAATGGACATACTTACAGTTTTTCTAGTTGCGTAAGGTTTTGAATGGCAGCTGCTATGTTTCCAGTTAAACCACTTGAAGACAAGTTTCTGGTAAAATTTTCAAAACCACATTCAAAGTTGTTAATTATCATGACTACTAACAGATCTTGAAGAGTTAGTGTGCGTGACTAGTGAAGTTATGACTTACAAAGAAGTGATTCTTGGTGGTGTGGAGATATCCGTGTTGCTGCAATTTAAACCATCCCAGATAAAATGTTGAGGGACACATGGATCGCCTTGCCAGTTGATTCTACTCGATCCATAGTCGGCCTCAATGTTTTTTATAGCAATCACTGACATAAAAGGTTTGATGATGTTAGAAATTAATACATGAAAAATGTCACGAGTACTCTATCATGCTTATGTTTTGTTTCCAAACTAAGCATAAACATACCGTCAATGTCATTTGTTTCGGATTGTGGAAATTGGATGACTGCATAGATTTCCAAAGCATTAAGTAGAGGCGGAAGAGTTGATCTGTTGGTTCTTGTTAGCTGCAAACTACATTCCCCTTGTTGACAAGTTTTCGGGGTCACACTTTGGACAGTAGTTATGTCAAGTTTCTGCCTGCAAGTCTTGGATCTCAGCAAAGTGTGCGTACAAGTAATATTGGTCCCTGGGACTTCCTGAAGGCCATTCAATCGTCAATGGCGCACTGGCATTAGTCGGTATGGCAGCATTTTTTAGCGCATCTTTTGGTGGAGCATAATTGTTGGAATTGTTCACTTCAAGAGCGGTGTAAATTTGTGTCCAGCCCGTCTGAAAACTGGCTCCATACGATACCCATGTGCGATCATAGACATCTTTCATGTACCTGAGGGTGAGAACAATGTTGTGTTAGTAGTAAAATACGTAAATAATATGAACAATATCATTTTTCAGATAGTAAAATGGTCATATTGATTGCCTTAAAACCTTTTTTAAGTGTCAATGAAAGCAACCGTTGTGTTGGAAACAGAGCAGAGAAGAAACATTGATCAGTTGAAGTTGAATTACCGTAGATCAGATCCTGACTTGCTAAGATATCTTCGGGATAAAAGATTCAAGGAACCAGACTTAGTGATATAAGAACCATTTCCCATTGGCCGTAATTCCAATGCCGATATTAGCGGTATAGTTTCCCCAGTCTTAATAAGACAAATCTGCAACGAGTTTGATGTTGGGATGTGTAAGATCGCTTCCGCTGTACCATTAACTTCTGTTTGCAAATCCACCGTGGCCCATAGATTAGGTCCAAGATACAGATCAAACTTTGGCTTAAGGTCAAAACCATCATAATTTCCATATACAAACCTAGCCACAATCAAATGTGTCCTGCCCTTTTCAACGTTTAGATTGTAGCAGTTCCTTATTCCATCAGGAAAATATCTCAGGGTCTCGTATGGCTCCGCGTATCCCTCAGGATTTTCTCGGATTCGACCGTTTTTTCCACTACGTACGAACTTTTCATCTGAAGAGAACCGCAGTCCAGTGAAACTCTCTTCATAAGGAGACTGTTCATTCGCGGGTAGCCCGCAATCCAAACTGATGAATCCTGCTAACAGACATTGTGAAGATTATCCATTAGAAACAATGCACTTTTGAGAACCAAAATGTTTGTTTAAGGAGGAAAAAAAAAAAAGATTTTCTGATACCTTGTTGGTCTTGAGCTCAAACAATATGAATGATGGCGACTAGCAGCAACAAAAGGCCGAGAGAATTCTTCATTTTCTCTAACCAACCTTCCAAGGAAAAATCAAGAAAACCATTTGGCTAGGAAGAAATTAAAATGTATAAGCTAAAAGAAAGACTTTGTCAAGTCAAAAGAACTGAGTAAATGCATTTTTCTATTCAACAAGCGGAAGAATAAGAGGAATAAGAGGACAGCAAAGTCCAAACATCACTATCATGAACTCAATCATGGAAAATATAGAGCAGACCAGAAGCACGTTAAGCAATGAACTGTCATATCAATTATATTTGACAAAGTCCAAGTCTAAGTGAATGTTGAGCCTAATCATTTCAGAGGACAGATAAGTGAATGTTGAGAAATCACAATCCGTATTCTGTTTCTTTAGTTTTCTAAAGAATTTGATTTTGGACATTGTTACATTTAGTGCAACAGTAGTTTCTTGGTAAACAATCACGCGATTTTGACACATGTCGATGATCAAAGTAAAAATGACTGATTCGTGTTACATATTTTACATGGACGTGTCTAGCCCATTTGCCCAACTAGTTAGCATGGTTGTGTTACTAGCAACACAGATTATCTTGCCCTCGGAAACAACTCCGTGTCAAAGCTCATGCTCACATCAAGAGAACTCTGAGAGTCCATATTCATATTTCCCCTCGATTTTTCAGACACAAGACATTCTTTCAGCTCATTAGCAACTTGGGACATGTTTGGTCGGTTCACTGAAGAAGGATTCGCACACGACATTGCCAGTTCAAGAACTCTCCATACAGAACGAGAATCGTAATCCCCGTGCAGGTTTGGATCCATGATCTTCGTAATATCTCCTTGGTTAAGCTCGAACCCAACCCATTGTGTTATGTGAGACTTTGCACGGGATTGGTCAATCACAGGTTGGTTTGTGATCATCTCCAATAACACAATTCCGAAGCTGTACACATCGCTCTTCTCACCCAGTCGAGTTGTCTGGTAATATCTGCACGGCAAAGTACATGGTTATACTCTCTGACCAATATATAAAGTGCGAAATGACAACTCACTTTCAGCACATTGTAATGGTCACTAACGACACTTACTCAGGATCCAGGTATCCAGGAGTACCAGCAACCACAGTTGAAATATGTGATTCACCTCCAACAGGGAAAGATCTCGAAAGCCCGAAATCGGCAAGCTTGGCCTTTAACTGGTCGTCCAACAATATGTTTGTAGTTTTTATATCTCTATGTACAATTGGTGGTGTGCATCCAGAATGTAAATATTCCAATCCTATTCAAAGGAGTGATTATTTGTTAATCCACCAGAAGGAAAGTCATTTTAAGCTGCTTACATTGGCTAAGCTTAATACGAACCTAGTGCAGCCTCCAGAGCTATTCGTAGTCGACTGCCCCAGTTGATATAGGACCCACCGCGTTTTCCTGTATATAGGATCCTTTAGATCACCTTAGAAGTTATAAACATAGTCTAGCTAGATTTTCGAATCATGAAGAAATTCAAGTTTACCAGATAGATGTTGTTTTAAGTCTCCCTTGGGCACAAACTCATAGATGAGAGCCAAGTGATCTCTTTCATCGCAATATCCAACGAGGCTCACCAAATTTGTATGGTGAACTCGTAGAAGAAGATCGACCTAATCATCCATGGGAAAATAAAAGCAAGAGATAGCGTAAGGTTGTGATGCTTAAGATGATCATGATTTTTTTAGAAGGATCAGACGTACCTCAGCCTTAAAATGTTTATAGCCTTGACTTGATGATTTAGAGAGTACTTTAACAGCCACCTGTTCAGAACCATTTAGAGTACCGTGGCACACAACACCGAATCCTCCTTCCCCTACAACTCTTTGGAAATTATTCGTCATTTTCATAACCTCTGAATAAGTAAACCTTCTCTTTTTTGTCTTGATTGATGGTTCAGGTGAATTATCATGAACCATTGGCGTACTCAGTGGAGGTTGTAGAGCTATAGAGAAGAAAAAAAAAAAAAAAATAGGGGATGTAAGAAAAACTATTCATCGAATTTTTGTAGTTTCTTGATTTGATGAGAGATCTCCTGCAAATTACCTTCCACAGTCGATGGCTTTCTCTTATTGAGAACAAAAATAAGAACCAACACAGCAACGATTATGGCTACAGAAGCAACTGATGCAACAATCACCACCGGAAATTTCTTCTTCGAGTTTTTTTCTGTGCAGGAACCAGAGAGACAAAGCCTTGGGTTTCCTTGAACTCTGCAAGAAGAAGAGTGTTGTTAAGAAACATCAAATCACAACAAGGCTGTGGATAATAACTGCGGAATATTAAAAACTATGTGAGAAGTTTCTTACAGTAAATCTAGTCCCTCTCTTTGAAGACCTTGAGGAAGGGGACCACTAAGATTGTTGCCGCTTAAGTTTCTATTAAAGAAGAGCAAGCTTCATGCATCCATACACATGACCCAAAGGGGAACTGAAATTAAAAGAATATATGCTGAGAAACTTACATGATTACCAACGATTTCATCTGGGCTAGAAATTCGGGCACCACTCCAGTTAAAGTGTTATTTGACAAGTCCCTAAAAGTTTATTCCCAAAATAAAGTAGAGGTCATTAGGTTTACTTCCATCAACAAAACCATTATTAACAATGGAGATACTTACAGTTTTTCTAGCTGTGTAAGGTTTTGAATCGCAGCTGCTATGGTTCCAGTTAACCCGCTTGAAGACAAATTTCTGGTTATTCAAAGCATGATAGTTAACATATTTTGAAGATAAGTGTGCATGTGCGTGTGTGTGATCTTACGACTTACAAGGATGTTACTCTTGGAGGTTTAGAAATATCTGTGTTGCTACAGTTCAAACCATCCCACGCATACTGTTGAGGGACGCAAGGATCTCCTTGCCACCTGATTCTACTCAATTTATAGGCTGCTTCGATATTTTTAACAGCAACCACTGATGTAAAGTTCAATGATGTGAGGATTAACAGGTGAAGTTGATTTTCTATACTTCAAAAAAAAAAAGAAAAAGAGACCTTATCTGCACAACAGTGAAGATAAGTAACATACCATCACTTTCATTTGTTTCCGACTGTGGAAATCGGATAACTGTGTAGATTTCAAGAGCGTTAAGTAGAGAAGGAAGCGTTGATCTTGAGGTTTTTATTAGCTGGTAACTGCATTTTCCTCCTTTGCAAGTCACTGGAGAAGGATTATAGATAGTATCTACCCCTAACTTTGCAGGGATGAAAGCTTCAGTAACAACAGCTCCATCCCATAATAAGTCAAATTCCCTGGTATCATTGGTCTGTAAATCTTGTATCTCAGAGAAGTGGCTGTACAAGTAATATTGGTCACCAGGATTATCCGGTGTCCAACTGATTGTCAATGGCGTACTGGCATTAGAAGGCGTGGCAGCCGCTGCAAGAGCCTTTTTTGGTGGTTGATAATCGTTATCATTGCTCACTTCGAGAGTGGTGGAAATTTGGGTCCAACCCACCAAAAAGAAATTACGCCATCTGCGATCATAAACATCATCCGGGTACCTATGTGGAACAAAGGTTGTATTAGCCTTGAATAAGTATAGGAATTTTAAAAATAAAGGGTATATGAATATAGAAGCCACCACTGATTTGCCCCAAAAAAAAAAAAACACTTACCGAAGAAAGCCATCTGTCTTGTTGAGATACATCCGAACGAGAAGATTCAGAGAACCCTCTGTGCGATAAGAATTATTTCCCAATGGCCGTAATTCCAAGGCTGAGATCAAGGGTGTAGTTGTCCCTGTCTTAACTAGACAAACCTTTAACGAGTTTGATGTTGGAGTGTGAAGGATCTCCTCCATTGTACCATTCACAAACTTTTGCAAATCTATAGTTGCCCACAGATTAGGGCCTAGATGCAGTTCAAATATCGGGTTAGAATTAAGACCATCGTAATTCCCATAAATGAACCCAGCCCTGATCAAATATTTCCTATTCTTGTCAACACTCAGACTATAGCAGTTCCTTCTCTCATCTGGAAAATATCTCAGCCTCGTGTACGGCTTCAAGTAGTCATTCTCCATATTCGCCTGGATTTTACCACTTTTACCAGTCTGGATGAATTCAGCATCAGACGAGAACCGTAGTCCGGTTACTGACTCAACATAAGAAGACGGTTCACTCACGGGTAACCCACAATCCAAACTGATAAACTCTGGTAAGAGAGTGAAAAATCAAAAGCATCTCAGGTACAAACATGACTAAGAATCGAATCATTAAGGAGTAGTAGATGTATATACATAAAAACCATTAAGACGTAGATACCTTGTTGATCCTGCGCTCGAACACAACCAATAACGGCAAAAGCTCCTAATAGCAGCAGCAAAAGCCGACAAGGACTATCCATAATAGCTTTTAGATATCAAAACATTACCAATGCCCGAGTTTGAGAGAAACAAAGCGTATAAATAGATAAACCCAAGAAACAATCCAAGCCTCTGGCAACATGGCAAGATGTCCTGAGTCTTGAATTCTTTACAAAAAGGGTCAATGAAACGAATAAGTAAATGTCCCAAGAATACATCTTCTACAGTTTCTTGGTTTTCAAGAGAATCTGTCAATCAAAGGTTTTACAGTCACCACTCTTTAACGCATTAAAAAAATGTTCACAGCAAGAGATTTGACTTTCTAGTGGTCATTGACTTGGATTGAATCATATCGGATAATTTATCACTAACTAAAACATATTTTGACGTCTTCATCGACAAGAACAGCTTCGAATCACAAAGCAGAGGACTCACAATTATCAACGCTGACTATATCTAAAAAGAGAAGTGGGTCAACATGACCAAGCAAATTCCAGACAAAGACGCCATTATCAGATATCTAAAATCATAGCCCATATAACTAAAGTTGCAGTTTTTACAGGATTTTCAGTCATATCTTTAACTGAGAAATTACCTTCCGGTCGGGCATTTTGAGTCCCATCTCTTTCAGCCGGCGTCAACCGGCCCAATGACTGTTGTGAGGAATCTCCGGCGATATATCGGCCATATACAACAGCGAAACTTCCCGTCGTGAGAAGGACGGCGATGACGATGAGACCTCTTCATCGGCGGCGATTTGCACTGATTTGAGAACGCGATCAAACGATTGGAGTGTTGTAAACGCAGTCGCGGGAAAATAACACAAGGATTAGACTTGGGTTTTCTCGGCCCATTATCTAGAACGAATTCAGATCCATTTCACTAATTTGTGACTCTTGTAAGTTTAGCTAAAGTGATTAGCCTAATAATGCCCTAATAATTATGTTTAAGAGTAGAGACAAGTGATTAAGTGAATAAGAAATCTCAAGATTCACAGCCCACATTCTACTGGTTCTTTACTTCTCTAGAGAACTTGATTTGGTTTGGTGAATTAGTACATCCTATCTTACTTCCAAACAAGCAATGTTCAGGGACGCAGATTGAGTGAGAAATGTCTATCAGACTGTACTAAATTTTAAATCAATACTCTTTTCCAACTATTTTACAAATACTTAACCAAAATCATTTGTTTGCTAATGATGGAACCACAAAGAGGTATTATCTTTTACGGCCAATGATTATAAGCATCCAATCCATTCATACAAAGAATGATAACATCAATAAGTACCGGAGAATATAATCTTCACATTTCGATGATCAAAGCAAAAATGACTGATTCGTGTTACATATTTTACATGGACGTGTCTAGACCAATAGCCCCCAACTAATTAGCATGGTTGTGTGTTACTTGCAGCACAAACTATCTTGCCCTCGGAAACAACTCTGTGTCAAAGCTCATGCTCACTTGAAGAAAACTCTGAGAGTCCGTCCTCGATTTTTCAGACACAAGACATTCTTTCAGTTCATTAGCAACTTGGGACATGTTTGGTCGGTTCACAGAAGAAGGATTCGCACACGACATTGCCAGTTCAAGAACTCTCCATACAGAACGAGAATCGTAATCCCCGTGCAGGTTTGGATCCATGATCTTAGTAATATCTCCTCGGTTAAGCTCAAACGCAACCCATTGTGATATATGAGACTTTGCACGGGATTGGTCAATCACAGGTTGGTTTGTGATCATCTCCAATAACACAATTCCGAAGCTGTACACATCGCTCTTCTCACCCAGTCGAGTTGTCTGGTAATATCTGCATGGCAAAGTACATGGTTATACTCTCTGACCAATATATAAAGTGCGAAATGACAACTCACTTTCAGTACATTGTAATGGTCACTAATGATACTTACTCAGGATCAAGGTATCCGGGAGTACCAGCAACCACAGTTGATATATGTGTTTCACCCCCAACAGGGAAAGATCTCGAAAGACCGAAATCGGCAAGCTTGGCCTTTAACTGTCCGTCCAACAATATGTTTGTAGTTTTTATATCTCTATGTATAATTGGTGGTGTGCATCCAGAATGTAAATATTCCAATCCTATTCAAAGGAGTAATTATTTGTTAATCCACCAGAAGAAAAGTCATTCTAAGCTATACTTTTATTGGATAAGCTTAGTACGAACCAAGTGCAGCCTCTAGAGCTATTCGTAGTCGATTGCCCCAGTTGATAAAGGACCCACTGCGATTTCCTGTATATATATGATCCTTTAGATCACCTTAGAAGTTATAAACATAGCCTAGGTAGAAGAAATTCAAGTTTACCGGATAGATGTTCTCTTAAGTCTCCATTGGGCATAAACTCGTAGATAAGAGCCAAGTGATCTCCTTCATCGCAATACCCAACGAGGCTCACCAAATTTGTATGGTGAACTCTTAGAAGAAGATCGACCTAATCATTCATGAGAAATAAAAACAAGAGATAACATAAGGTTGTGATGCTTAAGATGATCATAATTTTAAAAGAAGATTATGCATGCCTCTGCCTTAAAATGCTTATAGCCTTGACTTGATGATTGAGAGAGAACTTTAACAGCTACCTGTTTCGAACCATTTAGAGTACCATGACACACGGCACCAAATCCTCCTTCCCCTACAACTCTTTGGAAATTATTCGTCATTTTCATAACCTCTGAATAAGTAAACCTTCTCTTTTTTGTCCCGATTGATGGTTCAGGTGAATTAGCATATGTTTCATTCACCATTGGCGTACTCAGTGAAGGTTGTGGAGCTGTAGAGAAGAAAAGAAGAAGGGGATGATAGAAAACTATTCATCTAATTTTTTTAGTTCCTTGATTTGATGAGAGATCTCCTGCAAATTACCTTTCACGGCCGGCGGCTTTTTCTTATTGAGAACAAAAATAAGAACCAACACAGCAATGATTATGGCCACAGAAGCAACTGATGCAACAATTACGACATGAAATTTCTTCTTCGAATTTTCGGTGCAGGAGCTAGAGACGCAAAGCCTTGGGTTTCCTTGAACTCTGCAAGAAGAAGAGTGTTTTTGAAAATATTAACTCACAAAAGGTCTGTGGATATTAATTGGGGAATATAAAAACTATGTGGTAAGTTTCTTACAGTAACTCTAGTCCTTTTCTTTGAAGACCTTGCGGAAGCGGACCATTAAGATCGTTCCCGCTTAAGTTTCTATTACAGAAGAGCCATCTTCATGAATAAAGTCACATGACCCAGAGTGGAATTGAAAAGGTTATAGATAATATGCTGAGAAACTTACATGATCAACAAAGATTTCATCTGGGCTAGAAATTCGGGCACCACTCCAGTCAATTTGTTATTTGATAAGTCCCTAAAGTTTATTGCCAAGATAAAGTAAAAGGCCGTTTGTTTTACTCTGATCGACAAAACCAATATCTGACAGTGGACATACTTACAGTTTTTCTAGCTGTGTAAGGTTTGAATAGCAGCCGCTATGGTTCCAGTTAACCCGCTTGAAGACAAGTTTCTGGTGATTCAAAACATGATAAGTAGCATATTTTGAACATGTATGTACGTGTAAGTCATCTTCAACTTACAAGGACGTTATTCTTGGAGGTGTAGAAATATCTGTGTTGCTACAGTTCAAACCATCCCACGCATACTGTTGAGGGACGCAAGGATCTCCTTGCCACCTGATTCTACTCAATTTATAGGAAGCTTCGATATTCTTTACAGCAACCACTGATGTAAAGTTCAATGATGTGAGGAATAACAGGTGAAATTGACTTTCTATAGTATTTAAAAACGAACAGGACGTATCTACAATGTAAGTAACATACCATCATTTTCATTTGTTTCCGATTGTGGAAATTGGATTACTGTATAGACTTCAAGCGCGTTAAGTAGAGGAGGAAGAGTTGATCTTGCGGTTTTAATTAGCTGGTAAATGCATTTCCCTCCTTTGCAAGTCCTTGGAGAAATATCCAGGTGAGTATCTACCGCTAACTTTGAAGGAATGAAAGGTTTGCTAATAACAGCTCCATTCCAGAACAATTCAAATTCCCTGGTATCATTGGTCTGTAAATCTTGTATCTCAGCGAAGTGGCTGTACAAGTAATATTCGTCACCAGGATTATCCGGTGTCCAACTGAGTGTCAATGGCGCGCTGGCATTGGAAGGCGTAGCAGCTGTTGCAAGTGCCCTTTTTGGTGGATCATAATCGTTATCATTGCTCACTGTGAGGGTCGTGGAAATCTCGGTCCAACTCTTCAAGAAAAAATCAAACCATCTGCGATCATATACATCATCCGGGTACCTATGTGAAACAAATATTGTATTAGCCAAGAACTCAAAGTTTTTCCATATAGCGGAGCAAACAAAAAAAGAAAGTTGGCATTGACTTACCGTAGAAAGTCATCTGTCTTGTTGACATACATCCGAAAGAGAAGATTTAGGGAACCTGACTGTGTGGGGTAAGAATTATTTCCCAACGGCCGTAACTCCAAGGCTGAGATCATCGGTGTAGTTGTCCCTGTCTTAACAAGACAAATCTGCAATGAGTTTGATGTTGGGGTGTGAATGATCTCCTGCACTGTACCATTCACAGACGCTTGCAAATTTATTGTTGCCCACGGATTAGGGCCTAGATGCAGATCAAATTTCGGATTAGAGTTGAGACCATCGTAATTTCCATAAACAAACATAGCCCTGATCAAATGTTTCCTATGCATGTCAACACTCAGACTATAGCAGTTCCGTATCCCATCCGGAAAATATCTCAGACTCATGTACGGCGTCAGGTAAGCACTCTCCAGACTCGCCTCAATTTTACCAGTTTGGATGAACTTTGCATCAGACGAGAACTGTAGTCCGGTTGATGGCTCAATATAAGGAGACATTTCACTCAAGGGTAACCCGCAATCCAAACTGATGAACCCTGGCAAGAGAAAGGAAAATAAAATTAAATTTACAAAAAAGAGTGAGAATCAAAAAGCATGATTGAGACTCGAAGCATTAAAGAATATGGAGTAGTAGATGTAGATACCTTGGTGATCCTGAGCTTGAACAATACAAATAATGGCAAAAACTCCTGATAGGAGCAGCAAAAGCGGACGAGGACTCTCCATAATTGCTTAGATATCAAAACATTACGAGTGACCGAGTTTGAGAGAGACACAGCGTATAAATTAGATAAACCCGAGGGGATAAGGAAGTCAAGCCAAGTCTCTGGCGACATGGCAAGATGTACTGAGTCTGGAAATAGATAAATTAAAAACAAGGAGATCAATGAAACGAATGAGTAAATGTGTTTTCTATTGCAACTCCACATCTTTAAACTTAATTAGGGACATTACCCCAACAAGACGTAGTTTCTTTCTTGGTCAGAAAATAGGCAACTTGTGTTTTCGAGAGAATCTGTCAAAATCACAGCTTTTATAATTACCACTCTCTAACGCATTAAAATGTTCAGACATAGAGAGATAGATAGATAGAGGGAGCAAGAGATTTGACGTGGTCATTGACTCCAAATGTATCGGATAAATCTCTTACATTAAAACACATTTTGACCCACAGTTATCAACGTTGCTATATCCAAAATGAAGAAGCAAATTCCAAATTCGTTATAGATAAATGGATCCAAATTCGTTATAGATAATGGGCTGAAATCCTCCGAGAAGACCAAAGATAAGAAAAACAGAGATGAGGTTGTGAAAATAGTGACATATTTCTATATCTTTAAGAGTAATCACACTATAAACATTCCCGACATGGCACTCCAAGAGTTAACACACATTCAATATTAAACCAAAGAAACAGAGGAATATGATATTCTTCACATGTTACTTACACAAGCTCAAACTATCTCGCCATAGGAAACATCCCAATGTCAAAGATCATGTTCACTTCAGCGGAACTCTGAGACTCCATGCCTCTACTCATATTTCTCCTCGAGTTTTCAGACACAAGACACTCTTTCAGTTCGATAACAACCTGGGACATACTTGGTCGTCTTGTGGAAGAAGGATTTTGTTGGAATTGTATCCTTGATTGAACTTGCAAAAGCAAAGAAGAAGCAAGTGAAGAAGAAGAAGATGTCGTGACAGAGAGGTCAACGACAAAGGAGAAGAAAGACAGAGTCAACAAGAGAAGTGGGTTTTTGTGTTTTGTCTTATTGGGGGCTGATGAAGTTAGTATAGGCCCAAAGTGGTGAAGTATGTTTCTTTGTGGCCCATTCGTAGAATTAACTTATGTATCTTATTCTAGTTAAAGTACTTAAGCTAGAGTAGTTGAGAGTTGTTGGGATTGTTAGTAGCTAAGGTAAGGTTGTGTAAGGTTGCTTGTATGCTTAAGTCTAAAGTCTAGAAGTAAGGTCAAATAGTGACTAAGTTTAGAGTCTAAGAGAGTGAGTATGGTGAGTAGAAGAAATCTACTATATGTATGTGTATGTGTGCTTTGTAAGATGTGATCCAATTAAAATACAATGTAGAAGATTAAAGCAAAAACGTTTCTTGTGTTCCTCTCTAAGCAAGAACAAGAACATAGTGTGATAAAGAGAGAGACATAAAGAAAGAGTGAACTAACCTCAATGAGGTTAGATGTAAGAATTATAACATGGTATCAGAGCTTACTTGATCTTGGAGCCTGTCCAAAGAAGAAGATGTGAGGAAGATGGAGACAACCATCAACAAAGAAGAAAGCTGGCCGTAAGAAGAAGACGGCAAAGATGAAGAGATGATGCAGCCCGAGAAGCTGTTGTAGGAGAGACGGCAAAAAAAGAAGCCGTGAGAAGATGAAAAGAAGAGGAGGAGTTGGATAACCTCCCAAAGATGAAGACCTCGCTGCCACTGAAATGGAGTCTATGGAGGTGGTGTAAACCTTGAGCGGACATGTGCTCAAGGCAAGAGGGAGCTACCTTGAGCGGACCTGAGCTCAAGACAAAAGAAGAGAAGAGCCTGCACAAAAAGAGAGGTGTAAGGCTGAAAAAAAAAAAGGAAGAGCAAAGCCGAGACTATGTCGGAGAAGAAGAGAAGGAAAGAGATGTGGTGACAAGGGCACCACCAACCTACACTAACTATTTCACACCGTACCTTAGAGAAGGAGGGCTTCAGGTGCATCCAAGTAGACGTGGAGATCTTCTGGAAGAAGCAATGAAGACAACGGTGTGGAGACGGTGTTGTGAAAGGTGATGAATTCAATCCTTGTTCGACATTGTATTGGTGAAGCTTGAAGATGCTTGTTGAAGTTTCAGAATCCATGTGGTTCTTAAGCTGAAACAAGAGAAGGAGAAGCCAAGGTTAGAATAACCAAAGTGGTGGTGAAGGATCAAACAAACCAAGTCGGAGAATACCGAGGTTGATGATTCAAGAAACCAATCAAGCTAAGGTTAAGAAGACTAAGGTGGAGATTTGAGGAACCAAACGACCAAGGCTAAAGCTAAGGTGATGACTTGAGGAGAAGCCAACCATACTACGGTAGTGAAAGCCGAGGTGGTGGGTCAAGTCAGAGAAAAATGTCCTAAAGCTAAAGCCAAAGGTGATGGTTCAGAGAATCAAAAACAGAGTGAAGAGGCTGGTGATCAAAGGAAGACACCAAGCAAAGAAAAAGCTCACCACAGTGGGAGCTGAAGCCGGTTGCAATGTCAGCCGAGCAAGAGACGTGACGAGTGGTCACGGAGAAGAAATTAAATGAGAACGTGAGGAGAGCTCACGTAGAAGATGACTTGAGGAGACATGGAAAACCCTAGAGTTGAAGTGTCCCTGCAAGGAAGAGAAATTGATCAAGGGGTCAAAGAAGACAGAGGGAGATGAAGAACTTCACGCACAAAGAATCGAGAAGAAGAAGCTCGATGCGCGGAGATTCAAAGCAAGAGGGAGATGAAGGAGGCAAGCTTACCAGTGAGCTGTGCCAAAGATCGTGAAAGGGACTCGCACAGGGAAGAGGCGATTCCAGAGAAGAAGAAGAAGCAAAGGGATTCAAATCCCTAAATTGGAATTGGGGATTTCAATCAAGGATCCAAGAGGGAGTGTTGGAATTGTATCCTTGATTGAACTTGCAAAAGCAAAGAAGAAGCAAGTGAAGAAGAAGAAGATGTCGTGACAGAGAGGTCAACGACAAAGGAGAAGAAAGACAGAGTCAACAAGAGAAGTGGGTTTTTGTGTTTTGTCTTATTGGGCTGATGAAGTTAGTATAGGCCCAAAGTGGTGAAGTATGTTTCTTTGTGGCCCATTCGTAGAATTAACTTATGTATCTTATTCTAGCTAAAGTAGTTAAGCTAGAGTAGTTGAGAGCTGTTGGGATTGTTAGTAGCTAAGGTAAGGTTGTGTAAGGTTGCTTGTATGCTTAAGTCTAAAGTCTAGAAGTAAGATCAAATAGTGACTAAGTTTAGAGTCTAAGAGAGTGAGTATGGTGAGTGGAAGAAATCTACTATATGTATGTGTATGTGTGCTTTGTAAGATGTGATCCAATTAAAATACAATGTAGAAGATTAAAGCAAAAACGTTTCTTGTGTTCCTCTCTAAGCAAGAACAAGAACATAGTGTGATAAAGAGAGAGACATAAAGAAAGAGTGAACTAACCTCAATGAGGTTAGATGTAAGAATTATAACAGATTTGCACATGACATTGCTAGTTCAAGAGCTCTCCATGCAGACCGAGAGTCGTAATCTCCATGAAGGTTTGGATCCATGATACTACTAATATCTCCACTATTTAGCTCAAACCCAACCCATTGTGTTATGTGAGTCTTTGCACGGGCTTGGTCAATCACGGCTTCGTTTGTAATCATCTCCAATAGCACAATACCAAAGCTGTACACATCGCTCTTCTCAGTTAACCGACTTGTACGGTAATATCTGCAAGGCAATGAACATTATTTATATGTAATTCTTCAACCATTGAAAAGAATATAAAGCTTTTTTCAGCACATTGTGATGTTAACTAACAATACTTACTCGGGATCAAGGTAACCAGGGGTACCAGCAATCACCGTCGAAACATGAGATTCACCTCCAACAGGGAAAGACCTTGAGAGACCAAAATCAGCGAGTTTGGCCTTATAATGCTCGTCCAACAATATGTTTGTAGTTTTGACATCCCTGTGAATCATTGGTGGTATGCATCCAGAATGTAAATATTCCAACCCTGTTCAATGGATTCCTCTATCATAAACCCATTTTCTGGAAACTCGGACAATGTAAGAAAGAGTTAATCTGGTTCTATGGTTTACACTTAGTACTACAAACCTAATGCAGCCTCCACAGCTATTCGTAGTCGAATACCCCAGCTGATGTTGGATATGCCTCGTGTTCCTGTATATTTAGATCGTTAGTTCCCTTTCCTAAAAGTATATGTTTCATGAGCTATTGATACATGTGAAATCACTAGAAAACCTTATCTGCAAGTTTACCTGACAGATGTTGTCTTAAGTTTCCATTGGGCACAAACTCGTAGATGAGAGCCAAGTGATCTCCTTCGCCACAATATCCAACCAGGCTAACCAAATTTGTATGGTGAACTCTCATAAGAAGATCAACCTAATCCATAGAACAAACACATACGAAATCGTTAAGCTACTATGATGCTTAGGATGATCACAAACTTACAAATTTTAAGCATACTTCTGCCTTGAATTGCTTGTAGCCTTGAGTTGATGATTGAGAGAGTACTTTAACAGCTACTTGTGCATTTCCATTCAGAGTACCGTGATAGACAATACCGAATCCTCCTTCCCCAACAACTCTTTGGAAGTTTTTTGTCATATCAGTGACCTCTGAATAAGTAAACCTCCTCTTATTCGTTTGGATTGATGTTTCAGGTGAATTAGGATATGTAACATTCACCGATGGCGATATACTAGGTGGCTGTTGTAGAGCTGTAGATAAGAAGAAACATAAGGGAATATGACCATAACTATTCATTAGCTTTTTATAGTTCCTTGATTTGGTAAGACTTCTCTTGCAAGTTACCTCCCACAGTTGACGGCTTTTTCTTTCTGAAAACAAAAATAAGAACCAAGACAGCAATGATAATACTGGCCACCGAAGCAACTGATGCGACAATTGCCACTGGAAATAATTTGCGTTTGGATGGTAGGCATGAACCAGAGAGACAAAGCCTAGGGTTCCCTTGAGGACTACAAGAGGACAAAGACATCAAATACACAAATGGTTCTCTGGAAAATAACTGAGAAAAGTTCAAAATCTGTGTGAAAAGTTTCTCACAATAATTCCAGTTCTTTCCTTCGAAGAGCCTGAGGAATTGAACCATTAAGATTGTTCCAGCTTATGTTTCTATTTTTTTTTAAAAAAACAGAGCATACTTCAGACATACATACATAAATACAGGAAACTGAATGAGGTGGAACTTGAAAAGCATTAGCAAAATATGTAAAGAGAAACTTACATGAACACCAAAGATTTTATGTTGCCTAGAAATTCTGGCACCTCTCCAGTCAAATTATTATTGGACAAGTCCCTATTCCAGAATGATTTTTTTTATTAAAAAAAACTCTTAATTTATCCCCATCCATAAAACAATTTAGTGCCTCCTATATCAACACTATACATACTTACAGCTTTTCTAGTTGCGTGAGATTTTGAATGGCAGCAGCTATGGATCCAGTTAGACCACTTGAAGACAAGTTTCTGGCGACATGTCCAAAAACACATTCAAAGTGTAACATTGTAAATGATCATAGATCACAACTACTATTAACAGATCTTGAAGAGCGTGTGTACTAGTGATCTTATGACTTACAAATAAGTGATTCTTGGTGTAGACGTATCAGTGTTACTGCAGTTTAATCCGTCCCACATAAACTGCCGAGGGACACATGGATCTCCTTGCCAGCTATTTCTACTAATTTCATAGGTGGTTTTGATGTCTCGGACGGGAACCACTGACATAACAGTTTTTTTTTAATGATGCTTAATACATAGATAACTTGACTACTCTTATTGTGGATATGATCTATCTTTTTAAACATACAACAAAGTATAGACCTTATATGCATAACATACCGTCGGTTTCATTTGTTTCGATCTGCGGAAACTGGATAACTGTGTAGACCTCAAAAGCGTTAAGAAAAGGTGGAAGAGTTGATCTGTTGGTTCTTCTCAGCTGAAAACTGCATTTTCCTCCTTCACAAGTACTTGGTGACAAGCTAAAGATAGTATATATATTGAATTTTGGAGGAATTATAGGACCGGAGATGACTTGTCCATTCCAAACCATGTCAAATTCCCTTGTATCGTTGGTCTGCAACTCTTGGATCTCAGCAAAATGTGCATAAAAGTAATATTGGTTATTGACATTACTCGAACTCCATTCCATCGTCAATGGTGCACTGGAATTAGTAGGTGTTGCAGCAGTTTTGAGTGCTTCTTTTGGTGGAAAATATTTGTTTGAATTGCTCACTTCCAGAGTGGTGGAAATGTGGGTCCATTCATTCCTTGAAAACGAAGTCCATACACGATCATAGACATCATTTCGGTACCTTGTGATAGAAACAACGTTGTTTTAGGAGTGGAATGAGTAAATAAGATGGAAAATATCATCTTTTTCCATGCGCTTAAAGAGATTGATTATATAAAACCTTATGTATGACATTTTTCATTTCATTCTGTCTTGTCTTACACATGTGTGGAAGAGTCGTTTTTTTGACATAGCCAAATACAGAGGAGAACAGAGCAATAAGAAACAGAGTATAAAAACAGAGCAGAAAGAAGAGAACAGTTTCAGTTGAAATGAAATTACCTTAGGTAACCGTCTGATTTGCTAAGGTATACCCGAAAGAAAAGATTCAGAGAACCAGACTTAGTAATGTAAGTGTCATTTCCCATAGGCCGTATCTCCAAGGTGGTTATTAGCGGATTAGTCGTCCCGGTCTTAACAAGACAAACCTGCAATGAGTTTGATATTGGAATGTGCAAGATCTCAGCCCTTGTACCATTCACTTGTGTTTGCAAATCTATCGTGGTCCATGGATTAGGTCCAAGATAGAGATCAAACTTTGGTTTTAATGTCAAGACCATCATAATTTCCATAGATAAAGTAAGCCCTGATCAAATGTGTCATTCCCTTCTCAACGTTTATATTGTAGCAATTCCGAATTCCATCTGGAAAATATCTCAGCGTCTCGTATGGCTTCAGGTATCCTTCAGTATTTGGTTGGATTCGGCCAGCTTTTCCGCTTTGGATGAACTTTTCGTCAGATAAGAACCGTAAACCGGTCCACGGCTCATCATAAGGAGATAGTTCATTCGCGGGTAGCCCGCAGTCCAAACTGATGAAGCCTGCTAACACAAAGAGAAAAGAAGGACCGTTTCTGAGAAATTCTAGTATCTGCAAACAAAAGTACCATTTCAAGAGGCGCATTTTCATATAACAACTGTGAATACCTTGTTGACCCTGAGCTTGAACAAGATGAATAATTGCCAAGGTTCCTAATACCGCCACCAAAACCGGACAAGGACTCTCCATAATTGTTCACTTCTTAAGATATATTAAAACACTAGAATTCCCAAGTTTTGAGAGATTTAACAACAGCGCATGCATAAATAATCATAAACGGACATGGAAGGCAAATAAAAGCTCTGGCTTCATGAGAAGAGGTCTTTAGCGTGCAAATATAAAAAAATGGGAAATGGCTGAAAAAAATGAGTAAATGTTTTCTATTGGAAAAAAAAAACAAGAAGACTAGGAAAATAATCTCCAACATTTTCACAATCAAGAACTTGAATAGCTACATTATCCAAAGAAACATATGTAAATTTCTTGGTCAGACAATAGACAACTTGGTTTTTGAAAGACCATTTCAATTGATCTCAGCTGTTATATAGTTATCACTCTATAGCTAATACATTAAGAATGTTCAGAGAGAGAGAGACATACACACGGATTTGACTTTGTAGTGGTCACTAACTTGAATCGGTCCATTTTTCCATGTTTTCTCTAATGAAACAAGCTTTGACAATTTCCATTCAGAATACTAGCTTCGAACCAAGAAAATTATAGACAGATCAAGCTTGAAGCTGATTCAAAGAGCAGCACCGAGGTAAAACGTTATGAAGAGAAGTGGGTCAACATGAGAAAAAACAATTCCAGAGTGGTTGAAACGCAACGGTCATAGTGGCCTTTACAAATTAACTGGAAAGCTTATTTTGGGCCTAATTGGGTTTAAGAAAGCCCATTATATAAATTTTTTAAAATCCAGAACAAATTCGGATCCAGTAACTATTACCTATCAATCAGTCTTTTGTTATCACTTTGATCTTGTCTACGCGAAGCAGTCTCCGACTTACCAAGATACCAAAGTCTAGAGAGAAGACCAAAGAGCACAAAAAGAGAGAGAGATGAGGTTGTTCGATCCATGGCCAGTATTCTTCAAGAGAGAATGGAAACGTTGTTGGCCGTTTCTCACTGGATTCGCCGTCACCGGCGTCCTCATCACCAAGCTCACGGCTGGACTCACCGGTAAATATCTTCAGATCTGACCGATCTTCATCGGAAATGAAAGAGCTAATCCTTAATTGATTCGTATCTGTGTAGAATCAGATCGGATTTATTGACGTATTGTGTCTCAGTTTTGATTGTTGGATCGCTGGTTGTGAAACCCTAACTAAATGTAAATGTATTGACTGATTTGCAGAGGAAGACGCCAAGAACTCCAAGTTTGTCCAACAACACAGGCGGTAATGTCTTTCTCTTTCGATCATATCATTTTTATCTGATTTTGAGTTTTTCAATGTTAGCTCACGATTTGGGTGTTGAATTTAGAAAATGTATGTAATTTCTCTGCTTCTGTTGTTAATTGAATCACATTAGGTCTCCACACTAGTATCCGATTTCAGATTTTTCGATGTTAGATTACGATTTGGAAGCTGAATTAAAATCTGTTATGTGATTTCTCCGCATCTATCAATTGAATCTTATCAAGTCACCTACTTCATTCAGATGCCTTAGCATTTTATTGTAATTCTCATTAATCGTAACTCATGATTTCATTTCTGGTTTTCTCCAATAGCCTATACAAAAGATGTCGTATGAAATGAAATGTTTTGACTAGCATTTATCCTAAATCTCAATGTGTAATGTTTGATTTGTCTGCATGTGTTGCTTGAGCCATTTTGGTTCTGTATATATGGTAATGCTTGATGTCCTTACGTGAATTTTTCCACTTCAGTCAGATTAACTAAGTGTGTTTGACTAGACTCTTGTAACAAGAATCTCAGTTTGAATCCGTAACACTTACCATTCTCTCATGATCTGTTTTGAAATCTCAGGTGATCTACTGATGTGAGTTGTAGAAGCGAGTAGGCTAAGCGTTCTTATGGAAACTACCGTGAGTGCTTCAGCTTAAACCTGTTCTAATAACATGAAAGAGAGAATTCTAGACACTATTAATCTCTCTTTTTCCGCTTCTCTGTGTTTTCACAGCTCTTGAACAATGCAAATTCTACTTTGTTGACCCGATTTTTTCTCTATATGTTTGAAATGGATTTCTTCCTCTCTCTTTGTTCCCCCAATAAGAATATATGGTTAAGTAAGCCTCAAGTTGACTGATCGAACATCCATTGCTGATTAAATATACAAAATAAAATATAAATCTTTGATGCAAAAAAAAATATAACCATCAAGAGACTCTTGTTTTTTAACTATGCTATTATTTATTAATGAAAAATTTAACTATGACACTTGAGCAAAAAAAAAGAAGAAGAGAACTTGAACAGAGAGACGAAGTTGATTATATAATCCGTCACCATTATTTATTAGGGACATCTCCTCCGAGTAATTTCAAAAACCCATAAACTTCTTTATACTCTTCTTCATCCTCTTCATTATCGTCAGACGAACATGAGGATCATTCATGCGAGCAGAAACGAGTACTGGTGGTTGTTGATCCTTGGTGTTCATGCGAATATGTTCCAACCATTCCTTGATTGAGAAGCTACCCATAACATGTTTATGTCCCTCCAGGCCTTCAACTTTTTCATTCTTCTCCATCAAAGAGAATGAATCTACTTGATGAAACATGCATGCTTCCTTCCACGCACTGCTCTATGTTTCTCTCTTTTTCTGAAACAGAACAAACTTCTTTGACCGGCTTCTGCTCCGAATACAAAGATTCACGTCGATGATGACAAGTTGAAGGAGAAGCTTGAGCATGATGGTCATCATCATCCATCTTCTTGTGGGATTCTCTTTCTTTTTAATCTTGCAGAGGACTATATTCTGAAACGAATCGTCGTTATTGCCCGGTAACACAAAGTACTCATTCATAATATTCTTTTTTGAATTTATCTTTATAACCAATTAACCATAATTGCTTTCATGAAATAATATTCTAAGAAATATACTTTCTCACCAATAAATCTTTCATAAGAAAAAGATTTTAATATAACTCATGGAATTATTGCAAGCCAAGATCTTTCTTCAATTGAGCAAGAGTTGCTTCGATCTCATCAATATTGTCTTCTATACTGTTCTTCGTGCTATTATTATTATTCTTCCCTGACGACGATTTCTCTGTTGATGAGCTTTCTTCAAAATCATATCTTTCTCCGTTTTTGCTTGATCCTTCATTGTCTTCGTCGCTAATGTTAAGTTCTTTCTCAAGAAACTCTACAAATTCTTCCCCAATTTCCTGAGAGAAAAGAGAAAGAAACATGACAATCAAAAGGAGCCTAGATTGGTTTTAGTCTATATTCATCAGAACCAAAATCTTCGTGGAAAAAGAACCAAGTTTCCAGCCAAAACAATCTCAGTAAGACATTACCATTACAAGGTGTATTGAAGAAACCAGCAGACTAAAACCCTTCAATAGAGGGAAGATCCAAGCTTTGATAGCCACGGAATTCAAATTTAAATTCATATTTGACACGCAACAAGGACTCCGAGTTATCAGTGGTTTGATATTATTGGGCTTACCGCTAGTTCTTCCCATAGACTTTTCGGTTTTCCTTGTGAGGACGCACTAGCTTCCCAATTCTTATACTCTTCTTGAAGGTCTTTGAAGAAATCCCCTGTCAATACCACAGAAAGTGAGCCACTAAATGAATAATTAACTACAATTTACTGTGCATAGAATATCTAGACGTGCAAAAAACAAATCTAACAACAGAAAGAAAATAGATTTCACAGGTTGCCTCTACCGATTGTTATTTGAACATCCCTCACGAATTCACCTGCAATAAAGTGTGCTGTGCATAAGATCACACTGACCTCAATCAACCTAAGTCCCCCAAAAGAACACAACACATAAGAGAGAATACCCCACCACCCTTCCAACCACAGCCACTAATGGGCATCAAATGGTGCCTAGCATTCACATTAAGTTTCTAAACACCATGAACATTTTTACAATCCTATCTAGCATTAGTGTTCGAAACTCTTTGTGAATACATCCACATCGCGTTCAAACAATATTTCTTTTCCTGAAATTGCAATATGTTTTGAAGCCATAGTTTTGCATTAAGCTTCAAGGAAAAAGTTTCCAATTTACACAGCAGGAAAGAGTATATGGTCCTTTCAGGGGTTTAGAGTTTTACCAAGTCCATAGAAATCTTCCTCGACTTGACTATTGCCTTTTCGACTTGTTTGACCCGTCGAATAACCAGACGCGCGACTATCTGAACCGTACTTACGCCGTGAGTCAGAGTTGATCAGAGTAGTGTATGCATGCTTTATTTTCAAAAACTTCTCTTGCGCATTTGCCTATACACCAAAAACAGCCAGGGGATGAATCATGAATTAAACTTTCTTCCACAGGGATAGAGACTAAGTAAACTAAGTCCATCAGCTAACTTCAAGTAGTTCTACAAAGATACACATGAAAGCAACATACAAAGTCTCAATTCCATGAATTTGTATATAAAGACAAACATGTAATCATTAAAGCATTCATACATAGTTCCAATTCCATGAATTTGAATATACATACAAACCTATAATCAACCATAACATAGCTCCAATTCCGTAAATTTCAATGAAATAGAAACCATAAAAAGTACCTCTTTATTGACATCTGGGTGATATTTCAGAGCAAGTTTACGATAAGCTCTCTTTATATCTTGAGGAGTAGCTGATGGAGACACACCAAGAATCTCGTAAGGAGAGGCTCTAGCTCTGGTTACGACAATTCGATTTCTCCGTCTTTGTATACCACTCCGTCGTTTATAAAACGAAGCGAGACCAATGTCTCCGCCATAGCAGCAACTTCTTGTTACAGGAAATCCCAGAAAATTAATCCGATAAAGGAATGAAATTGGAGGAAGATGATGAGAAAGGAAGAAACTTTGTGGTGTTGGAGACAGAATCGAAGATGTTGCATACATAATTTGCTCTGTCTCATTGGATTGCATTCCTCCTTTTTGGACAATCGAATCCGGTTTTTGTTTAATTTCACCTCCAATTTCCGGTTATCTATTAACCGTTCCGGTTTGTACCGTTTAATCTGGTATAATCGTTAACTCTGTTCTTACTTCTTCGTTCTCTGTCCGATAAAAATGGGAGCTTTAATACTTCAATCTATCATCAGTAATGCGGTTTTTGATAAGTTTTGAAGCTTTGATTCTTACCCATGAATAAATTTGCCACCATTCCTTGTTCTGTTCGGTTATTGTCAATCGGTTCTTATGTTGAACTCATCGAAGCCAACAGTCGAGATCGACTGCTTTGTGGAGGAATAGTGCTTCATGCTCATTTAGTGACATCTGGGATTGCTCGCTTGACGAGAATTGCTGCTAAGCTTGTATCTTTTTATGTTGAATGTGGGAAAGTTTTAGATGCGAGGAAGGTGTTCGATGAAATGCCCAAGAGAGATATTAGTGGATGGGTTGTCATGATTGGGGCTTGTGCTCGATATGGGTATTACCAGGAGTCTTTGGATATCTTCAGGGAAATGAATAAAGAAGGTTTAAAACTTGATGTTTTCATTGTTCCTAGTCTTCTTAAAGCCAGTCGCAATCTGCTTGATCGAGAATTTGGGAAGATGATACATTGTCTTGTGCTGAAGTGTTCGTTTGAGTCTGATGCTTTTATAGTTAGCTCGCTTATTGATATGTACTCGAAGTTCGGGGAGGTAGTGAATGCGAGGAAGGTGTTCGATGATTTGGGTGAACAAGATTTGGTCGTGTTCAATGCTATGATCTCTGGTTATGCTAACAATAGCCAAGCAGATGAAGCATTGAACTTGGTGAAAGATATGAAACTACTGGGAATAAAACCTGATATTATCACTTGGAATGCTCTAATTTCAGGGTTCTCGCATATGGGAAATGAAGAAAAAGTATCTGAGATTCTTGAGTTGATGTGTTTGGATGGTTACATGCCCGACGTTGTGTCTTGGACTTCTATTATATCAGGCCTTGTACATAATTTTCAGAATGAGAAAGCTTTTGATGCTTTTAAACAGATGTTAACTCATGGGTTGTATCCAAACTCAGCTACAATCACAACTCTTTTGCCTGCTTGTACGACACTTGCAAATATGAAGCACGGGAAGGAGATACACGGTTACTCTGTAGTCACTGGACTAGAAGATCACGGTTTTGTTAGAAGTGCTTTGCTTGATATGTATGGGAAATGTGGATTCATATCAGAAGCAATGATCTTGTTTCGCAAGACGCCAAAGAAGACAACAGTTACTTTCAACTCGATGATCTTCTGTTACGCAAATCACGGGCTCTCAGACAAAGCAGTTGAGCTATTTGATCAGATGGAAGCCACAGGAGAGAAACTCGATCACTTAACATTCACAGCCATCCTCACAGCCTGCAGCCATGCCGGGTTAACTGATCTTGGACAAAATTTGTTCCATTTGATGCAAACCAAGTACAGAATCGAGCCGAGATTGGAGCATTATGCTTGTATGGTGGATCTTCTCGGACGAGCAGGGAAGCTTGTTGAGGCCTATGAAATGATGAAGACTATGCGAATGGAGCCGGATTTGTTTGTGTGGGGTGCTTTGTTAGGTGCGTGTAGGAATCACGGGAACATGGAGCTTGCAAGGATTGCAGCAAAGCGCTTAGCAGAGCTCGAACCTGAGAACTCAGGGAATGGTTTGCTTCTGACAAGTTTATATGCCGATGTTGGTAGTTGGGAAAATGTTATAAGAATGAAGAAGATGATAAAGAAGAAGAGGTTTAGAAGGTTTCTAGGCAGCAGCTGGGTAGAAACTGTTTGATACTAAGATTCATTCTGGTTTAGATTCCGATGGTTCTGGTGTGAACTTAAAGCCTGAAAATTGGAGGACTTTTTATGACATTGTCTTCTGTGGTAGACTTGGTCTTCACTGTTACAATTTTCAGAATGGTACAGACTACAATTTTGAGTTTGTTATCAATTTATATACTGAGTAAGGTTGGTTCACGAGGTTGCTCATTACATTGAAGGCAGTGAATCCATCAGACGATTCTCCACTCACTTTTGAGACATGTGTTATGCATGATGATCATCAAATCTGATTATTCTATTGAGAAATAAAAATAAAATATTTGAAACCAAAGATCAAGGTCAGATCAGATCTGGTGAAAGCATCCCCATCACTTTGAGCTTCTTCCATTCCTACATCGAGAGAGAGAAAAAAAAAATGGAGGAGAAGCAAGTGAAGAGGAGAATGGTCGTGTTGGTTCCAGTTCCAGCACAAGGTCACGTAACTCCGATGATGCAACTCGGGAAAGCTCTTCACTTGAAAGGCTTCTCAATCACTGTTGTTCAAACACAGTATAATCGAGTTAGCTCTTCCAAAGACTTCTCTGATTTTCATTTTCTCACCATCCCAGGCAGCTTAACCGAGTCTGATTTCAAAAACCTCGGAGCACTACCGTTTCTGCTCAAGCTCAATCAAGTCTGCGAGGCAAGCTTCAAGCAATGTTTAAGTCAACTACTGCATGAACAAGGTGATGATGATATTGCTTGTGTTGTCTACGATGAGTACATGTACTTCTCCCAACCTGCAGCTATGGAGTTCCAACTTCCTAGTGCCGTCTTTAGCACTACAAGTGCTACTGCCTTAGTCTGTCGCTCTGTTTTGTCTAAAGTCAACGCAGCGGCGTTCTTGATCGACATGAAAGGTACTCAAGATTCTAGCTTATTACCTATTTTCAAAAGTCCATTTAGATAAACCTATCCAATGTGCTATTCTCTTTGCAGATCCTGAAACGCAAGACAAAGTTTTCCCAGGAATGGATCCTCTAAGGTACAAAGACTTGCCAACATCAGCATTTGGGCCTTTAGAGAGTATTATCAAGCTATACAATAACGCTGTAAACATTCAAACAGCATCCGCTGTTATCATCAACTCAGCGAGTTGTCTAGAGAGCTCGTCTTTGGCACGGTTGCAACGAGAGCTACAAGTTCTGGTGTATCCTATAGGCCCACTTCACATTGCAGCTTCAGCGCCTTCTAGTTTACTAGAAGAAGACAGGAGTTGCGTTGAGTGGTTGAACAAGCAGAAATCAAGCTCAGTAATTTACATAAGCTTGGGTAGCTTGGCTCTAACGCAAACGAAAGAAATGTTGGAGATGGCTTGGGGATTGAGTAACAGCAACCAACCTTTCTTATGGGTGATCCGACCGGGTTCTGTTCCTGGCTCAGAATGGACAGAGTCCTTACCAGTGGAATTCAGCAAGTTGGTTTTAGAAAGAGGTTATATTGTGAAATGGGCACCACAGATGGAAGTTCTCAGACATCCTGCAGTAGGAGGGTTTTGGAGTCACTGTGGATGGAACTCAACGCTAGAGAGCATCGGGGAAGGAGTTCCGATGATCTGTAGGCCTTTTACTGGCGATCAGAGAGTTAATGCGAGGTACTTAGAGAGTGTTTGGAGAATTGGGGTTCTATTGGAGGGAGAGCTGGATAAAGGAACTGTGGAGAGCTCTGTGAAGAGGTTGACTGTGGATGAGGAAGGGGCAGATATGAGAAAGAGAGCCATCGATTTGAAAGAGAAGCTTGAAGCCTCTGTCAGAAGTGGAGGTTCCTCAAGCAGCTCATTAGACGACTTCGTCAATTCCTTGAAAATGAAGAATTCCATGTAGTCCCCTGTTCAAAGTCAAAATTGTATCAGAAAAGATTCATTTAGCATTGTACAGCAAATGGCATAAATGGACATGTATTCTATTTTAAGTGTAATTTTTGGCAGTTTATCTCTAAATAAAGGCGTTTCTACATTTGGAGACAGAATCATTTTTTTGAGTTACTCTCAAACAGAATAAGAGATAAAGAGCTTGGACAACTCCAACTCCGTTACAGTTGTCACTTGTCACCAAACCAAGCAAACTGACTCCAGTCAGGCCAGTTTGGTTTCTGTTTAGATTGTTACGACGTTGTCATGGATTTCTATTATATTAAGCCTTGTACACAATTTGAAGCTTGTTGATGACGCAGCTAGGAGATGATCAACGCTATGCAAATGAAGAAAACTATTATCTAAAAATAGAAAGAAAGCCAAAAAAAAAAAAAAAAAAAAAGGAAAGGATGAGAATGAGATAGGCATGATTAGAAAATGACAAAAGGAAGCCTTTAAAATGCTATGCAAGTCACGACGCCATTTGTCATTTCCGGAAGCTAATCTTTTTCGGGTTTTTTGTCTGTTTTTGTAACTCCATGTGTTTGTTCTTTTGCTGCTGCCACACAGCTTTCCCCAACCTCATAATTTTTTTCCACTTAGGGATAAAAAAAATATAATGTCGACAAAAAAGAGAGAGAGAGAGAGAGAGAGAGAGAACAAGAGACATAAACAATGGAGGAAAATAGAGTGAAGAAGACAAGGATAGTGTTAGTACCAGTTCCAGCACAAGGTCATGTAACTCCGATGATGCAACTCGGGAAAGCTCTTCACTCAAAGGGTTTCTCCATCACTGTTGTTCTGACACAGTATAATCGAGTTAGCTCTTCCAAATACTTCTCTGATTTTCATTTCCTCACCATCCCAGGCAGCTTAACTGAGTCGGATCTCAAAAACCTAGGACCACAAAATTTTGTGCTCAAGCTCAATCAAATCTGTGAGGCAAGCTTCAAGCAGTGTATAGGTCAACTATTGCGTGAACAATGTAATGATGATATTGCTTGTGTTGTCTACGATGAGTACATGTACTTCTCTCATGCTGCAGTTCAGGAGTTTCAACTTCCCAGTGTCGTCTTTAGCACGACAAGTGCTACTGCTTTTGTCTGTCGCTCTGTTTTGTCTAGAGTCGACGCGGAGTCATTCTTGATCGACATGAAAGGTACTCATGATTTTTTAGCTTCTTACCTCCGAAAAGCCCATTTAGATAAACTAATCCAAATGATCGATGTTCTCTTTTCAGATCCTGAAACGCAAGACAAAGTATTTCCAGGGTTGCATCCTCTAAGGTACAAGGACCTACCAACTTCAGCATTTGGGCCATTAGGGAGTACGCTCAAGGTTTACAGTGAGACTGTGAACACTCGAACAGCTTCTGCTGTTATCATCAATTCAGCAAGCTGTCTAGAGAGCTCATCTTTGGCATGGTTGCAACAACAACTACAAGTTCCAGTGTTTCCTATAGGCCCACTTCACATTACAGCTTCAGCGCCTTCTAGTTTACTAGAAGAGGACAGAAGTTGCATTGAGTGGTTGAACAAGCAGAAATCAAGCTCAGTAATTTACATAAGCTTGGGTAGCTTGGCTCTAACGCAAACGAAAGAAATGTTTGAGATGGCTTGGGGATTGAGTAACAGCAACCAACCTTTCTTATGGGTGATCCGACCGGGTTCTGTTCCTGGCTCAGAATGGACAGAGTCCTTACCAGAGCAATTCAGCAAGTTGGTTGCAGAAAGGGGTTATACTGTGAAATGGGCACCACAGATGGAAGTTCTCAGACATCCTGCGGTAGGAGGGTTTTGGAGTCACTGTGGATGGAACTCGACCCTAGAGAGCATCGGGGAAGGAGTTCCGATGATTTGTAGGCCTTTTACCGGGGATCAGAAAGTCAATGCAAGGTACTTAGAGAGAGTTTGGAGAATTGGGGTTCAGTTGGAGGGAGAGCTGGATAAAGGAACTGTGGAGAGAGCTCTAGAGAGGTTGCTTGTGGATGAAGAAGGAGCAGAAATGAGGAAGAGAGCCATCGACTTGAAAGAGAAGCTTGAAGCCTCTGTCAGAATTGGAGGTTCCTCATGCAGCTCATTAGACGACTTTGTCAATTCCTTGTGAAGATGATGAAGAGGAGGAGATAGTCCCTATTCAAAGGTCAAAGTGCATCAAATGATATAACAAAACATGAGTTCTATTTTTACTGTAATATTTGGAAGTTGTCTCTATAAATTAAATAAGAATATCTACATTGTTGTCAAAAAAAAAAAAAAAAAAAAAAAAAAGAGTTTATGCATTTGGAGATTGAAGCATTGTTTTTTTTTTTTTTTTGTGTGGTTTTAATGTGAAGATTTCATTCCATAAAGAAAATTACAAGCTAATCTACTGAATACAAAAGCTTTGTTTTGAGTTACTCTCAAACAGGATAAGAGTTACTCAAAAAAAAAAAAAGATTCTTGGGCTTCTCCATTAGAGTTAGACCAAGTGTCAATCACTTGAACCCTTTAAGTTAATTCAATTATTTTCACTTTGTCACCATACCAAACAGCTCAACTATTTTTACTTGAACCGTTTTAAGTTACTTCAATCGTACCAGTTTAGTTTCTGTTTGGATCGTCACAAGCCAGAGGTTGTGTCCTAGAATTCTACTGTATAAGTCCTTGTACATAATTTTCAGAATGAGAAAGCTCTTGATGCTTTTAAATAGATGTCAAACTCATGTGTTGTATCCAAATTCAACTACCACACACTTGTGATTGTGAATATGAAGCACGGGAAGGAGATCCACAAAAGTAATGATCTTGTTTGGCAACGGTCTGAGTGAAGAAGAAGAAGAGGGTGAGAAGGTTTCTAGGCAACAGCTGTTTGATCAAATGGTTTTAATAATCAAATGGCCATATAATAATCCTTAGAATAACATTTGGTCTAGTAAAACTAGAAAAATACAAAATCCTATTGTCTTTTGTCGCGTTATAATACATCCACACTTCAAAATTTGAATCCGAATTGCGGCAACGCGGCAGCTACAGTAATTAGATGTTATGTTCAGACATGAAATTCTAAGGTGTAAGATTTCTATGTGTAGACATAGTTTAATTGAGAGTGCTAATTGTTATGTTCAGACATGAAATTCTACGCTAACCTTTAATTAAAATAACACTGTAGTACTATTTTGCAAGAGGGAAAATAAGTAAATAAATGATAGTGAAAGACTTAATTAGAAAATGGTCCAAAACAAGACAACAAACTTAATAGAGAAAATGACAAAAGATAGCCTTAAATGGTGCAGGTCACCAAACTTGTCACTTCCTTGTAACTTGGGTTTTCTTTGTCTCTTTTATCAACTCCACGTGCTTTTTCTTGTGGTTTTGTCCTTCTACAATGTTGAGATCTTTCCCTAACCTCAAAAAAAAAAAAAAAAAAAACCTCAGAATTTTCCACTTAGGGATAAAAATAACATGTCGATGAGACCGATGAAACAAGTTAACATATATCTCACGTGTCTATATTTCATATTAATTACATCTGGTTCAAGCATTTAAGCTTCCTTACGTGTCTTTGAGATTTTTCCATTCACACATTGACAAAGAAAACAGAGAGAACAAGAGAGGTAAACAATGGAAGAACTACGAGTGAAGAGAAGGATAGTTTTGGTTCCAGTTCCAGCTCAAGGTCATGTAACTCCGATTATGCAACTCGGGAAGGCGCTTTACTCCAAGGGTTTCTCCATCACTGTTGTTCTCACACAGTATAATCGAGTTAGCTCATCCAAGGACTTCTCTGATTTTCATTTCCTCACCATCCCAGGCAGCTTAACTGAGTCTGATCTCAAAAACCTCGGACCATTCAAGTTTCTGTTCAAGCTCAATCAAATTTGCGAGGCAGGCTTCAAGCAATGTATAGGTCAACTATTGCAGGAGCAAGGTAATGATATTGCTTGTGTTGTCTACGATGAGTACATGTACTTCTCCCAAGCAGCAGTTAAGGAGTTTCAACTTCCTAGTGTCCTCTTCAGCACGACAAGTGCTACTGCTTTTGTCTGTCGCTCTGTTTTGTCTAGAGTCGATGCAGAGTCGTTCTTGCTCGACATGAAAGGTACTCATGATTTTTTAGCTCCGAAAAGCCCATCTAGATAAACCAATCCAAATGTTGTTGTTGGCTTTGCAGATCCCAAAGTGTCAGACAAGGTTTTTCCAGGGTTGCATCCGCTAAGGTACAAGGACCTACCAACTTCAGCATTTGGGCCAATAGAGAGTATACTCAATGTTTACAGTGAGACTGTCAACATTCGAACAGCTTCCGCTGTTATCATCAACTCAACGAGCTGTCTAGAGAACTCGTCTTTGGCATGGTTGCAACGAGAACTACAAGTTCCAGTGTATCCTATAGGCCCACTTCACATCGCAGCTTCAGCGCCTTCTAGTTTACTAGAAGAGGACAGAAGTTGCATTGAGTGGTTGAACAAGCAAAAATTAGGCTCTGTGATTTACATAAGTTTGGGAAGCTTGGCTCTGATGGAAACCAAAGACATGTTGGAGATGGCTTGGGGTTTAAGTAATAGCAACCAACCTTTCCTATGGGTGATCCGACCAGGTTCTATTCCCGGCTCGGAATGGACAGAGTCCTTAACGGAGGAATTCAGTAGGTTGGTTTCAGAAAGAGGTTACATTGTGAAATGGGCACCACAGATGGACGTTCTCAGACATCCTGCAGTAGGAGGGTTTTGGAGTCACTGCGGATGGAACTCGACGCTAGAGAGCATCGGTGAAGGAGTTCCGATGATCTGTAGGCCTTTTACCGGGGATCAGAAAGTCAATGCACGGTACTTAGAGAGAGTTTGGAGAATTGGGGTTCAGTTGGAGGGAGCACTGGATAAAGGAACTGTGGAGAGAGCTGTAGAGAGATTGATTGTGGATGAAGAAGGAGCAGAAATGAGGAAGAGAGCTATCAACTTGAAAGAGAAGCTTGAAGCCTCTGTTAGAAGTGGGGGTTCTTCATGCAGCTCATTAGACAACTTTGTCAATTCCTTGAAAATGAAGAATTTCATGTAATCCCTGTTTGAAGTCAAAACTGTATCAGAAGAGATTCGTTTAGTATCATGAATCAATTGGCATAAAAGGAGATGTTTTCTATTTAAAGTGTAATGTTTTTGTAGTTGTATCTAAATAAAAGAGTTTCTGGATTTGGAGACAAAATCATTTTTCACAGGATAAGCGATGAAGAGCTTGGGCTTCTCCATTACAGTTGCTGAGGCCACGTTTCAACCACTTGAAACCTTCATTAAGGTTACTTCAATAATATTTCACTGTCACCAAACCAAACAGCTCAACTAAGTCCCATCAAAAACTGTCATTGGAAGTTTCAGGGACAGTTTGAGTCAGTTGTTGTAAGTTTAGGAAGGGTAGAGGAGACACGAGTGACCCACATAAAAGTAATATGAAGATAATGTTAGAGAAACATCTTTTGAATGAACAAAAAAAAGATTGTGAAAAGGTGATCTTCTAATGGAGACTCCACATTGGTCACACAAATATTCTACTATGGATTCTCATCTATATCGCAGATTATAAGATCTTAACAGATTATTATTTATCAAAGGAATTCTATATGGCTAAAAGCCTAAAACTAATAACTCATTGTGGGCAAAGAAACACGAGCTTATGGTTGAAATGTCACTTTCTTCCTTATGGTTGGGAGTTTCTTGGTGTGTAATCCTCCAACACTTCAAAGATATTTTTCTTAAGAAAGAGAAAGAGTTCCAATAGAAAAACTATTTCAATATAAGAAATGATAAATGAAAGAGATATTTATCAAAATGAGGAAACACGAGGGCCTGATGCTATACTTGAGTATCCAAAGAAAGAAACAATTAACAAAACCGAACAAACATGTGACGCTGTCTTGAATTTAAGAAGACTACAAGCGATGAGCAAAGAAGGCTTTACCTAGTGTTCTAAAAAGCGGTTTAGACGGTCGCCTAAACCCCGATTAGGCGCTATGCTCTCAATGGGGCGGATCTATATAGGCTTATATGTGGGCAGTTGCCACCCCTAATTTTTTGAAATCTTTTAAGAGTTTTAAGAAAATAATTTACTTGCCACCCATAAAAAATTTTTTCCCCTTTTCAAAAATGCCCTCTTTGGCTGTCCATTTTTAAAAATATCCCTTTTTATGTACAAAATGACTAAATTACCCTTCTTTTAATAAAAGATATCACAAATATATAAGGAAATATAACAAAATTAGGTCCACAAAATACAAAATATTTTTTGGCGGAAAAAGTGATCCCGCAATTTTTCCCGCCAAAACACTTGTAAAACCTTTAAAATACCTTGTAAAATTTTTTCCCGCCAAAAAATTTTTTTGCGTGAAAAGTGATTCCGCAATTTTTTTGGCGTTCAATTTTTGGCGGGAAATTTTTTGGCGGGAAAAATTTACAAGGTATTTTAAAAGTTTTTTATAGGATATTTATAAAGTTTTACAATGTATTTTACAAGGTTTTACAACTAATTTATAAAGTATTTATAAGATATTATAAGATTTTACAAGCTATTTTATAAAGTTTTACAAGTTATAAGGTTTTACAAGTTTTTTATAAGGTTTTACAAGTTATAAATACCTTATAAAACCTTATAAATACCTTGTAAAACCTTTTAAAATACATTGTAAGACCTTACAAAACACTTGTAAATACTCCGTAAAACCTTTAAAATACCTTGTAAATTTTTCCCGCCAAAAAATTGCGGAATCACTTTTCCCACAAAAAAAAAATTTTGGCGAGAAAAATTTTTACGGGAAAATTTTACAAGGTATTTTAAAGGTTTTTACAAGTGTTTTGGCGGGAAAATTACGGGATCACTTTTCCCGCCAAAAAATTTTTTGTATTTTGTGGAGCTAATTTTGTTTCAAATAAGGGTAAAATGGTCACTAAAAATTAAAAGAGGGCAAACTTAAAAATGGACTCTCAAATGGGGCATTTTTGAAAAGGGGTATTGAAAAAGAGGAATTTTTAACAATTTCTCTTAAAAAATTTGTTCTCTTCCCATAACTTTGTTGGTTCATAATTATAGTAATTGATTTCTATGTGATATTTTATGGATTGTTTTCTAAATATTTGAGATTTCTATAAAAGAATAAATTAAAAATCTCAGTAAATTTTAAAATCAAACTAAATATGTTACTTCAAATTCTCTAACTTTTTAAATATTACTCTTCGTTTTTTAAAATTTTAAATCAAACTAAATATGTTAATTCAAAATCTCTACCTTTTAAATATTACTCTTTGTTTTTTTAAACTTAAAATTATTTTTAATATAAATATTGTATTCGTTCTATTTTTCTTATGTAGTGTTATGAATTATATAATATCACAATTAATAAAGCAAAAACTATATATATTTTTATTATATATATATATAAAATCTATTTATATTTTATAAATATCGAATGCCCCCTATAAAAATATATTTTGGATCCGCCACTGGCTCTCAGGCGACGCCTAGATCATGCGACGCCTAGATGACCGTCTTAACCGCCTATAATTACATAGAACTTGTTTAATGTATTTTTTTAATTTTTAATTAAATTTATTTATATAGATATAGTTATAAATATTCATATATTGTTTAATATAAATATAAATAAATGATTGATCTAATTTTTGTGAATGATTTTCATATTTTTAGTTTTTTAGATATCTTATATATAATATCATACTTATAATGTTTTATATTATAAATGTCTAAACTGCCTAAAAATCGCCTAGACCCCTATTAGGCGTTTTAGGCACTGGGTCAACGCCCACTTAGCGCCTAGCACTTTATTGAACATTGGCTTTACCTCATAAGAATGGAGACAGTATGGAAACTAATTCATTCATAGAAAGGCTTCATTCTCCAATAATACAGAGCTTCCGCGTGATTTTTCTCGAGTCATTTTCTATACAAAGGCAATGAAGACTTGTGTGGAAAACATGGGAAATTAAAAGTCACAACGACGCCAAGAACCTGTAACAAGAATCAAATAAGTAACATATAACAATGGAAACTAGGATTTACCAATTCACTAGCAGCTTACCGAGAAAATAGTAACACTTCGCTAGTAACAGGAACAAACATCAAAGAATAAGAATCTGAATAGCCCAATGTTTATTATAAACAGTCCTCAAATAGAATAAAATTCTGATTGTACTTAAAGAGAAACAAAATTAAAACAAGCTCACAAATTATAGACCTTTAAGATCCATTTACTTGTCATTCACGTCACCACCACCAACAGAAGGAGAGGTCACCATCGTTCCAAACTTATTCCGCTGCATCATATATTGGTTTGATTCATTGCTATGGTTACGATACTGATGATAATGTCCTTGCATACTCATCTGGTTCCCATATCCTGGAACCGGAATCCCCAATTTTCCGTTACTTCCTCCGCCGTCGTCTTGAAAGCACTGTGGAGGAACCGGCGTTGAAGAGAAGAGCTGATCCGACGAATACGGATCTTCTTCCGTCGTCAATCCTTGAATCCGTTTAAGGTAAAGCCTGTATTTCTGCAAATGAGACGCGACGTTCTCACGAGTAAGTCCTTCAACGTTCATCAGCTGCATAATCGTCTTCGGCACTGCGTTTTTAATCCCTAAATGAGCCACAACGTCAACGAATCTCTTGTGTAGCTGCGGTGTCCACACTAAACGCGGCCGTTTCGATGTCCTCCCAGACGCATCTTCAGTCCCGGAATCTCCTTCCTCCGCCACCGCCGCTTCACCACCACCTGATTTCTTCTGTTTCTTCGGATCGGATCCTGGACTACTGGATCCAACTCGATCCACGAACTCCTCCATCACAGACGAAGCATTGGCACTGCTGCGCAACGAAGAGAGCGTGGTTTGCGACGAGCGATTGACGTCGTGAATCGTACGGCTCCGTTCTGGGATTATGCTAAAAGCAAACGCGAGAATCGACGGGACTAGAGATTGAGATAAAGGAGTCAAATCATCTCCGTTGGGTAATCCAATTTCCCATTCCGGAACCCTATCTTCATCGCCGCCGTCGTCGTCACCGTAATCGCTCATCATAACTTCCTTCCCCATTTTTCACACTCTCTTCGTTTTCACAAATTTCTTAACGGATTCAAATCCTTTGAAGCTCAACAACATGTGGAAAATATCGGATCAGGGATCGGAGAAGGTTACCGGAAAATTCGTAGAGCCTAGTTTTGAAAAACTGCAAATATCCGCCAACGTGGACTAATGAGCTAATCTTTTAAAATATCTTTTACCCGCAACAAGTCTACTCGCTCTATCTAACTGACACATGTATAGTCAAACAACTTATCTCAAGCCACGTCATTAGTGCATGTTTCTAGACAATAGGCAATTAGGCACGACGGTTTAGCCAGATGGTTCGTGTGTGGCCAAGTACGCGATGCTCGAGGGTGTATTTGTAATTAATTTCAAATAGTAAACGTGAATAAGTGGGCCAACAAACGAGTTCAAAACTGGTGGGTTTGGGCTCATAAAGCATCTCCTAACTCTACTCTGCATATGTTTTATGAAATTTATTATTTATCAAACATGTATTGGTTACTATTAGAGTTTTAGTTTCATTTGTTTTGAGGTGATGGAAAATAATTATTCACAATAAAAAATATTCAAAAGTTTTTTTTATTATTTTATTCAAATTTCAAAAGTTAATGTAAATACAAAAATACTCTTAATAAAAACTCAACTCATCAGTAGTTGAAAAATTTATGATAGTGTTGGAGAATGAGGATTCAACTAATCCCATAATGAAATCATAGTTTACCACTAAGCACTTCGGATGGCAAAAATATATGTCTTTGCTCTTAAGTCTTAACATTAGTTTTTTGGAAACTCCAGCTATTCAAATCAAGAATAGTAAACAAAAAATATATATACCATTGGATTCAAGCCAAACCCATGACACGAGTGAATGATGAGAACCATATGACCGATTTTTGATCCATAAGGATAAGGTTGTATACATGAAACAAGAATTCAGTTGCCTGTATTGGGCCGTATCTAGGCCCATTCCATTTTCTCCTAGCCCAATACCTGTTTTCCAAATATTCGCGTACAAATCATCTGTTTCATTATATCGCCGCGCGACTCGGCAGCACCAAACTCAATCACAAATGTCTCACTGAGTCCACTCGGTCTCCGCAGATTCCAAGCGTTATCTCCTTCCTCTGTATTGCAAGCAAGCTTCTTCGATCTTCCTCCTGTGGTTTCGTCTCTAATCGTAAGTTTGTTTTGGTACTTGTCAAAGCTTTTTCTCAATCTCAGAGTAGATAGATCAGAATCAAGCAAAGAGATTGATAATTAGGTTTAGGAATCGAACTTTATTGTGATGTTTAGGTTCTCGGAACCAATGGAATCATTGCATTGAGTAGGAACCCTAATTTTGGGGGACTGTGGAGTGGTGTCAATGAGTAATTAGATCAGCAGAACCACTTTCTTGTCGAAGCTTCAATGGAAGAAACGGTTAAAAACTCAAGCAGTGATGGTGAGTGGATAGTGGTCTTACCTAGTAAAGGAAGACAAGGAAGAAGGAAAAAACCGAAACCTAAAGGTCCAGCAGAAGAAGAAGAGCAACCATGGAAATCTGATGATCTTGAAATTGATCCGGAGAGACAAGCAAGACTAAAGCAGAAGATGGAAATCTCTTTGAAGAAAATCGAAAGCTCGCAGTTTTACGCAGCATTCTTAGAGCAGCTTAAGTCTCCTGAGGTTTCAGACCAGATTCGACTCGTGTTAGGCAATGAAACAAAGTTGCAGATGGTGATGTATGGTATAGGCAGCATTGAGTCTTATGAATCTCCGAGGCTTCAGCTGAGCATTGCAATCTTGATGAAGAGAGAGTTTGATTGGGTTGGTGATAACATTGAAGTGTTTGACCCAGTTCTCTCTGCAACTGAATCTTGTTTCTTAGAATCTTTGGGATGCACTGTTCTATCTGTGAATGAGCAAGCTCGTCGAGAAGCTTTAAGGCCTACTCTTTTCTTTATGCCACACTGTGAGGCCAATTTATACGGCAACCTATTGGAAGCAAATTGGAGAATGGATCGATTGTCTAGAATCGCATTGTTTGGGAACAGCTTTCAGATGTATGAGGAGCAAGTTTCGTTTGACCCAGAAGTGATCTGTGCAACCAAACGAATCATAGCTGCACAAAGAGTCACAAGCGAGTTTGCTATTGAGACGGTATCAGAGGATTATTTTGCAGCATTCCATGATTCAAGCTGGCATTTTTTCAGTTCTGGTATAGATTCAGAGCTGCCATTGTTGGTTTCAGAGGAATTTTAGATCCTTGTTTTCAAAAGCTCTTTGATTTTCACTTGTGCAACATTTTGTGTCTCTGTATTTTTTTCTCCTTGCATAATCTTACCCATCAAGGGAGAGGAGGACAAACTAATTGAAGTTGTTGGATTTGATTCAGTATCCATGAAGAAAAAAAATATATATGTTATCAAAAATTTACATGTTTTACTCTATTATTGTTGTGCCTATTTTTTTTTTCCTCATTATCATTATTTTTTTTATTATTGTTGTGCCTAGGCCTAGCAATTAGTAGCAATCAGTTTTCAGCTAAGTTGATATTATCATTATGTATTTGTGTATATAGTCTTTAAGATGGTAATCAGTTGCTATCATTGCTATTTGTCTATCTATTTTTCAATTGGTTGCAACTTGCAAACAAAAAAGAGAGAAAAATAGTTGAGGAACTTTTCTTTTCGTTTGTTTTAACTTTTAATATTATGGTCAATTGATTAAGAAAGTTAATACATCCCTTATATATAGACACGAGTTGGTTATATTATTCTATATGTAATTTTTATCAAGTTGGCACCCTATATAAATTAAGTTGTTAATACACAATTACACAAAGGGAAATTGAGTTTCTTCATAAAGGGAGTAGTTGGTTTATGTAATGTATTTTATCAATTTACCTATAATTTATTGAGCCATCGGTTGGCAAATAAAACATATTGAGCCATCAACGTGTATAAAATCTAATTTTCTAAAGACTCTCCATCCTCCACCTCATTGCTCAACATAATAAAATATGATATAAATTATTTAATGTAATTCATTAACAAAAAAAAAATTAAATAAAAACAAAATTAAAAATAATTAAAAAGTGAAATAATTATTTTGCAGTTAGCACACTTTTGTTTCTGGCATGATTCACACAGGTCGAAACGATGTCGTTTAGTGTCTTTTCCCAGAAAAAACGGAGATCAAATAGGTCCCTTATGGATCCCACAAACAGCAGACACGGCGCTCCTTTTGAATTTTCTACTCGGCGTTTTACACTTTCCACGTTTGGTCAAAACGCTCCTTCTCTATTACTTAACGACCGTTAATAACTTCCGGTATCATCTACCCAGTCAAACACTCACCACGTGTCTATTTACCGTCTAATCCGACGCCGTTAATTCCGCTCCTAAGAATCGCTTTAAAAACCACGTTTTCATTTTCTCATCTCTAACCTCTCTGTCATTAACTCTGGTCAGCGATTCTTCTTCTTCTTCTTCTCAGTTCCTCTCACCGAATAAGAAGGTTTTAAAGATGCCGTCAACGCCGACGACGACGTCTACAACAACGCCGATCACGGCTTCGTATTGGTGTTATAGCTGTACGCGTTTCGTCAGCGTTTGGGCTGATCAAGGCACAGCCACCGTCGGCGGTGTCGCTTGTCCTCACTGCGACGGCGGTTTTATCGAAGAGATTAACGATTCTTCCTCCGCCGCTACCGAATTAGCGATTCCGGCTTCTACTGAAGTAAGATCGATTAATAACAACCGTAGATCCGTGATTAGACGCCGGAGATCCGGTCGTCGTCCGTCGTTTAATCCGGTCATCGTACTCCAAGGAGGCGCCGGCGAGAGAGAAGATGGAGAAGAAGGAGATGCGGCTAGAGATCGACGCGCTTTTGAGTTTTATTACGATGACGGATCCGGATCGGGTCTTAGACCGCTTCCGGATTCTGTATCTGAGATCTTGATGGGATCTGGATTTGAGCGGTTACTGGAACAGCTAAGCCAGATCGAAGCGTCGGCTACCGGAATCGGTAGATCTGGAAACCCTCCGGCGTCGAAATCGGCGATTGAGTCTTTGCCTAGAGTCGAAATTTCGGATTGTCACATAGGCTCGGAGGCTAATTGCGCTGTTTGCACGGAGATTTTCGAGGCGGAGACGGATGCACGTGAGATGCCGTGTAAACACCTCTTCCACGACGATTGCATTGTGCCTTGGCTATCGATTCGAAACTCTTGCCCCGTGTGCAGATTCGAGCTACCTTCAGAGCCTAATCGACGAAGCAACAACAACGAGGAGGATAACGCCGTGGGGATGACAATTTGGAGACTCCCCGGTGGTGGATTCGCTGTCGGGAGGTTTAACGCCGCAATGAGAGACGGAGAGAGAGTTTTACCTGTGGTGTTAACAGAAATGGACGGTGGTGGGATTGGTAATAGCCAGGACGGTCCTAGACGGATCTCATGGGTTAGGTCACACGGTACACTCGAATCGGATAGCAACGGTGGTGGCTCCGGTACTGGCACCGGCGGTAGATTGAGAAGGATGGTTCGTGGAATGGTGTCGTTAATGAGGAGAGTGAGACCAAATCGTAGCTCTTCTTCATCTGCTGCACTTTCATCTTCTTCTGATAATCTGGATTTGAACATTGAAGTAGAATCTAGGGTTTTGGATAGGTCGAATTCAGTGATGAGAAGATACTTCAGGAGAAACAGAAGTAACAGAGATTCTTCTTCTTCGGTTCTTCATTGATTGAGAACTATATATAGTATTTTTTGGTTTGTTCATTCAACAATGTAAATATAAAATTCAGAAGAAAACGATTGGTGCTTCGTTTTCTGTTATTATCAATTCGATTATGTTACATCAAAATGTCTAATGTTCGTAAAGAAGTGTTCTTCATCTTTCGTCTTGGAAACTTTTCCCGAGAATTTGGCTTCTTTGGTTTCCGAGAAAATCCGAGAAAGTAAAAGAATGTGTGCCCACCCTCCTTTAACCTTTTTTCCTCGGATGCTAAGAGATGCACAGAATACAAAAAGAAAAGAAGAAAGTCGTGAGAATTGATGGTGAAGTTGCCAAATTTGAATTCAAATTCAATTGCAAGTTTTCTTATTCGTATACCTTGACGGTACCGTTACATTTATGGTTGGAAATGAATGACCAGGTCAAAACTGTCTAGTCCAAATATTGAACTAATAATAATATAGTCTTCTAATCTTTTTTTTAGATGTTAGAAGTCGAAAAACACTCAGAATTCTATCCTCAATTTCAGAACTCAAATATCGATAATTAAAAGATGGGCTATATACACAGTAATTGAAGTAATTAGTCCTTACTAAAAGAAAAGCGGAGAAGGAAATTCAAGCACGACAAGTCACTGAGTGAGTGTGTGTGTGTGTGTGAGAGAGACCACATTCATGTAATCATTCATTAGTTACATTCAGAAATTCCACAAAAACAGACAAACATAAATCGGTCCCACACACCAAAAACCAAACTCCGTCCGTTCATTCTCTATCTTTCCTTTTTTTTTTTATCTTCATATTGCTGTTTCTTCTTATATAGCAGAAACCTTGGGAAGAGAGTTAGAGCAAATAAACAAAGATGACCAAAAACTCCATCGAATTCGATCCTTACATCGAGCGTAAAGCTTTCGACGAGACAAAACAAGGTGTAAAAGGCCTCGTGGACGCTAAAATCACTCAAGTCCCACGTATCTTCCACCACCCTCAGGATATCTTAACCGACAAGAAACCCTCTGTCTGTGTTTCAGACCTAGAGATCCCTATCATCGATTTTGCAAGCGTCCACGTGGACACAGCGTCACGTGAAGCCGTCGTAGAGAAAGTCAAATATGCGGTGGAGAATTGGGGATTCTTCCAGGTGATCAATCATGGTATTCCTTTAAACGTTCTTGAAGAGATTAAAGATGCAGTTCGTAGGTTTCATGAGGAAGATCCTGAGGTCAAGAAATTATACTTCTCGCGTGATGACGCCAATAAAAAATTTGTGTATAACAGTAACTTCGATCTATACGGTTCTTCGCCGTCTGTTAATTGGAGAGATTCTTTCTCTTGTTACATAGCTCCAGATCCTCCAGCTCCTGAGGAGATCCCTGAGACTTGCAGGTAACGGGAACACTCTTAACTTCTTCTTAAAAACTTAGAAGTGAGATTAGTTAACAATTTAGGTGGTTTAATTGATTTCTAAATTGTTTATTGACTCAGGGATGCTATGTTTGAATACTCGAAGCATGTGTTGAGTTTAGGTGGTTTACTATTTGAGCTTCTTTCAGAAGCACTAGGTTTGAAATCAGAGACCCTTAAGAGCATGGATTGCCTGAAGACTTTGCTTATGATCTGCCATTATTACCCACCTTGCCCACAACCTGACCTAACTTTAGGGATAACTAAACACTCAGATAACTCCTTCCTCACGCTTCTTCTCCAAGACAACATTGGTGGTCTTCAAATTCTTCATCAAGACTCTTGGGTCGATGTCTCTCATCTCCATGGAGCTCTCGTCGTCAACATTGGAGATTTCTTGCAGGTAAAGTAACAATCTTAAGAACCAAATACTAAACTTAAATGTCTTTTGTTTATATAATTTTGGGGGTTTGATTTGATGCAGCTGATAACGAACGATAAGTTTGTAAGTGTGGAGCATAGAGTGCTTGCAAATAGACAAGGACCAAGGATTTCAGTAGCTAGCTTTTTCAGCTCAAGTATGCGTCCAAATTCCAGAGTTTACGGACCGATGAAAGAGCTTGTGTCTGAAGAAAACCCTCCAAAATACAGAGACATAACCATAAAAGAGTATTCAAAAATATTTTTTGAGAAAGGTCTCGATGGAACGTCGCATCTCTCGAATATTAGGATATGAAAAAAAAAAATGAAAAAAAACGCCAGATTTTTCTTAATGAGTTTATTTGAATCAATTATACTGTTTGTTTCTGACTCTGCAATAATTAAACCAATGTACCAAAAATAAGAAGAATACTGTGTGTGTGTGTGTATGTATCACTTGTAAAATGTTATCAAGTGATTTATGTTGTAACTGATATCACTATAGCTATGAAGATATACTCTTATCTATTTACAGGAATTTGAGAATTTTGATTATTACAATCAAACCTAGATATATCGGTTTCTTGCAAAAGGTTTAACGAGATATGAAGAGGTTAGATTTTTCAATCATCTGAATCTGGAAAGAAAAAAAATTAATAATTAACATTTGGATCTCATCATAGAAAACTTTCCTCTACATAATAAATAGAGATAAAATTACTAGTCAAATTAAATCCAATATAAACTCTTTCTACATCTTTTGGTTTATGTATAGTATAAAAACACTCATAACTCTCTCCTCAATTTCAGCACTCAAATTACGGTAAGTAAAGTAGAATCCAGGGCTATATACGTAATTAAAACTAATCAGTCATTAATAACAAAAGTGGCGAAGAAAAATTCAATCACGACAACTCATTAAAGTCAATGTGAAAGAGAGAAATAGACAACATTAATTCCGGTCAGAATCCACAACTACTACTACCGTCTATTCTCAGTCGTCCTTTTTATCTTCATTTTGCTGTTCCTTAGAAGGAAGTAAGAAACAGTAAAATGGCCAAAAACTCTATCGAATTCGATCGTTATACCGAGCGAAAAGCATTCGACGAGACAAAAGAAGGTGTAAAAGGGCTCATCAATGCTAAGATCACCGAAATCCCTCGTATCTTCCACGTCCCTCAAGATACCTTACCAGACAAGAAACCCTCTGTTTCAGACCTAGAGATCCCTACCATCGACTTTGCAAGCGTTTACGTGGACGAAGAGTCACGTGAAGAAGTCGTAGAGAAAGTCAAATATGCGGTGGAGAATTGGGGGTTCTTCCAGGTGATCAATCATGGTGTTCCTTTAAACGTTCTTGAAGAGATTAAAGATGGGGTTCGTAGGTTTCACGAGGAAGAAGATCCTGAGGTCAAGAAATCATACTACTCGCTTGATTTCACCAAGAACAAATTTGCCTACAGTAGTAATTTCGATCTATATAGTTCTTCGCCGTCTCTTACTTGGAGAGATTCTATCTCTTGTTACATGGCTCCTGATCCACCAACTCCTGAGGAGCTCCCAGAGACTTGCAGGTAACCGGAAACAAGCTAACCTTTTTTGTTCATTTCTTTAATCGGAAACAATCAAGAAGTGATTGAATAGTGAAGAGTGAAGACTTTGTTTTTCTTAAACAGAGAGTTATTAATTTCTAAAAGTATTGATTTGACTCAGGGATGCTATGATTGAATACTCAAAGCATGTGTTGAGTTTAGGTGATTTTCTCTTTGAGCTTCTCTCAGAAGCACTAGGTTTGAAATCTGAGATCCTTAAGAGCATGGATTGCTTGAAGAGTTTGCTTATGATCTGTCATTATTACCCACCTTGTCCACAACCTGACCTAACTTTAGGGATAAGTAAACATTCAGACAACTCTTTCCTCACGGTTCTTCTTCAAGACAACATTGGTGGTCTTCAAATTCTTCATCAAGACTCTTGGGTTGATGTCTCTCCTCTTCCTGGAGCTCTGGTAGTCAACATCGGAGATTTCTTGCAGGTAAAGTAACAACCTGAAAAAAAAAACAGATACCTTGAAAATCATAGGTCTTTTGCTTATATATTTTGGGTTTGATTTTGCAGCTGATAACCAACGATAAGTTTATAAGTGTGGAGCATAGGGTGCTTGCGAATACACGAGGACCAAGGATTTCAGTAGCGAGCTTTTTCAGCTCAAGTATACGTGAGAATTCAACAGTTTATGGACCAATGAAAGAGCTTGTGTCTGAAGAAAACCCTCCAAAATACAGAGATACAACTTTAAGAGAATACTCAGAAGGATACTTTAAGAAAGGTCTTGATGGAACATCGCATCTGTCGAATTTCAGGATATGAAAAAAGTTTATTGTCTTGTTTGTTTCTAAGATATTCATACCATCTATAGATTGATTGGTGTGTTTCTTAAATCAGCTACTTTGTTCTTGGCTCTGAAACAGTTAAAATCAATCTACCCAAAATAAGAAGTAATTAATGTGTTTATTATGTTTATGTGTTAAACTACTCTGTATTTGAATCTTTCTTAGCCCTAGGTATAAGAATATATCAGTGAATGTTTTGCATTCATTTGGTCTAATGATACAAAGTTTATTTAATTACTACCTCTTCAATTAAAAAGGTTATTTTTCATCAGCATCAAGAGTATACAACACCAATCTCAAAATTGCTTATTCATATATATGATGGAATGGAGAACTAACAAAGTTGTTGACTCCTTACTTGAATAGTATCCGACATTCATATTTAATTATATATGTACATGGATAATTCTGTCAATAACATATAAATTCAAAAGAGGTAACGAGTCGACTTAATCAATGTGTGTATTATAAAGGTATATATGGATATAGCTGTCAATATGCTCAGATTCGTCATGCCCTCCATCACCACCGGATTATTTGAATGTTTACAACATTTTCTAATACGATAGATAATCAAAGCTCACAGGACCGGCACGGTCTCTATATTTATTATTTTTCCAATATATGCTGATACAGAGAGAGATACACAATATATTCACTCTGCCTATTTCATAGCCATATGAATCGAAATTGAAACATCCATTATATATATTGGTATTAAAGGCAAATTTAATTATTACGGAAAGAATTTTGATTTGGTATTATAATATTCTGCAGAAATTTGAAACGTAAACTCGTTTAGGAAGTTTACAGTATATTTTTTCCGTAACGTTTTAAGAAAGTTTCTATTTCTCAGAAAAAATTCAATTTTGGAAAGAAAAAAAAAACTTTTGTTCGTCTTCGTTTTAATTTTTGGTATCATCAACAAATATTCCGGTCTGAAAAATTATGGATGTAATCTCTATAATTCTTCACTAGACAGAAAATAAAATTTCTTAGAAAAAAGAATCAAAGTATCATTTTCATATTATTATTTTGTCAACGTTCTGACTCTAATCATATGGGATAACTGTATCCGGTACAGGGCGTTTCACAAAGAACCAGCTCTTTGGTCGCCGGCGATTTAGTTATTTAACTTATTTACATTGTATGTACTTTCTGTAGTACAACTTCCGAATTACTTTACCGTTGTACTTGTCACAGCAAATCTCTAACGATAAAGTCAACACTGTACTACAAACACCAACATATATAATCATACACTAATAATGTTCATGAAGTGTAAACAAACAATAACTAAAACAAAACAAAGAATAACTAAAATGGCTTTGTCTTCCAAAACCCTAAAGTCAACTCTCTTCCTCCTCTCTATTCTCTTCCTCTGTTTCTCCTTGATCCTAGCTCACGGCGGCATAGACGACGGCGACGAAGAGGAGACCAACCAGCCACCTCCGGCCACCGTCGTAAATCTCCGATCGAAAAGCTTGGTGCTTGTGAAGATCTACTGTATAATAATACTCTTCTTTAGCACATTCTTAGCCGGAATTTCACCTTACTTTTACCGATGGAACGAGTCGTTTCTCCTCCTCGGAACTCAATTCTCCGGCGGTATATTCCTAGCCACCGCTCTAATCCATTTCCTCAGCGACGCTAACGAGACATTCAGGGGATTAAAACACAAAGAGTATCCTTACGCCTTCATGTTAGCAGCCGCTGGATATTGCCTTACAATGCTCGCAGATGTGGCTGTTGCGTTTGTAGCGGTTGGAAGTAATAAAAATCACGGCGGAGCTAGCGTCGTCGGAGAGTCGAGGGTGGATGATGAAGCGGCAGTGAAAGAGGAAGGGCGTCGTGAGATAAAGAGTGGTGTGGATGTGAGTCAAGCGCTTATACGAACGAGTGGATATGGAGACACAGCGTTGCTGATTTTTGCACTTTGTTTTCACTCCATCTTTGAGGGAATCGCCATTGGTCTCTCAGGTAAACTATCAATGATAAACCCTAATTGCTTCTTTGCTAAATAACCATGTAGCTTATCATGTAGTTAATCTAGATGGAATTGTTTTAGATGTAGTTCATCATTCATATTTCATGTGACTTTTGGTACGTAATCTACTCATTCCATGCATTAGGTTTAGTTTGGTCCATGATTATTGAACTATGGAAATTAAAAGCACTTATTGATAATTTAAATCTCTCTTATGCAATATTACCATGAATTCGATGTGTAATAGTTTCCTTGTCAAGTTATAACTCAGTTCAAATCCGGTAGTGTTCGTGTGTGAGTTGTAGATGACAAAAATACTAGTTATAATCTAGTAGAAAAATCTAGCTAGTTGTTAGAAATGCAAAAATTAATGTAAAGTTGGAGCCAATTCATGATGCATATATCCAAACATTATTCTTTAGTAACGTTTTGTAATGAATATTTTGGTCAGAAACTAAAAGCGACGCTTGGAGAAACCTATGGACAATATCGTTGCACAAGGTCTTCGCGGCCGTAGCAATGGGAATAGCTCTCCTCAAGCTAATCCCTAAGCGTCCATTCTTTCTCACTGTCGTCTACTCCTTCGCCTTTGGGATATCGAGTCCCATAGGTGTGGGGATTGGCATTGGCATCAATGCCACTAGCCAAGGAGCCGGTGGTGACTGGACCTATGCGATCTCTATGGGCCTCGCTTGTGGAGTTTTCGTGTACGTTGCGGTTAACCATCTCATCTCGAAAGGGTATAAGCCTCGTGAGGAATGTTACTTCGACAAGCCAATCTACAAGTTTATTGCTGTCTTCCTTGGCGTTGCTTTGCTCTCCGTTGTTATGATTTGGGATTGATTTTAAGTGATATACTTAGTTTCAATCATTAGTTTTTTTTCTTTTTCTTTCAAATCTCCTTGTTCATATTCTTCGTTTTTATTAATTTTGCAGAATTTAACAATTCAATGTACGTAAACCGTTGTGAAAAAGAATATAAACATTTATGTATACGATATGTGAATGTGATGAGGCACCAAGCCACATAAGCTACGTAAATTAATCTATGTGCTATAAAAATTAGATTCGACTCCATTAGATTTAGGTTACATACAGATTTTTTTTATTACTATCATATTTTGGATATATTTTTCATACTAAGCGTGTCTTTGTTACACGTTATAGAAAAAAATGTAATTACAAAAATGCCATTACTTTTTAATTCCACATCAGAAAAACGCGTCGCCACGTCAGAAATTTCTGACGTATTAATGAACTCAGCCGTAAAGCGATACAATAGCAATGACGGCTGAGTTACGGTATGTTGCGGCTGATTTAAGGAAAATGGCTGAGTTATGAGCAAACGACTGATTTACGAATATAACTCCGCCTGGAGTTACAGCTGACTTAATGAAACCTGTCTGAGTTATGAGAAAATGGCTGACTTTCGAGCATAACTCAGCCGTAAGTTACGGCTGAGTTTTTACCCGATGGTTGATTTGTCAAAAATATGGCTGAGTTATTGATTCGACATGGTTGAATTAACTTTTTCTCGCTGACTGAGTTATAAAGACGGCTTATTTATCGGATGTCATTACGGCTGATTTATGTTCAAGTATCATATATCAGCCGTAATGAGCTTAATTAATGAAAAACTGGGCCTAATGGCTGAGTTGAAGATTTTCAGTTGAGTTACGACATTAAACGTACGGCTGAATTTGACAGCCCTTTTTTCATTTTTCAATTACTGTAATAGTATTCATATTGCGACTGACTTAAAGTTTTGTTTGATGGCTGGTTTAATTAGGCTGATTTACATGTTCGTTTGTAGCTTACTTGCTACTTCATCAATTAAAAAATGACGTTGCATGCAACATTCCATGTCATCATTCTATGTCATCATCATCAAAGGAATACGAAACGTCTTTTTTCTACTCGTCTTGTTCTTCATCTTGTTCTTCACCGTGTTCTTCACATCAACAGAGATATCCAGAACTTAAATTTTGAACATCCAATTCGTCATCGTTTTCCTCATTCTTCTTCATTTTTGTTCATCCTTCTCCCGATATATGATTGATCTGGTTCCGGTAATTGTTGTTTCTGGTAATTGGGTAAAGAAACACAAATATATATTTAACACCGACGATAGAGGGTGTAGAGTTGTGCAGATAGATGCGGAACTAACGCACGACAAGCTTGTGAAGTTGGTTTTTGTGATAAGTCAACCGTGAAACATTATAACTCAGCAGAAATATGTAAATTTATGTAACCTTTCTTCTTCCGTGAAGCATTATAACTCAGCCGTGACATGTAAATTTGCAGCTAAACAATTAAGTTACATAACATTTCGTCTTCCTTTCTATTTTTTCTCTTTATATTAGTTTCTTCATCTCATTCTCTCTCGTTCGTCTTCGTCTCCATTTTTCTACACAAAATATCTCCGTTACATCTTCCTATCGACATGGATGTTGTTCCTCCCATCACATGACAGTTGCCCTCTATAATCACAGAGATAAAGTTAATGACGTAGTTTTAATTTTTTTTCTCTTACGGACATGGATTAAACTAATTTTTTATTAATCATTTCTTAATTAAAAAAGAATAAAAAAATCTCAGTTAAAAAAAATGTTAATTGTAATTACACAAAAATACTAAACTAATTTTCAAAAAATATATGATATACTAGTAATATTCTAAATTTTTATAACATGTGAGTAAATATTTCTTAGATTTACTTTCCGATACGATTTCTTCTTAAGGGGTTCATAACAGATTAAATTCGTCCTTCAAGCCCAACATGCGAATTAATTTGCCGATAGTTTTGTTTTTATTTTCCAATAATTTGCATAGCTAAGGAATAAGGATAGTACTGTTATTTACTTTGTGATATGGACCGACATATATAAATGCGAAAGGTGGAACTGGAACACTCGTACAGTTTTGTTTATGTCTTTTAATTTCCCAATGTTTCAGAGGGAATCTCTCTAACTTCAATACAAGTAGTATCCAACAATTTTAATCAAAATATAATTATACTTAGAAATAAAGAGTGTGAAAATATAGTTGGACAAAACTAGTCCATGACACTTCGTATATTTACATTACATCATGAGATCATGAATCGATAAAAATGTGATTCAACAAAATTCTCTTTCATATCAAATTAAATGTGTTTTCGATTTTTTTTGGCACAAATAAAATAAAATAAAACTTTATTATCTCTTATCTGTTTTCCAAATAGACGTTTACAGTTTTTTTTCTTTTTTATTTAATAGTAGATTTTATCAACAGTAGTAAATTTTGATTTTCGTGAAGATTGTTTTCAAAATATGGAATAAATAACACTTTTTAAAATAAAATAAAAACAAAATACATTTAATTTAAAGTGGAAGGAGTATATCATTAAAACAGAAAAGAAAAAAAATCAACGGATGGGTAAGAAAATGAAAAGAAGATAAAATCTGTAATTAAATAACCTAATCTTCGTTGATTGGAATTAACAAAAAAAACCTAATCTTCTTTCTTCACATCTATAAAGAATCTCAGGCATGTTTGTGCCAACAAACAAGCATCAAAACGCAGCGTTTCATGATGTAAAACCGAGACTTGTGCTCCTTGGCCATATTACGACACTTTCGGGTCACCGAAGCTCCTTTCTGTGACAAGCTCCGAGAGATGGAACACTTGGAAGCAGAAGATGTATCAGCTTGGCATTTCGTGGAACTGCTTCTAGACAGAAACAAAGATTTCGAAGGAGCAGGCTTTGCAGAGAAACTTCGTCTAAAGATGGGCTCTGATGAAGAATACGAAGTGGGTTTAGTTGAGAAACTTCGTATGAAAACGGGTTTTGAAGAAGAAGTGGGTTTAGTTGAGAAACTTCGTATGAAAACGGGTTTTGAAGAAGAAGAAGAAGAAGAAGAAGAAGTTTTTGTTGAGAAGCTTCGTGTGAAAACAGGTTTTGAAGAGAAATGAGTCGTTTCGAAGATGGAATCTTTCTTGGAAACTTTCCACAACTTTTCATCATCCATGAATCAAGAGTGGATGTTCTCAGTGCTTTTGATCCAACTCTCTAACTCTCTGTATATATATATATATATTTACTAGCTACATCAATGTAGAATATGTGTGTGTTTGTTTGATGTTTGAATTGAAGACGGAACTAAGAGATACTAGAGAGTTTGGAATGAAATAGGTCAAAGCTTTAAAGACAAATCGTGGAAATAATGTCTTTTGAAAGTCGGTAAAGTTATATATTGTTGTTTTATTCAGTACTATATCAAATTTAGAATATAATTAGTATTATAATAACGTCGATAGTTTTCGAGTTAGATAAATAGGCGATGACATGTATGTTTAGATGATAATAGAATAGTTAAATAATTGATAAATGGAACATCATAAAACTGAATAAAACTTCTACAGAACAATCATGAACGCCAAACTTTGATTTTTATAGATTCATTTCTTTTAATGCGAATACTATGGTCCCAAAAAAAAAAAAAAATAAAGTTTGGAATTACATTTTTAAACTTAAAATATAGTTAATGATAAATCAATCATTCAAATAATTTTTTTCGTAGTCCAAATACAAATTTTATGAACGGTGACCAAGTATCAACAGCTCAACTGACAATGATTTTCAGACAAAACCTAGATGCTGCTATTTCGAGTGACACTTGAAAAAAAACTATATAAAATACTCTGATTTGTGACCTGAGGGTATGTACGAGCCTAGACACATAACTTTTTTTGATTTTTTTTTTTGAAATTTGTAATTGCGCAACTAATTATTAATTAGCGATTTGTCAATCTGTTTTGTTTGTCACTAATCTGCATATATATTACTAGACTAGATTTAAATTTGTCTGGTGATTCTGGTGATTACATGTCTTGTTGCAAATTGTTGATGAATGGGTAACTAATATTTGACATAAACTCAAACATATTATACATTTTTTCATTTTCAGAAGTAACATGGCATATCATATAATCGAGAGATTATGGTTTATCGGGCTAGATTTTCATATAAAAAAAATATCAAGCACAGAAACTTATTAAACTATTTGTCATCGACGTCACTACTTATTTTTCTCTGTCATCGTTGTTTGCTTGTTAAAAAGCTTACAAATGCCGGATTAAAATATATTATCAGGAGTTGGGACCATTAGTGTACGATTAGCCAAAGAAAAGTCACTAACAATTCAAATGTAAAACAAGTAGCAAGTAAAATTTGAATTTACTTTCACAATATTCCATTGCACAAGAGACCCACCAATTTATGCAAACTTTGAAAATTTAATATATTTTTCTCAAACAAACTTTCAATAATATTTATTATTTGCAATTATACATTAGAGAAATCTAACTAATGTGCCACTTAATGTTTAAAAACTTAGCAAAAATGTTACAAAATATAAATCTTTCCAAATGTGTCATAATGGTGGACAACATTTCTTGTCTACCCAAATTTTTGTATGTCGTTTCGAATTCTTGTCCACCAAAAATCTGTTGTTTCAAAGGTGGACAAGATTTTTTGTCCACCAAATATCTCAAAGGTGGACAAGATTTTTTGTCCACCAAATATCTCTCCAATCTGTTGTTTCAAAGGTGGACAACATTTTTTATCTACCAAAAATTTTCGGTTCAAAGTCTTTTTTTTTTTTGTCGTCTAGATTTATTATTAATTGCAAATTATGAGAACTGTTACATAGACGATTCTACAACTGACAATTCATTCCGACCCTTACTAGATTCACGACAGACTACACTTCCTTCTTCGTAATCTTGATGAATACCTTCAATGATCCACGACCTGGCTACACTTCCTTCTCTGCGTAGAATCCTGGCGAACGGCTATAATTGTACATCGCTGGAGATCTCTTGCACACTTGCCTCCATTAATCTGCAAATTTGTTAATAAATCGCAATACCTAGGACTCGAACCCCAGACTTTTTGGTGTAGAAGCATTAATCAACCCTTGGTCAACCAATGGGCCAAAGAGGCTTCCACCGGTTCAAAGTCTTATCCACCATTATAGCACATTTAAAAAAACAAATGTTTTGTGGCAATTTCTATAAGTTTTGTTATAGTGTATGACACATTAGATCAAAATCCCTTAATTTCTCGCCTAACAAAGATATTTTCTAACAAGGAAAATGTGTCGCAAGAATTCATATGATCCATGTGGAAAAAATGTTTTTATTTTCCTTATCGGGTCAAAGAAACTATATAATTAATACACGCAATAAACCTTGGGACCAATGGCAAAGAATTGACCAACAAACACTTATGGACCATTTTCACATGTGACCATGTGAGTTCTCACAAACCGTAACTACAAGAGACTTCTCACTTCTGAGTTCTCACTATTTCACATTCACCTAAGAAACTTATCATAGTAGTCTATTTATTTTAAATACAGTTGTTACAATCTTGTTTGGGTTTTTAAAGCATATGTGGGATCCTTCCACATGTGAATGGTTTTTGCCAATAACAAAAGCAAAAATAGAAACACCATAAACTTAAAGATATTTCACAACATGTGCATGATCAAGAAATTGCCATGAGACAGAAACAAGAAAAGAGACTTTACCTTCTGTTATTGAGTCCTTTGTAAGATCTCCAAGACATCTTTACTTTCTTCACTAGAGAATGGGAAAAAAAAAAGTGATAAGAGTAGCCATGTATTTGCTGATGCAGCATCATCAAGATTCCCACTCGAAAGGAACCCTTTTCTTCGGATCGAGAGGCAAAAACAAAGGGAACCACATCTCTTGTGAATCTTAATGGTGCTGCATCTGCGACTACTGGCTGGTAACATCCACCAAAGGCTAGACCTTTTCCCTGCTCATCAAGAACCCAGCTATTTCAACCGTGGAGAAAGATCCTTACCGGTTTCGAGCTCTAAATTTGGGAACTCCCATGGTTTTAATCAACAAATGAAAAAGTAAAGGGGAAATCAAGAGAATTCAGACAGTAAATGAATCAGCAAGATGATTTTGGTGAGAAGTAATTGAGAGAGATAGGTACATGAATGAATATATACACTCACATAAAGAAAGCTAGTTGGTCGATGTAAAATCACTTGGAAAGGGACAGAAGTAGCATCAAGATCTCTCTAATAGACTTTTAAATAAAGAGAGAGATCGCATCAATATAACACAAGCCCACTTCACTATCCAAGTGTCAGGAACAGAAGCCAAAGCTAAAGAGTTTTCAATATGACATATCTCAAGATTTCAAGTGTTTTATACACAAACCTCAAAACCTTTTTTTCTCCAAAGTACCATGTAGAAGTCAATTAAAGAAACATTTCCATGTGGAGTTTGATAATGGGTTGCAAATGCAAGGACGATAAAAGAAAGTTTTATCTGAATAGAAGAATTTTATTAAACTAAACATGATTGATTAGTATGGAGCAAGTGGGATTAGGAAAATTATTAGATTAGAGATGTCACTTTATTTAAACTAATCATGATTAAGATTGTTCCGTGTGCGGTTTCTTACGTGTAAAGGCTATAAACACTCAGAAAGCAAGCCGCTTTAGTTTTTAACTGGAGGTGTTCATATACTTTAAGTCAGGGAATCAGTTAAGATCAGGAGATTTAGAAAATTAGGGTCACATGTACCCAATTAGATGGATCAAGAAAAAAGAAAACGAATGCAGCAAATCACGGTTAATTATGCAACAGCAAAGATGGATAGTCATCAAAGGACAAAAGATAAGGCACTAATACTATAAAGTACGCAAATCAAATAAGTGTTAGGAAATAACTTTACACTAATAAGCTACAGCCACAAGCAATCAAGATGATGTGAAGTTTGGTTTTCATAGCATCCAATCAATTTTCAGATTCATGCTAACCCAAAGTGTTAACTTCTAAAACTAATATTAATAGTTAATACTGATATGAAATATCTTGAAATAGAAATTAGAGAACCAGGAATAGCATAAAAAACATATCCTTTTCACAAGCCTAACATTCCAATAAAAATGGGACAATTTAACTCATCTTCATTCATACATTGTTTGACTGATAGATACCAGATAATTAGACACAACAACACAGGTTCCTCTAAAGCACTAGTAAACAAAAGGAATGAACTTGTGCCTAACCTTATCAGCATAATCCGAATAGCTTTGTCCGAAACTCTCCACCATCAATTCTTCCTCCAGCTTTGCCTTCTTGTTGTAGTAAACCAAACACACCACTAAAAGAAACAACAGACTCAAAGGCGCACGCAAGGCAGTGCAATATGCAGCGAAAAGAAGCATCGTAGAAGCATATATCGGATGCCTGACCCATCTATAAGGACCAAATTGCACAACAGCCGTTGGAACAACAACCTTTTCGGAATATCTAGCAAGATATAGCGTTGAATCATAATGCATAAGCATTGTAATCACAATCAAAATCCATATCCCTACATTGGCCCACCCCCCTGGTAATCGGTGAAGCTCAGGCCCTTCAAAAGCTGCAAGCCAATGTCCAACCATGATGCCAACACCAAACAAAATCCGAGACCACAGAGGCGTGTTCACATCCCATTTGGGATCATGCGTGCGAGCATAGTAATCTCCATAGAGGCGTTTTCTCACGCTAACATTGAAGAAAAAGAAGTAATGATAAGCCAAGAAGAACACATAAGGCCAGCCTTCAAGATAACCATTGAAATAAGCAGGAGGCACAAGTGTAAGCCATGTGAAGACTGAAGTAACAATACCAAGCTGCTCAAAGGCATTGGCTTCTCCAAGCCAATGCTTACGAAAGCAGTAAATTCCGTAACCCGCGAGTCCCACAGCGATAAACCAAGGCCAGAACAGCCAAGTCCAACTGAAATACATCCAGAAGAATGGGTCCAAGACCAAATTCACCACCTTTTTCGCAGCCACAGTCAAAATCGATAGCAAAAGAGTTAACTTCACAACATCCATGGGCTTCACTTTCAAGTCACGAACTTTCTTCACCACCGACCCAAACGAGAAGGTTCGAAAATGGCTAAGGAAAGGGTTATCGGAATCGGAAACAGTCGAGCTAGAAATCGAGCATCTGGGCGGAACCCATGAACCTTTTCTCACTGGAAACGGAGAAAATCTCCAGCTAGACGGACTCTGAATGGCTTCAAAGCTTCGGAGCAACGGAGTGTTTCTGGAATCAGCACGAAGCGAATTGCACTTAAGGTGTTTGTTCAAATGCCTGAACGAAAACTTTCGATTCTCTTCCAACGACGTCGCTCGAGGAACAACCTTCGAGCAGAGAAGCACAGCTTCCATGGCGAATTGAATTCAGGTAACGGATACAACGACAAAGATTCAGAAAAATTCTTTCAGCTTCTCATTTGTTTCGAAATCGAAACCGGAAAACAGATAAACTTCACATGGAGATAGTCTGATAGAGAGAGAAGTGAACCTCTCTTTTACTTCTGTGTTCGGTAATTATATATGGGCCTATGGGCTATGATAAAATGGTCTAATGGGCTACTATGTAAAAACTAATGGGCTTTGACAAGTCATGTGGGGGCAAAACTGTAAAAATTGAGGAAGGTTCTATTAATTGGCTCAGCTAATTATGATGACATTAATGCCGGCTGGTCTTAGTCGTTGAAACCGACCGGTCGCACCTGGCCCAGGTTCGTATAAAAGAGGAGAAGTCGCTTCAAAAAGTGTTATTTTCCTACGAGAAATTTTTACTTGTCTCTATTATTGAAAAGAAACAGTCTATGTAAGCAAATTTTCTCATTTTAGAAAATGAGGAGAAGTAAGAAAAAAATAGAAAATGAAAATTTTGAGAATGCAAAATTATTGAGGGGTGAAATAAGAATGAAATACAGTAGATATTAATATGTCGGAACTCTATTTCGACTAATTATTTTTTAATAACATAATAACTGATTATTAGTTCGATGGATTATTCACCGTCAACAATATAACATAGTGAACTTATTTATAAAAATTAAAGTCAAACCAAATAATTTAACATTTTTGTATATAAATAAATTCCAAATTTTCAAGTTTTTTTATTCATGAAATGTCGTAGTATTAATTTGTTATGGTGAAATTTTATGTTTTGCACCCTTTTGTGTTTATAAAGTCGTCTCCAATATATTTGTTTCATTATTTAAGACCAAAATATTAAAATAAAATAAATAAATAAAAAAAATAAAAATAAAATAAAAATAAAATAAAAAAAATAAAAAATAAGAAAAAAAACAAAATTAAACCTTTTCATTTTATATGATATTTATCCACTTAGCAAAAAAAAAAAAAAATAAGACAAAATTCGGGACTTTAATGTATTGAGGAGGTATCTGTTTTGAGGAGTAATAGTAAAAGATTTAGGTCTTCTTTTAATTGTCACATCACACGGTTCGTTCATCAGTCTTATTAAAAAAGGAAAGGAAAAAAATAAAAGATAGTCTTGGTCAATCTTACTAGTCTTTATTATTTCTTTTAAAGTTTAGATCAAAATGGAAAACGTGACACGACCAAGAGAACGATGTGTAATTATTGACGCGTAGACTTTATAATGCCTATTGATTAGTACAATTTATTTCATTTGTTTTTGAATGTGCACATCCACGGGAATCACGAGAACTACTCCCTCCATTTCGTTTTAGTTACGTTTAAAGTTTTTTCACACAAACTAAGAAAAATATTAAATTTTCTGTTTTACTCTTTATTAATATATTTTATAAAAAAATTCATTGGCCAAAACATTAAAACAGTAGGGATAAAACTAGAATTTTCACCAAACATTTGCATCAAAATCCTAAAACGACAAGTATCATGAAACAAAATTTTAATTCTAAAACGACAAGTAAAACGAAACGGAGAGAGTATTTCTATAATCATAAAATGTCTTTTTGACAGCGAAACCATTATAAACTCGATTAAGCAAAGTACTTGTCGTCTATATTATTAATTAATACTCATTTTTAGTGAATTAATTTTCACACGCATTTAAGTTTCTTATATAAAGAGACTCTGCATTCTCTTCTCTTATACATCAAATATTTTATCTTCTTCGTTTCTCTCACGTCTATTATTTTCTCTCATCTTTTTTTTTGAGGTAATTGCTTCTTCTAAACCAACCAGATTTGCACTTTCTGGAGAAATGGAATTTGTGAACAGCTCTTCACCAAGATATGAATGTCTCCTCTTTGGTAATAATTGATGAGAAAATTTGTTTTTATTATTGAAAAAATTAGAAACAATTAACAAAGTTGTTGATCTATCTCTATATATGTTTGTTTCCAATAGATTTGGATGATACTCTTTATCCTTTAAGCTCTGGTTTATCAGATGCATGCACCAACAACATTATAGGTATGCTATGCTTTTCTTAAAGATTTTTATTGTGGTGACTTCTTAATATATTTAGTACTATTTTATATAGAGAAAAAATTCTTAAAATCACCAAATTACCCTTATACAGAATTCATGGTTGAAAAACTTGGAATAGATGAAGATGGAGTCGTCGAACTAAACCAAATTCTTTACAAGAAATATGGAACTTCAATGGCTGGTCTTAAGGTAAATTAAAATTACCTTCATAATATATGATGATCAGACACAATAAATTAGTCTGATTTCTTCCATTACACAAATAGGACATTGGTTTATAATTAAATCGAAATTTAATTTAAAAAATCATTTATGCAGGCTATAGGTTATGAATTTGATAATGACGAGTACCACAGCTATGTTCATGGTAGATTACCTTATGAAAACCTTAAACCGGACCCGGTTCTAAGAAGTCTCCTTCTTACTCTACCTTGTCGAAAATTGGTACTAACTATTTGCTTTATCTTTTTTTTTTTTTTTTTTTTGCATAGCTTCAGTTTATATATAAATTTATGTTATATTAATAAAATTTTGGTGTCTTTCTATTGTTTAGGTTTTCTCGAATGGCGATGAAGTTCATGTGATGAAGGCTCTAAAAAGACTCGGCATTGAAGACTGTTTTGAAAGAATCATAAGTTTTGAGACCTTAAACCCTGAGATCAACGAAGCTGAGGTTTCTTGCATCACAGGTCATCTTCCCGAGAATCCGGTTATTTGTAAACCAACCGAGATTGCTTTCGAGAAAGCCTTCAACATTGCACAGCTCAATCCTCACAAAACCGTAAGTTTCAGAAAAGAATAACTCAACATAATTAGACTTAATCAATAGTTTTATCTTCTAATCAACGTTTTCGTGTTGCTTGCTTGTCTAGTTGTTCTTCGACGACAGTATCCGGAACATCCAAACCGGGAAAGCCGTTGGTCTCCATACAGTCTTGGTAAGAACCGATTAACATTAACACGAATTAAAACCTGATTTTTTTTGTAACTAACAACTCGCTTTTTGTTACCTAATTATATATGTTGAACCAAAAGTATATAAGCAGATGAAGTTAAGTTAGATCTTCTTGTAGTATAATGGTTTCACTGACCAATATCAAAACCTAGATCAAACTTAATTTCGGACAAAAGACTCATAGATATGTACTTTTGACCAAATCGTTAAATGAAAAAGATCAATTTAAATTTGTTTCAGGTTGGTAAATCAGAAAAAGTAGATGGAAGTGATTACGCGTTAGAAAGCATTCACAACATGAAAGAGGCATTTCCCGAGTTATGGTTGGAATCCAAAATCAACAACAAAGAAACTGAAAGAATTGATTACGCTGCACAGGTCTCGATTGAAACTTCTGTTCAAGCTTAACTTTACATGTTTTATACTAGTATAGTAGTATATGATGATATCTACGTATTAATAAATGTTTCAAAAAAAAATCCATGTACCGTTTATTGTTGATATATTGTAAGTTTGTATTTATAATTTATAATTGTATTTTAATTAACCTCTCTTATTTAAGTTTGCATTTATAGTTTATAATTGTATTTTAATTAGCCTCTCTTATTTGTGTAATGTGCTAGTAGCCTAGTAAAAGATCTATATACAGTATCTGGATCGTTGGAACCCTCCCAAAAATGGATTTATCTTTAACAACCTATGAATGGATCCCACGGTTAACCAAATGAATCAACCACTAATAATAATATAACTCTATAAAACCTCGAAAGTGTATGGAGATGATGATATCTCCCATCAACGGGAATCATGAGAAGTAGTATTTTTATAAGATAAATGTTAGTGTTAAAATTAACTCTATACTATTAATAATACAGTAAGTACTATTGAAACAAAAGTCGAAAGCTATTATTGACATTGTTTTCACATAGCTTTTCACGCGCATTAACTTGTTGCTTATATAAACACATATCTACGTTGTTAGCTTCACTTCATCAAATCTTTTAATTTCTCTCTTTAAAACCCAAAAACACTAAGGTAATTGTCTCCTCTATCTTTCATTGTTGTTACAAACAGAATTCTCTTTTCAAATGCTCTTTCTTTTGAATTTCACTTTTATTTTTTCACAGATTCGCAATTCGGAAGAAAAAACGGAATTTGTGACCAACTCCACACCAAGATATGAATGTCTCCTCTTTGGTATAAAGTGTTGTTTAATTTGTTTAAATTAAGTTTAAGAAGCAATTAACAAATTTATTGTTCTATCTCTATTTTGTTTCCAAAAGATTTGGATGATACTCTATATCCTTTAAGCTCTGGTTTATCAGAAGCATGCGCCAACAACATCATGGGTACTAATCTGTTGTTAGTTATTTTGTTTTCGAGTTTTTTATTTTAACATGTTTATTAGAGAAAACACCTGGAGATTCATCATTCATGAACCGTCTTTTCGCAGAATTCATGGTCCCAAAGCTTGGAATAGAGGAAGACAAAGTTGTTGAACTAAACCAACTTCTCTATAGAAAATATGGAACTTCAATGGCTGGCCTTAAGGTAGTTTACCTTCATAAATATTTTGTTGATCAAAGCAAAAAATTACATATATTAGACGATTGTATAATTCACATGATATTTGACGACGACTGCATAATTCATTAAAGTACAAACACGACAATGGTTTACAAATTGTCATGAAAATGATGATTTATGCAGGCTATAGGTTATGAATTCGATAATGACGAGTACCATAGCTATGTTCATGGGAGGTTACCCTATGAAAACCTTAAACCGGACCCGGTTCTCAGAAATCTACTTCTTAGCCTACCTTTTCGAAAATTGGTTTGTTTTCCTTATCTTTTTTATAGCTTAATTTCAGTGTAATATATCCTTATGTTCTATTAATAAAATTTTGGGTCTCTTTTTGTATTTATTTTTATTATTATTTTTAAGGTTTTCTCAAATGGAGATGATGTTCATGTGGTGAAAGCTCTAAAGAGACTCGGCATTGAAGACTGTTTTGAGAGAATCATAAGTTTCGAGACCTTAAACCCTAAGACCAACGAGGCTGAAGTTTCTTGCGTCACAGGTCATCTTTCCGAAAATCTGGTTATCTGTAAACCAACCGAGATTGCTTTCGAGAAAGCCTTCGATATTGCACAGCTCAATCCTCACAAATCCGTAAGATTTGATGACTAATAATGAAATACAAATAGACATTTTTTTAATGGATTTTCTTAATCAATAGTATTATCTCATAATCAATTTAATCGTGTTTCTTCTGCAGTTGTTCTTTGACGACAGTATCCGGAACATCCAAACCGGAAAAGTCATGGGTCTCCATACAGTCTTGGTAAATTCCGGTTAACTTGTTGAACCAAACAAAGTAGTACTAGTATCATTTCATATGATAATTTTCACTAAACGAATATCTAAATCGAGATCAACTTCGGTTTGGATATTGACGAATTAATTGTCATCAAAATATAGCAAATTTGTTTTGACAAAATATCGTTATTTATCAAAATAGATTATTGAGATAAGTTATTTCTTAAAGGGATTAGTGAAACTGAAAACTCATCATCATAAGTACATTTTAATTGACTTCAGGTTGGTAAATCAAGAAAAGTGGATGGGAGTGATTACGCGTTAGAAAGCATTCACAACATGAAAGAAGCATTTCCGGAGTTATGGTTAGAATCCAACAGCAACAACAACAACGAGAAATCTAAAAGAATTAGTTACGCTGCACAGTTCTCGATTGCAACTTCTGTTGAAGCTTAATCTACATGTTTACTTAGTTTGTGAAGATATGAATACATATATAATTAATGTATTAATAATATGATAAAATATCCACATATACACCGATATATCGTTTATTGTTTGATGTAACGGTTGATAAAAGAGTAATGATGTACATGTGTATTATATATACACACACAAGTAGCATCTGAATAAGAAGTGAATCATATATTTTTCATACTGTTTTTGGTTTTAGAGGTGAAACATATTTGCAACCTTCATTCCTTTATAAAGTTTGTGATATTTAGAATTCAAGTCTTGGCAAATGAGGACTAAACAACTTTTGGTTTCCTTCTGATTAAACTATACAAATTTTGTAAGAAACCTAGAAGTTATGCCCCATAAGCCGTAAGTCATATGATGTATATAGTGTACCCTCTAAATCACATATAGTGTACCTCTATAAACAACAACAACAACAAATTGACATATAATATCACTACTTTAATGTTTTAAATATACAACTAAGCTATACACCACAAACAATGGAAAAAAATTTAACAAAAATATACATCAGTATTTGCTAATTAATTTAGATGGTTTGAAAAAAATAGATGGAAAGTTTTGTGCAAGTTACCTACCTATTGGTGATTGAAGCATCAGGTCCATGTGGACTGGAATGGTACATTAGCAATAATCTAAGGCTGTAAATGGTAACATGTATTTGTGGAATTCTTGAGGAATTTATGTGGAAAAAAATACATGTTACATCATTTGTATATGTGGAATTGTTGTGGAATTTTTGATCTTTTATCATAGTGGTCCCACTTCATTCTTTGATTTATTGAATTAATCAAACCTTCAACAAATAGAAAACAAGCAAATTAAATAATATGAGAGAAAATCAAAAAACGAATATGTGATGCATTTCATTAGTAAATTTTGATATGTTTTTTTGAATAATGTATTTTGAAGTTTGTTTTTAGGAACTAATAATTTTTTATATTTTTTGTTTTGTTTTATTTTATTTTATTTTGTGGATAGTCTTGGATGTTGGAGTATTTGGTTCGGTTTCAATTATGTAATTTTTGGTTTTGGATATTTCGATTCTCGAGTTAAGTATACATACGGTTATTTTAGAATTTTGGTTAAAATTTGGTTCGGTTCCGAGTATTTTGGAGCATTTCGGTTTTTTTTTGAATCAAGAACCAATTAGGAACCAAAAAAACTTCGAATATTTTTTAGTTCTGGTTCTTATCCAAATAACATTTCGAATATTTTTTGGGAAATTTTCAGATACTTTTAGTGAATAGTATTTATTGATTATTTGGATTTTTTATTATTCTGTATAAAACTAACTAATGTTTTAGATATATAATTGTATTTCGGTTTTATACAGGTATCCAAAATATTTTGGTTCCGGTTCTTTCGGTAATGAAGTTTAAGATCCATTTGGTGTTTTTGTCAGTTTCGGTTTGGTTTCGGCGAAACATTTCTCTAGCTAATAATTTTAGAAGTTTAGTCGATTAGATTTTTAAAAAAATTCAGCCAGATTCAGTAGTTACCATTTAAACTATAAATTATTCAGCGAAATCTCGCAAAAAAACATAAATATATTTAGCCAGATTCAGCAATTCAGCCAGATTTAGCGAGATTCCTCGAACCGAATTTATGGATGGCCAATAAATTAAGGCGCACGACATTTTGAAAAAGTGTGTTTGGTCGGCTCATTAAGCACACGTGTCATTCGATTATTCGCTTAGCCCGTCAAGAAAAATCTAAACGACACGTGGAGAAATCGTAGATGTCGACGGGAGTAAAATGCTTTCTCTCCAGATTTAACGACAACCAATCGATGAGTCATGTCATGAGGGACGCCATAGAAACGTTTGGTTCACATCTCCTTTTTTTTCTCCATTTCTCTCTCTCTTTCGCGAAGTTTCATTGATCTGCAAAAAGGTTCTCACTTTCTTCATTGATTATTCTTTTGTTCGATTCTCCTCTGCAAGTTCGTGTATGTTTCGATCGATTTCTTTTAGTAACGATTTTACGTTTAGCATTTTCATTATTTTCCCCTGGTTGATTTCGATTCAGAGTGTAGTTTTATGTTGACCTATAAAAATGTTTATATTGTTGGTGAATGAGTTAGATGTATAATCTATGGGATCTGATGTTAAAGTTTTCAGATTTATGTGAAATGTGTGTTGGTAACGTTGAGATTCAGTTGCTTAAGGTTTTGTTTCCAGGTGTAATTTGGGATCATAATGTCGTATGAGGAAAACTTTCAGCAAACTTCTGAAGCTAGATATGATTGTCTTTTATTTGGTAAGAGAAAGGAAGATTTTTTAGGATTGGGATTTGAATTTTAACATAAGTTTATTGCAATTTGATGATTGAGAAATGGTTTCTCAAGTTTAAACGTTTTTTTCTGATTAAAGGAATTGTTTTTTGACTTTAATCAAACAGATATAGATGATACTCTTTACCCTCTCAGTTCTGGTTTGGCTATGGAAGTGAAAAAGAACATTCAAGGTAAGCTCTGTTCGCATTCTATTGTTGTTCTTCTCTTGAAGTTTGGTTGCTCATGTTATAGCTTAACATTTGGTTGTTGTTGCTGTTTAGAATATATGGTTCAGAAACTTGGTGTTGAAGAAGATAAAGTCCAAGAACTGTGCCTTTCGCTTTATAAAATCTATGGTACAACTATGGCTGGTCTCAAGGTATCTTATTTCTTCACACTGTTTACATTCTTCCATGTCTTCCAATGTTGTTAATGCACATACCTTTCGGTTTTGGCTTTTATTCTTTCAGGCTGTGGGTTATGACTTTGATTATGACGATTTCCATCGGTACTGAACTTAACCTGTCTTTCATATTTGCTTTACATGTCTTGTAAAATGTAAGGTGTGTGGAACTTGAGATTCCTCCTTTGTTTTACAGTTTTGTTCATGGGAGATTGCCATACTCAACACTGAAACCTGACCCAATTCTGAGGAATATTATTCTTAGCTTGCCTATTCGGAAAGTTGTATGTGTTTGACTCCCTGATGCTAAGCTCTTAAATTTGGTTTCCAATCAGTTTCTTCTCTGATGTTCTATCTTTCCTTAATCTGCTCACAGGTTTTCACGAATGCAGACAAGGCTCATGCAGCCAAGGTTATTGCCAGGCTAGGCCTAGAGAACTGCTTTGAGAAAATCATATCTTTCGAGACTCTGAACTCCATCACCAAAACTGAATCTCCTGTTGATACCAAAACCAGAGAAATCTTTGACATAAGCAGTTACATGGCAAATCCTGACCCAAGCATTGAACTTCCAAAGACTACGGTTGTATGCAAACCTTCTGAAGGAGCATTCGAACAGGTTTTCAAGATGGCCAACATCAATCCTAAAAAGACAGTAAGAATATATCACTGCTTCTTCTTTTTTTCCTACCTAAACCAATTCATCACTGAAGCTTATTAAGTTGCAAATATCTTGGGTGTTTTCAGTTGTTCTTTGATGACAGCATCCGTAACATTCAAACTGGGAAACGTGTGGGTCTCCACACCGTATGGGTAAGTCAAAGAAGCAGAGACAAATAAGTTTAAAAGTCAATCTCAAAGCTCACCTTTTTAAAATCTTTTTCTATTATTAGGTTGGGACCTCACACAGAGAGGAAGGAGTAGATATTGCATTGGAGCACATTCACAACATACGTGAAGCTCTTCCTGAACTATGGGAAGCTGTTGATGACAAAGCCGAGGAGATTAGATCCAGGCAAAAGGTCGCCATTGAAACCATTGCTTAAGCAAACATTCACTCGCTCATTTTGCAGCTAATAGTATCGAAAATAGCATGAAAACCGCATAACTATTCACTCTTTTAAGAGGAAAAAATAAGTGTAATTGAAAGCTTTGATTGAGACCACTTTTTGAGATTTTGGAATTATGAGTAGTAATGAAACAAGCTTCTACTTTATTTAAATGATTGCAACATCGTGTAAATCTCTTTTACAATATATCATGAAATCTTAATACCTTTCACTTGCTTATCTTCTTTTCCTTTGCTTCGATACAAAAGCATCTGACTCATAATGATTCCATTGGTGAAGATTGCAAGAACAATACCCATAAGCATGCTAAGGGGAGCCTTCTCTTGAATGCTGGTGAAAACTCTCGCCATAGCTCCACCAAAGTTCATGAGACAAGTCAAGAAACTAAGTTGTCCAGTGCTTTTGTTTCTGAAATTCTTCCAAATCTGAGGGATTCTTGCAGAGAGAAATATCAAATGCTTAGAAGCATAAAGAGCTTCGAAAAGCAAAGGATCAATCTTACCAGCAAACACAGTTGGTGCTAAAGCAAAGTAAAGAATTGCTTTGACCCAAGTTGTTACAGAGAGAGGTTGAGAGAAATAATAGATACAAGCCACCAAGATTAAAGCTTGGATCAAAAGAAAAGCTAATTCACCAAAAGCTGAAAAATGAAGCTTTTTGTTAAGACAATAAGCAAGTGCGATTGTGTAACCAACCACTTCAAGCTCAAATGCTACAACACTTAAGCCTTTTACACTCTTGTTGTCCACGATTTTCATTATCTACAACAACAACAGTTTCAATCAATTTAGAGATATTAGGGTTGTGAAATCATAGGGATTGATTGATTGATTGAATTTAACCAACCTGAGGAAGCTTGACGGTCATTGAAGCAGCGACGAGGAAGTAACCGAGCAGCTTTGAAATGAGAGGAAGAAGACAATCTTTCGCCGGAAACTCACCGTTACGGAGAGTTCCGATTGCGCAGCTCAAATCAATTCCTAGATAATCCATTGTTTTATTTCCTGAAGTTGCTTCGTTGACTTTTTTGTTCTGCTGTTTTTCAGATTGGATTTTGTGTTCTACTGTTTGATTGGTCTGGTTTCTTCTTCAGACATGGATCAAATAAATATACCCAAAAAAACTAAACCAATGTAATCTTGGTTTGGTGATTTAAAATTTTCAATTTGGTACGGTTTGAATCGGTTAGGTTTTTACCAGACTTAAACCTAAAAGTGTTGTTGTAGGTCAATTTGGGACGGAGCTTCAAATCGGAAAATCTTCTAAACCTAAAAAACGAAAATACTCAAAGAGTTGTTCCATCTCTCCGGTACCGGAAATCTCGTGATTTGGGAAAGCTATAATGGCCAAGAGAGAGATTAGTAGCACTCTCAGAAATCTAAAGGTACTGTCTTTTTTTTTTCTTTCTCTGGAGAAGTAGCTTTATTCATGTGACATGACCTTGGATTTGAAACTCAAGGAAATTACTGAAATTGAATTAAATTCGAGCTTGGAAATTGTAGTTTTCTTCTCTATTTTGCTGGATTTTGATTCTTGAACAAATTGATAATCCCTTTGAGGTTGATTTCACCTTGGGGTAACACTGAGCTTAGCACCTGTTATAGCTTTGTTTTTGGGGATAAAGTTGCAATTTTTCACTGAAGAATTGTGTTATAGCAATCATGTAGCTCTTAGTTGATAATCTGTTTTTTTGGGTTTTAATAATGATTGATGCTCTCTGTGTATAGTTTATGCAAAGGTCTGCTTTGAAAGTAGAGAAGAAGAAGGTTGATGAAGAAGAGCCTAATGGGAGTTTTCCTTCCCAAGGCACTGTTGCAAAGAAGTGGTACCGTATCTTTCTTCTTACTTGATGCTTATGTTTTGTTAAAGACATTGTGTATCTATTGTCTACCCTTTGTTATGTGTTTGGTAGTGTTTTCTAATGTGTGATTTGATTTTTGATGCAGTGTGGTCATAACAGACTGGGATCCTCAGCCAGGAGCATTGTTAGGACGCATGTCATTTCAGTCTTTCAATCCCTCTATCGAGGTTAGTTAGTGTCTGTGACGCTATGGCTTGAAATAATTTGCGATTGGTGTTCTTCCCTTTTAGCTTTCTGAAATAAAACTGTCCTCTCCTTAGAAATTGAATGAAGAGGCAATAAACGGTGGAAAAACAGATGCTTCTCCCTCAAGCTCTAGCAGTAATGGAGGAAAGAAGTCTTTTAGGTCTGTACTCTTCGCTTTTGTATTCCTTTAGGTTCTCAACGAATTAATTTCCCAGAGAGTGTGCATACAACAGAACAATGCTGAAGATCCATTGTATATTTTGAGACAATGAAGTCGTTATTGATAGCAATTAGCAATAGGTTATATCAAACATTATTTGGTTCATGACTGATTTTGCTTCTCTTTAAAGTTGTAAACTTCAACTAGTCAAAATACATCCTTTTTCAGTGAACCGGAGAGTACGAAGGTTGAGCCAAGTCGGGAAATGAATGGTGACTTGAAAAGAAAACAGTCTGAGGTAGTCTCCGAGGAACAAAACCGTCCTAACAAGTCTCCGAGGAGCAGTGACAAACCATCACCGAGCAATAAAAAAGGCAATGCGTTCAAGAAACCCAAGAGCAAGAAGGTGGACTGGAGCGTTTTGAGGCCACCAAAACCTCAAACCAAATAGGGGTTAAATCAGCTAACTGCAGCAACCTATTTGCCATTAGTTCACATCAGTTCATATGTTCTAGTAGATCGTTCATTGTGCTGTCTGTATTCACGTGGTGTCGCAACCCGTTTGATAAATTATAGCCAAAAGTTTTGAACTTTTTGGGGTTAAATGCTTGTGTTATCTTCAGATCTTTGATTAAACAATTTATCTTTTAAACAAGGGTTGAATACAATATGTACTTGCAGGAAAAAAGATATCAATTCCACTCATGGGATCAAACATATTCTACAAAACTATTGGGAAACAAAAATGAAGTAATAGAGAAGTAACATTATTCAGATGTTTACATGATTGTTTGTGAACTTCTCAGCAGGTTTCCAGCAAGAAAAAGCATAGATGACTCTTCCTTTCCATCCCTGAAGCATCCAATTGTTATCGCTATCGATCACAAAATCTCTATGGTAACGTTTCCTCACGATTTCCTTAGCTTCCTTCATGATCTGTTTGCTTATAGTTGCTGGCTTAAACCCGGCTCTCAAAATCCTAACTCGCCATTGCTTGTAGGTTTCAGGCCTCGCAAAACGCTCAGCGCCTTCGCAGGAAATCACGCTCATGGCGTCTCTCACAAGCAACTCTCTCTCCAACAGTGCCCTGTTTTTGTATTCATCCTCTGCTTGTATTGTGGTGTCAAACATGTCAAAGAGTGAAGAGAAATGGAAAAGCGCTTCTCGGAACCTCGTCATGAAGAAAGGAGAGTTGTACATTCCATTAATCTCTGCAAACACAAAGAGGTCAGGATTGATATCTCTGAATAGCTTTAGAACCGTGTCTCTTGGAGAGTCCAGTGACACAGTTTCATCCGGAGTGTATTGTAACCGATGAATGCAATTGACCACCGTTGTCTCTTCTGGATTGATCATAAGTTCATCAAGACTGATGGTTTCCCATTTTTTCGCTATGAAGTTGAACTCAAACGGAACATTGAACTGATCGCAGAACCTTTTCAGTCTTCGACCAGTCTCTTCAACGCGGTCTGAAGGACGGAAACCCGCTTGTGGCAGCTCGATTCCAGTCACCCGGAGCATCGGTGGTCCGCCCGGTTGTTTAGACAGAGCTCGTAACAAACAAGGCCATTGAAAGCCATAGAGAACCCCAAAATCAACTATGTGAAGCTTAGTTGCTTTCATAGCAAGCTCATAGATTGATTTGTTCGCAGCAAAGTAATCCGTTACATAGATGGGACAAGTATGAACAAACAGCTTGTACGCCTTCAAGATGTCCACCATGGATGTCGTGCTAGAAGGAAACGGATTAGAAACCGGCGGCGAGATGTTTCCGGTGATACGTGCCTCGAGCGCCTCTGCAAAGTAAAAAGCCAGTCTTTGTGTTCCATCTCCATTGCTAGAAGAGTGTGATCTTATCTCTTTGAGTTTATCTGTTGCTCTTCTTTGGTCAAAGCTTGCCACAGCTTGTGCACATTGCGTTAACAGACTCCGCAGATCAACGGAATTAGTTTTTTGCGTCTTGGATTTGTTCGATGAACCTTTTGGTCGTCCTGCTCTGTGTGGTTGACTCTGTTTCGTTATTGCTGATTCTTTTTCTTCTTCTTCTTCTTCTTCTTGGTTCGTTTTGCATACCAACAACACATGCTCGAACTTCACTGCTAACTCCTCCATCTCCGAGACAAATATCGCAGGTTGTTTGTTTCTCCGATTGTTCTCAAGATCATCTTCTTCATCATTCCGATAACGGTACTTTCTCCGTGATTCTCCGCTCGAAACCAACGCTGATGAATCTGTTAAACTCGTTGTTGTGCTGGGGAAACAGAAATCTTGGTCACCGGAGTTTTGATCGGAAGAGCTCGTGTTCTGATCAGATTCTGGAGATTGTTGTTGAAGTATCTCGTAGAAGGATCTCTCAGCGGCTTGTAAAGCTTCTAGGTCTCGAGATTCACCTACGAAATCTTCTTCGTCCATCAACATGTCATTGATGTACTTGAGAACAGGAGAGTTATCCAAACACACCGTTGGAGGTGAATCGTTTGGTGAAGACTGATTCTGAGTCTCGTGGAAATTGGGGAAGAGATTGTTCCCAGATTCGAGATTGTTTCTGGGTTTGCAGCAAGATCCAGATCCGTTCTCAAATCTGAACCCATCAACTGAAACTTGAAGAAGAGCGTCCATGGTGATGATGATGATGATGATGAAACAGAGTTTAAAAGTTGAGAGCTTTTGTCAAATTTTATCATAAAACAAAAAAAGGTTGAGGTTTTTTTTCAACGAAGAGAGAAAGAAAGCGGTGAGAAAGTTCATGTGAACACAGTTGAGAGAGAGAGCTTTATGGTTCTTTTTCGTTTGCAGAGCAAAAAAAATGGAACTTTCGAGGAAACACTAAAGCAGCCACAAATAGTGGATCAAGTTATTAAAACATACTGTACATAATTTAAAGGTTAGTTAATTTGTGTCGGATCTATCTGCAACTACTTCTAGGGTTTTGGAGTTTGATTGTTGTTATCTTTTACTTATCTAATAGTATCTTCCACCTGCTTGCATTGCTTGGTCATGACTAAAAGTCAAGTACCTTTACTCAGCTTTGGGATTAATTTTAAAAAATAAAAAAAATTCATACACTATGAACTATTGTGTTAGTGTTAAAATTCCGTTGTTTAGATGTCCCATACTTTTGTTAAAAAAAAAAAATGTCCCATACAAAATATATCAAATGCAAGATGCATCTAGTTCCAAATGTGGTTTTGGTGGGAACAAATAGGTTCTTACATATCGGTTTAAAAACCATTAGTATTGCCTCTTCATGCGGAATTTGGTTATTTAGACTATGAAATGTATGATTTTGATTGGTATTATTAGTGTCGGATTTGCTTTAGATTATACCGATCTCATTTCAATGATTGTTAATTTTTTTAAGTGGTCTAGCTTTGCAGAGAAACTCGCCATTTTCAGAGCACTTATATTTTTTTTTTCGCTTTTGGTATTAGATTTATCCATAGTTGTAATAATTTTCGGATAGATTATTCGGTAAAAAAGTAAGATCTCATAGATTTCTATTTTTCTATGAAAACTTGTCGGTTTTTGATGTCAAAAAAAAATATATATATATATATATATATATATCATATACGAATCTACGATTATATAAGCAGCAAATACTACAAATTTAATTAAATTGACAAAAAAAATTCTTTTATTCTTTTTTTTTTCCTAGCGAAACTATGCTTAAAAGCTTTCTTACATTTTTTTTCTTTTTCTAACTTAAATATCGGTCACATCTTTAGAATTCTAAACAACCATCTAAGATGATTTCTAATATATTTCTCTATTTTTGCCTCTAAAATAGAGGAACTCTATAATAGAGGTGAGGTTTACTCCAATGTATTCCCCTATTTTTTCCTCTAAAACTTTTAACTCTGTTAGACGAAAAAATAGAGATACTCTATATATATAGCAAAAAAATAGAAATCTCTATTTTACAGGCGAAAATAGAGGTGAGTTGGAATGAAATTTACTCTATAATAGAGTATAGAGGAAAAAATAGAAGTTGGTTGGAGATGCTCTAAACGGCTTAAACTTTAGATGGTATTGGAACAGTGCTCCATTTTCATAAAGTTATTTTCAATCACTATTCTTTTTATATTTGTCTTTTTATAATGATACTATACTATATTATACAAACTATAAAGATAAATCTTGAATTCTTGATGGCCAAGGAATTGGACAAATATTTTGGGTGAAGGGAACGTGGATACCAAAACCTAATCGTTTCTTATTATTAATTTATCATATTACTCTTTGTCGGCATTAACAAAATCATTTCATATCTTTGACTCAGTCTATGTTTTCTTGAATAGTCAAAGTTCAAAAGACGACGGGATTGGATTCCTTAATACGGTTATGACATATAAATGATATAAATAATTAGACATTAGTACTCTTATTTCTTATAATATGATTAACAATCAATCAATTGGTATAGAGTTTCGAGTATACAATAAGTCAATGCATCAATGTAAAGGTGAAAGAGAAAGAAAGAGGAATATTCACGACGAATGCGACCTGTTAGGTCTAAATTCATCTTATCTCCCATATATTTTTGATTTTAACATCAAGTGCTCAGGTTTTAATTAAAGTGTATGTATTTTATAATTTTCGTTGTCCTACAAAAACTTTGAATATCTCTCTCCATCTAAGAAAGAATCCTAGAATATTTTTTCCTCACATATCCAATGAGTATTAAAAAACCATTTTCAATTGGTAATTTTTTATATACTATATAAATGATTCGTTGACGAAAACAAGTTTAAGTTAACATTAAAACTTAAGGTTTGGAGAAGAGCTCGTAAACGTCGAGAAAAAGTGTTATTAAATTGTTTGGGACCATTTCCTAATCTCTCAAATGTCTTATATGTCTAATTAACAATTTGGATAATGTCTTAATTACGTATATCAATTTCTTTTTTCTTAATATGCCACGGAGTGTGAACACATATTTGTTAATGTGATGTTTATCATTCGATTTGGTTTTTCTGTACTTCTGTTTTTATAAGGATTTGATGTTGTGTTTGATTCTGAAGAACATAATCTTCTACTAATCAGAAGTTGATTCTCGTAAGCATTTCTCTCATGCGCGTGATATACACCGACCAAACATAACTTCACTGTAAGGCCTGTTGGGAAATGTCAGGGCCGAGAGCGCGTGGCTAAGTTTTTATTACACGCTCTCACATTGTCTGTCACTCTGTTGCTTTTTATTCGTAATGATATCAATAATGATTTCATCTAGTGATACTATTGTTAATTACACTCTGATTATTCTTCAACTTTAGTTTAATTAGTTAATCTTAAGCACTATCGTTTAATGATTTGTCCTTTACTTAATGACGCTAAATTAGAATACACTAATATACTGGATTAAGACGTCATGAGTGACGACATAAACTAAAGATTTGGGCTTGTAAATGGGCTTATACGGCCCAAAATAGTATAATCGTCAACAATAGTTCCTTCAAAATCACTGAACTTGCAAGTGGCCAAGTGCTATGACTCGAAAACGTTTTATGACGACCATAGGAGTGACAGAGGCTTTCCTTTAGTACACTCTTTGACTTTATCTAATGCCACTTCTTGAATCTTCTTCTCTACTTCCTCCATGGCTTCACCTGCATTGATTATCTGTATTACCACAAACATTTCAAGGTTTACTTTTATCTTATTCTGTGTTAGATCTAATTTAACTCTACAGAGGAACAAATAAAGAGTCTTAATCCATTTACCTTCCATGAAGAATCGCGTAGGGTTTGATAAAAGTCTGCGACTTTTTTCTGAAACTCCACTCGCTCGTACCTTTCATCTCCATATCCACCTCTCTCAGCAGCTCTTTCAGGTGAAATGTCAAGGTACAGTACGGAATCTGGAGCCAGTAACCCGATTTCCGGGGCCTTGCACCAATCGATATTGAGACCTTTAGCTGATGAGAATGCAACACCAGAATATGAATAACGATCAACGATCAGCGTAGTTCCTGTTTTAAGCTTTTCCTCCATCAATGACCTGCAAATGTCAAGAATTTCTTAGTCTTCTTACTGAGAAGCAGAACATTAAGAAAGGAACCAATTAGATAGCTCGAAAGATAACAACCTTTTCTCCCAACGATTGGCGCTGAAAAGGAGATGAATTGTGTGATCATCTAACTGCGACTTATTAGAGAGATACGCGGATATCATCTGACCGACACTCGTCTCTCTATCGGGAAATCTCCAGAGCTCGGTCGGATGTCCTAAACCCTCCAAGAAAGAGAGTAACTTAGCACACTGCGTTGATTTCCCACTGCGATCAAGACCTTCTAGAACTATCAATGCTCCTCTTGGCTTCACACTAGTATCGGTTCTGACACCAGAAGAAAAGTTGCTACTCTCCATCCGAACTGATGAACGCTTGAGAGACTGCAGGGGATAGTTCAAAGATCGTGGCGATGCTAAAGCTCTGAAACTTCTAGAAACTAAAACAACACAGTTATAAGATAAAGGATCCCAAACTTTAATCAATTTATATACAAATGGGGGAACAAAATCTGTTTCAATTCACAAAATCAATAAGGTTCATAACCCTTTTTCGCATTCAGTGAGCTAATAGAAATCAAAACAAGTCACTCGAAGAAGCAAAAACATTGCAAGAGCCAAGAGAATAAAGAGTTATGTAATTTTTAGTTTACTTACAAAGTTGAACACTTGAAAACGAGCAGATCCGTTTCATGCCCTGATTAGCTAAAACCTGCGACTGAGGTCAAAGAGCATGTACTCAAAACCATCTTTGTTAAACCCTAAATTCAATCAGAAATCGTTGGAGATCTAGCTAGAAAACATCGGACTATGTAGGAAATGTATCAAAGCACATATTCATGAGAGGAAAGGCGGCGCGTGGAATTGAGACTCACCTCGAATCAACATCAACAAGAGGCTCGCCGGATTCGCTGGTGGGGAAGAAGAAATTCGACAAAAAGAGGGTTCAGAGAGAGAAACTATTTTCAACATGATACAGTTCAAATCACTCGGAGGGCTGACCGACCGGTTTGCTATTTTCCGGTTCAGAGAAGAGATTGGTTTTTGCTAAAACCTCAACTGGATTTTCAAATTGGTTCACCGATCAAGCGATCAGACCAGTTTGTGATAGCGTCGTTGGTAAGTGACAATTCGAATTCAATCACACGATAAAACTCGTGGAATCAGACAAGTAGCACATTAAATAAATAATACGAGCGAGAAATTTTACAAAGTCTAGATAAGAAATATGTGAAGAGAATGTCACAAAAAATGTACAAGAGATCCTCTAAAGCCCTAAACTGGTCAGAAAAACCTTATTCCAGTTAAAAACTTTACATTGAGAAAAGTTAAAACAAAGAAACCAAGAAACAAGTAAAATACCAAATCTTTGCATCTATGTCAGAATCTTACATTATCATCAATAGTAGTAATACACATAGGAGAGACGACCTCCAGCCTGCAGCAAATTCAACTAGAGAAGCAGCAGAGCCTCTGTCGTTTGAGCCTGTGTCTCTGGTTGCTGCAGCTGCATCTGTTGCTGTGTCCAGTAGCCATGAGCGTTCAAGACTCGGTTTAAAAGTTCCTGTGGCACTGGCTCTCCTCTCCTCTGTTGTGGAGATATCTTAGCCGTGTGGACCAGCGTTTTCCATTTATCCTGCATATAAATCAAACAGTGATTTCTCAGACCTAATCATGCGATTTGGGTTCCATCGATTTTAAATTATAAGTACAGATTAAAATGCAAACCTTGAGATCGACATAAGTGCGGTGGTCTGCATCCTCGAAAGCGCAAAGCTTAACATCTCGCCACCTGCAGATTTCACCAAAATTCAATCATCATCTTCTTCTACTCACAATCACAAAAAAGCAAACACTAAATGATTTGTGTTTTTTTACCTTCCAGTACCGAGTTTCTCAACTGCTTGAACAAGTGCTTCTACTTCAGCAACTGAGAAAGGTCGACGAATTCTGCGTTGTGCAGCCTGCTGCTGCTGCTGTTCGCTTCTCTTAAGTTTACGACAAGGTGGTCGAGAAGCCAATTCAGTGAGCGCCACAGGAATCATAGCTTTAGAATCTCCTGTTACGTTATTCTTGCCTAATGAGTCAGATGGGAATAGTGCTGAGTCATGATGGACAGATTCCAACACATTGTCCATGTTAGCAGCTTGGCACACAGGTAGCAGCTCCCCAGAAGCATGTCCCGACGGGTGACTGGAAAACAAAATAAGAACTTAAGCCACAAAAGATTTGAGTTACTAAACGCAGTGGCAGATTTGAGTAATGGATAGAAGTCTGAACCTAGTTAACAGTTGAGGCATATCTGAGCTGGGTTCAAGGCTAAAATCAAGAGAGTCCAAGTGGGTGTTATCCTGAGAGATCCCAGTCTGATGAAGGGTTTTGTTATCGTCACGGACTTTCTTCCCATGAACCATCAGACCAACTCGGTGTCCATCACTCAATAAAGTGCTCACTGCTTCCATCACCATTCTCTGCAGAAGCCAAAGGACCATAAGAACTTAGTTTCTTAATAGGAAGCGAGAGGAAGAGCTGTGTAATGTTACCTTCAATGAGCCAACAGTAGCAGTTTCTGGAATCTCTATGAAAAGCTCAGGCACCCTGAACGACTTGATCCGTAGTTTCACTGAAATATACATTCTCATGTTAGCTTCTTCTCTTTTGTAAATAAATAAAACCGACAAAGAATTCAAATGAGATTCCATTGTTACCATGGGAGTTGCTTGCCACAAAGGATGCACCTTGACCTTTTCTGCTGCCTACAAATTAAATTAACAAGATCTAATTAAAACAACAACAAAAAGCTACAAGATCTAGACAGAAGTTTAGAAGAAAAAAGTCTCTTTACCTCTATGCATCTTAGTGCGCAAACGGTAGTCATCAGTAATTGAATCAGATATGTGGTCAAAGTTTTTCCTTTTCTTGATAGGATAGCTCCTCTGATGGTGCAAGTAATAATTTCTCCATGGTTTCGTATCTGCAATACCAAACGCATGTCATCAAAACAAAACCCATCAAATGTATTTAAGACAAGAGACAGACAAGAACCCCTTAGGCAGGCTACTACCTGCATGTCTTGAACCTCCTTTCCAATGTCTAGAAGCCAATATCTTCCTGATTCTTCTGTCCCCAATACGCGGCACAGTCCTAGGTGAATTTTTTCTAACACGCGGGTGAATGTACCCAGAAAAGTTTTCATCATCATCTCTACTAAACAAATTTACATCATCCCGAACGCCATGGGAATCACAATTCCCAATTGATGGCACTTCGGTTCTACTACTACTACCTAAACTAACTACAACATTAGCTCTCGCATCAAGAACTAATGCATCGCCATCGATATCCGGTTTTATATCTTCACTGAAGCTCCCAACTTGACAAGCATCACTACCACCAGAGTAACTAAAACCATCTGCCTCGTTCTCTACTTTACCATTTATCACAGAACTAAAACCGCTGGTGCTCAAAGATCCCTGATAAGGATTTTCACCGGATAAAGCTTCTGGCATTAGAGGTTTTTCTTCCTCCAGGAATTCCTCCTTTACACTCTTTTGTGTAACTACACGATGATCTTCAATCAGTTTGTCGATAGAACTCCCGCTCTCAAATGACAAGTGTCCAGCTACGGTGGCCAATAAATCAATTGCACACATATTATCATCTTCACTTATCGTCTTCTCGATACTACGCCTCTTCTGGCCAAAAAGATGAAACCAAAGGTAAGTATAATCATATAAACTGATAAATGAACTCCTTAAAACTAAAACAAACGCAGGAGTGGTAAAGTCCATTACCCGGGCGGATCTGGGTGCTCTTGCATTGGCAGGTAACAAGTAGCTTTTGTATCCAACTTCTTCTACACACTTATGCGACACCATTTCTCAGAATGCATAACACGATTATGTGATTGCCACACGAAAAAAAACTTGTTGACCAATGGCTTAGAATCACACCAATCAACAAAATCCTGTGAAGGTAATTCGCAACCTGCACATAAATTGGGAAATCATATTAGAAAGAGCCATTGAAATCAAAACAAAAATAAAATAAATAAAAAAAGAACAAAAGGGTTTTGTCTCTGGGAATCACTGCATGAAGCAAAAAAGGAAGGGTTTTGAAGGTTTTGGGTCAAAGCCCATTGAAAAAGCTTAAACCACACTAAAACCCTAATCGATTTTAGATCTGAAATCGAGAGTCAAACCGTCGTCTCCTTATATTTCTGCACAGGAAAACCCTAAACCCTAAAAAAAGTTAATAAGAAAATTAAACTGATGGACCAAAAAATTCGATCTCAAGATCAAAGGACCACCAGATCACGGGTGTGCCAAAGGGTTTTAAATCTCAGATCGGATTTTCGAATCGATCCAATCAAAGTAATAAAACTAAAAATCGACGGATTTTTTACAAATTACATAAGAGGAAGAAATCAATATTTAGGTCCACGTACCAACAAAAAAAACGTAAAATTGAGATTTACCCAGAAATTTTCAGACCAAAATTCCCTTGAAAAACCAAAATCTCCTTCGTTTTATAAAGTTTTACGACAGAACCAAGAAGACAAAAAAACGAAAGACTCTATAATTTTCTTACCTTTTAAATCTCAATCTTCACTTTTCCGGCGAATAACATGACAATTACGAGATCGGAAAATGAAAAGACAAACGCAAACGAAGGACTCACACCAAAACCCCGTCTTCCTCGAGAAAGTGACGGAAACTTTTTTTTATCTTTTTTTTTTTTACTTGTTTGAAACGCTACCCACACGATGCGATCTTCTCTCACCACAAGCAAAAACAATCTCTATTTCTCTCTCTCTGTGAAACGCCACAAAAACAAAAACCCTTAAGAAAGACGACCACGTTTTTGCTTAAACCCTTTTTAGCCTATATTGACCTTTTCTCACCGGTCCTACCGGTTACACTCTTTCTTTTCACCGGCTATTATCGGTCGACACACCTCCACCTTTAGACCAGGTTCTTCGCCACGCTTTTACATTGCTTGTAATCCCTCAGATCTTACCACGTGGCGAAGATGTATCATCACATGACTCCTGAATCTAGCCAATCAGAATATTCCATGTCAAAACATAAACTAGTATATCTCATTAACATTATTGTATTTACTTGCACATTCATGAAAAAAAATATGCAACTTCTTCTTCTAAGATTTCAACAATATAATGATACAGTTTTAGTAAACAATTTTAAAAAAAATTAATTACTTTCCTAGTTTTTATCTTTGAAGAAATCTAAAGCTTTTTACATGGAATGTTGTAATTACACATTGAATTTTATACCAAGAATATATCTTTACTCATTAAATTTAAAATAATAAGTATATTTTTAATATTTAAAAGATTAATTGTTGAGCTTGGTTTCATAGTTGTATTAATCTAAAAGCTCAACTATTATAATTAATATATATATATAGGTTAGTGGAGACTGGAGATAACCTGTAAGCTAAAATATACGACATTCTGTCACGTGGCAGGTGGATCTAACTTAGACTATAGCTTATATTCATATTTATATCATTCTTAGCTTAATATTTTTTTGCAAGTTTAGCTTAATTTGTTTGTTTGCATCATTATTGCCTCTAATTTTCTATTCATCATATGATATAGAAATATACGTTTCTGATCACTTGCTCCAATCGGACGGCAGGGATTTTTCCAGAATAAAACGTCAAATGAGTCTCTGTTTTGCACTTTTTCAGTTGTGTTTTTAGGATAAGAAAATAAATAAAACCGTCAAAATTTTAACGTCGCGGGGAGGATAAACGGAGACGGATTAACGGCATCGAGTTCGGTGTGTGTTGTATATTGGAAGGGTGTAAACGGCGTTAAGTTCGGAGATAAGAAAGCCTGGTTCGCTAGTGGGCCCCCGGACCTAACAGGTGGGCCTCATCCTATGACAGTGATGATTATCGAGAGTGGCAAACGTATATTTTAATGTTAAAGATAGATAGCAATAGCATCAACCAGTTTTTGAATGTTAATTGGTCCATTTTCACTTTGAAAACAAAAAAAAAAAAACCCAAACAAATGTTTAAATTTGATTACATGTTAAATTATATTACGAACAATAGGATTTGTTTATTTTTAAAAGAATTCATACCGAAATATATATAGCACGAATGTTGTTGTCTAGCTACTGATACTATAAAATTATAATTTCATGAATTATATATATAATCAGGGTTTACTTAAGATATTTTTGGTTTTTGTTACAATTGTAAATAAACAAATTATATTATTATTATTTTCGTCGAATAGTGATGTTTGTTTGATAAAATTTCGAAACCACCCAGACTTTGAAATAATAAAAAATTATTGTTTTGTATTTCGGAAATAAAAGTTGAAATAAGTAGACGCTTTATCATGAATTCATGATCAATGGAAATCTATTGGCCCGTCTATTTTCAAATAATGATTTCACGATTTTAAAGATAAATACAATAGTTTGAATTTCTTCTTCTTATTGGTTCTCATCTAAACGGGCATGATCGGAAATCCAATACTAGGATTATAATTGGATTTTTGTAGTTATCCAAAATTTCCTGATATTTTTAATATTGAAATGGATTTAACATTTTGGCCAAATAGATTCTGAAATAAATATAAAAAAAAAGATTATATTAAATTGTCTATATACCAAACTCGTGTAGGTCACGAAAACGTATCGTAAAGGTTCCATGACGTCTTGGAACTTAAGACTTATTGAAAATGCATGAGGCTATCAATGAACCTAACAAGAATCTTGTCATTGCTCCTACTCTCACATAGTATTATCTTCTTTTCTTACGTTTATTAAATTTGTTCTGGTTTTATTAGTATATTCTAAGCCTAAGCTTTTATAGATGGACGATGGTGATTACTCGTTAAAATAAAGTCATGTAAATATTTTACAGCGTGGCAGTTGAATTGAAAAAATGGTAAATGTTAGTGTAACGAATCTGTAGAAAGAACAATGAAACGTCTAAAGAAAAAGGTTAGAGGAAACTTGAGGAGACATGGTTGACGTAGAAGATATGATTCACAACACTTCAAAGTTGGTATGCTTCATAAGGCGGCTCACAATAATACACTTTTTTTTTTTTTCCAATTAAATAGATATATGACCAGTGAAATAAATGAAGAGACAAGAAATTATTTCCCCAATTAATGTTGTAAATTGTAATCAATTCTCTTATGACCAGTGAAATATATTCTTGTACTAGTATTTATGTATATTGAGAAAAGAAATTGAATCACATTTATGTTGTAGGACGAATACTTAGTGAATAATAATTATATAAAGATCATAACATAACAAATATAACTACTTTTGATCGAAATGGAACAAAGATACAACGAGACAGAAACACAATCTTATGTTTTTATCACTCAAACTACATAATCAGATTTTTCACCCTGGAATAAAGTTAAAAACAACATGGAACTCACTTTCAAGAGTCCATGAATCACAGCAGCATTCGTATACAGAGATAACATATTAAACTATAAGAGTTACCTCATTCGGTTGATATATTACCATATTGCCAAGGATTAAACTCTATGGATTTTAGGTCCGTTTCATTGGAGGAACTGCTTGAGCTCTCTGCTGTGTCTCGGTGTTCTGTGTACTTCCCATTGTATTGGTATACTTCAATATCTCCCCATGGAGTAGGTGTGATCTCATCCGTTAGATCGAACCATCTTGGAGTGAACTTTTGTCCCTTTGTCTCTCGGGTCCTCTTTTCGGCCCTTTGTCTCTCCTCAAGGCTGAGATTAAAAGACAGTACGAAGAACCTCATGAGCATAACATGTAATCATTCTCAAAGTAAATTTCTTAGTTGGAAGAATATGATCAGTCTTAGCCACTGCAAGTGAGTAGCATTATGGATCAGGTACCTGTTGCACGCTGGAGAGAATTGCTATGGGAATAACAGGAAGTAAAAGACTTAAAACTTTGCGACAAACAAGTGACTAAGAAGGAAGAAAAGATGAAGAACCTGTGCTTCTCGGTACCAGCTTTAGAAAGGTCACCCTGCTCAAGGGCATATCTATCAGGACGGATACGTGAGTCTGAAGCCAAGAGCTTAGCAGGCGCTGTGTCGAAGCTGTTTATCTTGTGAGCAAAGTGAGTGTACTGAAATTTGTCGTTTTTGGGGACATCAGCCAAATGCCACACCTGAAGAAGAAAAAACAAAGAAAAGCATAAGCAAACGCTAAAGAGCCAAACAATGTTGGTCAATATCCCAATGTTGCAAGTATTACGGAAAAGAAATGAGAAAAGTTCAGTAAAAAATGTAAAACGGAAAAGAAACTACATACCTCTTTCAGCTCTGTGCCTGGTAGGGGTTCCCCTTCGGCATCACAAGGTTGGTAGCTCATTTTCTCATTCCATTTTCCTGTCATCATGATTTTCGGTTCTTCAGCTGCGCTGTAAACGTAGCCATCAACTTCATAGCGGCCAGAACTGAGATCAAGGTAGGAAATTTCAATCAATAAGCATGTCGGGCTTACAGGACAAGACAAAATGAACAGAGTATCACGACACAATAAGATTAAGCTATGTCTTGTCAATTACCCGAACCAGCCACATGGCTGGAAATAAAGTACAACTTTGTCTCCAGTGGTTAAATTTGTCATGACCATTTCCCCGGGTGAATCAACCCAGGTTCGTCCAAATATTAAATTGTGAATCTTAGTGAGAGGCGGCACCAAATCCAGAACCACACCATCTTTTTTGAGGGTTACACGCGTTCTGCAAGCCAATAGACCGGCTTCATGAGCTTAGATGAAAATATAAGAGAGAATAGCTACTAGGACAGTGTTACACCACAATCTTTTGTATCTCTTTCGTTAAAAAACATAAGACAGAAGAATGGTTGGATTCCTTCATTTCATCGCAGACAGAAGTTAGAGAACTATAGAAAGGAAAGAGTACATGCAGCAAACAATTTCTTCCTAAAGCCTGTACCAAAGTGAGAGAGAGGCCGTATCATAAATAAGAAAAAAATTACCTTCCAACAGGGTAAACATCAACAGAGTTACCCAACAGTTTAGTTTTCAACTTTGATGTGATGTCGTAAATGAAGTGCTCGTTCTCGGCATGAGCAGCACTCATTGGGGGATGATGGCTAACCTGAAATATCACAGTAACTTATTATAAATGAAACAAATATATGACTTATTGCGAATTAGTCATTATCCACTATGCGAATAACAATGAAACGTATAACTGCACCTGCTCAGAAATAAATGAAATCCCACCGTGGTTGACCATCTCATATGTCTCACCAAGAATAGGATTGAAAGGCTTCCAAGTTCGTTGGAAAGCAAAGTAAACAGATACAGCCCATGATGCTGAATAAAAATTAACATACATCTTAACTTACATCCTACAAAGTTGGAAGTCAATAACAAGTTTTTTAATGTAAATACTTACAAGCATATACTAAACGCATGTATGGATCCTCGCATTCATCTGCTTGATCCAACAAGTGAGAATACTCCATTATCTGTGAGAAATTTGCAAATGTTATATAGTATGCCAAAAAACACAACAACAAAACTTACAAACACACGAGATGTAGATATAACACTAACCTCAGCCATCTTCTGGAGCATAGTCATAGGCTCAAATATAACAACAGGAAGCGTCACCATTGACGTAATATCCGAACCTATATATTTCTGCATCATCTTCCAGTAACTATCTCGTTCCTATAAAGCACAAAACATAACTTTTTCCGGGTTAGAAAAGAAACATAGAGGAATTTAAGAAGAAGTATCAAAGACACCATCGGCGATTGATTAGTTACCTCGTCCTTCCACCTTCCTTTCTGAGCTTCCTCTTCTGCATCTTCTTTGCCACCTTCTGGATTTATAACCTCAACTCCTTCATTTCCTTGCAACCTGAAGCGAAAATGCATCGAACACTCAATCAATAGGATCTTCAGTACCACAACACACAATTTTCACTTAGAAGATTCAAACTAGAAAAAAAATGACAAACTTTGATCTGTTTATTGACTTGTGAAGAAATAATAATAGAATTATCCATGTTTCTAATATAAAATTCAACAAAATGAAACACCTGAAGAATCAAAACAGAGAAATAAGTTTAGCCATCACACATAGACTCGATAACACAACATATCATGAAATATTTTTGGATTAAGAATACAGAGTGTCACACAATCACAGCGATTCACGACGCAAAGTTTTCATCTTTAGTGTTAAATACACACAAAAACAAGAACTTTCATGTTAAATTCTGATAGGTAAGAAACGAGAAGAAACTGACCCGTTGACAGATCTCGACATGGCACTACCGAACATGGAGAAGCCAGAAGTCATGGCGGCGAAGAAGCCTTTGTTCTCGTTTTTCTTTGGACTCCCCATTTTTTTTTTGAACACGATCTCTATGTAATCTCACCTTCTTTAAAGCCCTGATAGAAATCTAAGAGAATTTTCGATCAAGCGTCTTCTTCAATCAAATCAGAGACAAGTCTCGGAGAAGCTTCTTCTACGCGGAGGGAGACTAAAACAAAAGAAGGAGAAATGGGTTCGATCTGTAGTTTATCTAAGTATGGAGGACTATAGATGCAAATTGCAAAGGATAATTACTTTATTTCTCTATTTAAAAGCTTACCAATAGATCATAACTATATGGGAAGTATGTACACTAGTGTACTAATCTATTACTAATATTGTTTTTTATAATAATATAAAATAGTAATAATATTGTAAACACTATTAATGATATGAATATTAACATTAAACTCTTCACCAAAAAAACAATAACATTAAACTGAACGAATTCGTGGACCAGAGTATTTTTCTAATCAAACTTTGATTCCATAATCAGAAATTGTAAACGTAGTTTTTAGTTAGAGAATTTTGTACTTTAATTCAACACCGTACAGATAATAAATTGCAATATTTTGAGGCATCAGATCCAAAATATCCTAAAGCTAATCCCAATATTATTATCCAGGAGAATTAATAATAATAGATCAAATGGTTTCAATTTTCCTTCTTAAAAAAAAAAAAGAGAACAAAAATATTTCGATCAGAGTCCGAATCTCTTCGATCGAGAACATGAACGAGACACACAGTTTAATAATAATCTCACGAGGCAGCCACTATTTCTGCACTTACTAGTTCCAAATTCAATAGTCGAGAGAGGGGTTTTCTTCTTCCAAGGTTTCAGATTCTCTCGCTATCCCAAAGTTTTGTTTTTTTTTTTGTTTGAAATCGAGGATGAGAGAATCGAAATCAGCCAAGCTGAATCAGCTACAAGAAGATAATCACCAGAATGTTCACTTGTCTCCATCGAAATTAGCGAAATTGTTCGATCCCGATGCTTCTTGGGACAAGGTACCAAACACTCGTCTTCGGCAATAATCTCGAAGCTCCTTTGAGTCTTTGACTTTTTTTTTTTTTTTTACTTCCATGGAGATTTGATTTTTTGATGTAAGTAATGAATCGTCGTAGTCGATCTTACTGAATCAGTAAGGCAATTAAGCACATGCAAATTTGAGTTGTTGGGTATATATTGGATTTTGTTGGTGATGAACTGATGATGTCCAGGATCAATTGGGAGATGTGTTGCATTGGATTCGACAAGTCGTGGGATTGATCTGTGGATTGCTATGGGGCTCTATTCCACTTGTTGGAGGCATTTGGATCATTCTGTAAGTTTTCATAACTTTAAGGCCACAATTGTTTCTTTGCACATTTGTGTTTTCACGTTATAATGGACCATCTTTTAGTTTAGAACATGTTTCAGCTTTGTTTCTTTGTGTTTTTTTAGTTTCGTCTTCTTTATAAGCATCGAGCGGACGCAAACTACATTACAGTGTTTTCTTTGATTCATCTTCATGATCCATAGGGGAAGGAGATTTTTTGGGATGTGCATTTTGATCACATTGCTATAAAACCTCGACCATTGGCAAAATCCGGTTAAGTAATGAATTAATGATGGGATGTTGCAGGTTTTTGGCGATATCCTCAGGGATCGTTTACGGTTACTACGCAATGATTCTCAAGGTTGATGAAGAAGATTTCGGAGGCCACGCAGCTTTACTCCAAGAAGGTCTCTTTGCGTCACTTACTCTCTTTTTGGTAAGTTTGTTTTCATCTCAACAGTATTTTACAGTGTATCTTTAAGGTTTAACAGAATCTGTTCATGTTCTGTCTTCAGCTCGCATGGATTCTTGTCTATAGCTTGGCACACTTCTGAAAAACGCTGAGCAACATTCTTTTTACTCAGCAGCAAATGCTACTTCTCCATTACCTCGGAACTTTGGAACGAATCTCTGTTTTTTTGTTTTTGTTTTGTAAACTGTCTGAAGATAAGGCTACAAGAGACAAAAACGTTATAGTAACAATTTTACGAATCTTCTGCATGCTACAAAAGCTTTCTAGTATCCTTTTTACAATACACAATTGAGTAGAAACCATCCCCAAAAAATCTTTCTTCTTTTGTCAGAATTATGTAAACTTGGAACGCCGATCTCTCCTTGGCCGTGAAACAAGGTATATCCTGCCGTAAACCCATTTTCTACCCAATCGTGATGTAGATTTCTGAAGCAGAAAGGCAATCAATCAATCATTGTTGTTAGAAAGCTACAGACGATTATCTAAGGCAGTGACCGGTTCACATTTAAACTACAGATCGGTAAAAGTGGTCAGGATGAAGCAACACATGGGAAAAAACAGTAATATTTACCTCTACTTTGGTACGGAACTCCAGTGTGCACTCACAAACGTGACAGTCGGCTTTGTGAGCTGATCGGTTTGATTGATCGGATCTCACAAATGCGAAAACCTACACAAGTTCAACAAACTCAAATGTGACGAGAACTGAAAAAACAACCATTTTGTTTGTTGCTGCAAAAGAAGTACAAGTAAAGATTTCACCTCTTCCCCGCAATTCGGGCAGTCTCCTTTTAGAGCCGTTAAGTCATTTCTCCATAACCCTTTAAGTACTCTTACTGCAAACAGCATTATTTATCTCAGTAGAAGTAAATGCTATAGCTATTACCAGATTGTAGGTAAAATCATGTTTGCATTCTGGTACCTGCAGAAGATGCAATTGGATATCCAAAAGCAGGTCCTAGCACGGCGAGGAGGATGCCGTTAAACTTTGACAAAAGAGGCACAGAAGATGACAATTGACCGCTATAGACAAGCCCTGAGTCGACCGGATCTCCTCCATAGACTAGGCCAAGGCCATACATCGTGGGCAAAACACATGCCGAGCTACCAAATAAGAAAATCAAGATCCATATGGTAGCTAACAGGAGAACTTGTGATGCATCATCCTGTCCTACAAGGATTTATCTCAACATCAACCCTTGACAAAACATTTTTTCAATATCAAAACAATGATCACATACTAATTTACAAAACAGATGTGCAGTGATGCATTTCCTACTATGACAATCAACACTCAGAAAACTATATCTTATATCCCTATAGCCGCCTCCTATACCTTGAGCTATCACTAAACAAATCCAAACCTCAAGGATGAACAAAAGTACAAATCCTCTAGTATGGTCAATGAAAAATTTAGGTCCATCTGTTTTATATGAGATAAAATGGAAACATGAACACCCACATTGTACCTCTGCATCAGCATAAGTTGACTGTCTCAGTAGACTACAACGAGGGTACTTGACAACAGATTTTGAACCATACCACCGAAGCTTTAGCTACAACAGAAATGAAAACAATTGCATAAAGCAGAATCCAACATTAAAAATCATATCTTGCTACATACACAAGAACATATACTAACAGTTCTCTTACCTCAACTCTGTCAAACATGTCATCAACTATCAAAGGCTTGCCATTGTAATACGCATCCTTCGCCTATAACATAAAGTTCCACAAATCAGAATTCAATATCCACCGAGACCAATCCAGTAAGACTATACTCAATCGTCAAAAGAAGCAAACTTTAGAATAAAAAACAGATTTTTATTAGGCGTACTTGGCGATAAAGAGCTTCTAGAGTTTCTTTGCGAGCAGAATCAATCGGTCCAACGAAGATACAAGAAGGACCTTCCTCACGAGAGGTAGGTGCGGTTAAACCACCACCGTGGAGAGCTCTGGTTCTGGTAGAGATTCGTACAGAGAAAGGAACTCCAGCTCGATTAATTAACCTGGAAAGCTCAACAATTGAAGAAGAGCCAATGAGACGTGGCCTAATTGAAGTGCAAGTACCCGCCATGGACAACAAATATCTTCTTCTTCAGTCGCCGGAAACAAATTGAAAGAGGAGAGAGACAAAGATTGTGGTTTGGGCCGAGAAATTGTGGCCACACGATTTGGTTCGGCGCGTGCACGCAACATACTACGTTTAATGATTAGACGAGAATACCCTTCCAATCGGTGATTCGATTTTGGCGGGTTACAATGAAACGATGTCGTTTCTTTTGATGTAGATAACTAAAATTTATGAAGGATGTTAATAAAAAGACAAATTGCGTCTGCCGGGAGTCGAACCCGGGTCTATTGCTTGGAAGGCAATTATCCTAACCGTTGGACTACAGACGCTTTTGGTTTGGTTACGACTGTTTAATAATATACTTATAAGAAAAACATACTTAGCTTAGCTGGAAAAAGATTGTCAGCTCCATTTCTTGTGATCTAAGACTCCACCAAGTTAAATCAAGCAACACAAGATACGATTTCTGGAGGAAAACTATGGAAGAAACAAAATCCAATTCGGTTCAATAGTTATAGTAGCAAAACTAATTTAAACAGGTAAATTAACAAAAAGAGAGAGCATTCTCCTAAGGTTCTTCAGAGTTGTCTCGCCGTTGTTACTTGAGTTTGTAGAGGAGAGAGACAAAGATTGTGGTTTGGGCCGAGAAATTGTGGCCACACGATTTGGTTCGGCGCGTGCACGCAACATACTACGTTTAATGATTAGACGAGAATACCCTTCCAATCGGTGATTCGATTTTGGCGGGTTACAATGAAACGATGTCGTTTCTTTTGATGTAGATAACTAAAATTTATGAAGGATGTTAATAAAAAGACAAATTGCGTCTGCCGGGAGTCGAACCCGGGTCTATTGCTTGGAAGGCAATTATCCTAACCGTTGGAATCTTGAGATAATATGTAAAAGGAAAGATCTTTTTTTGTTAAAAACCCATCTTTTGAGATTTGAAATTAGACTCCTAAGTTAAGAGTCCAGACCTTTGCTGTTCCATCAGACTCATCGACTCTAAATGGGGTCCATTGCACATCTCCTATGTTTGCTTCCCACACTGAACACAGCTGCATAGCCTTAATCTCTGCTCTTGATTGTGTAACTTTATGTTTCTTCATCACTGCAGGCAAGAAGGGTTCAGGGTTTAATTGCCCCATTCTCTTCACTCTAATCTTCTCTTGCTTCATCAATTCTTCATTTGCATTCCATACCTGCTCATCAAAGTAATACCACAAGTTAAAAGGACAAGCCAAAGAGTTTGGAACAGATAGGTTTAGAAGGTTTTGAACCTGAATCATCTCTTTACGAGCGTCTTGATACTCATCGTTGGTCATACGTTCTTTTTCTGTCAGAGTCATCATTTTGTCATGGAGAGCTGTTTCTCGAGCATCAAGCTCTATCTGAGTTTTGGCCATCTTCTTCACAATATCTTCATCTCCATCACTCCCCACCATATGCTTCATTACATTGGTAGTACCTTTCAGCTTCTCTATCTCCAACTCCAGCTCTTGCGTTTCATTTAGCTTCGCTTCCATTTCCATTATTCTTTTATGAAGCTTCTCCTTCTCTTTCTGCAAAAGTTGTCATGTTTCAGAAACTCAACAGTTGAAAATGGAAGCTTAGTTGTTACTTGCTCATTAATATACAGACAACCTAAAGAACTACTTGCCTGGTGCTTTTCTGCAAGTTTCATAGCTTCCTCATTCGCTTCATTCTGCTCCCACATAGCCTTTTGATTCTACAACAACAACAAAGACACCACATTTTATTGCCTTGTGATCCTTTACTCCTAATTTAGAAGGAAAGCATAATCACCATTTCTCTTTCAAGTCTGGATTTTTCCATCTCTTCTTCGTTTATGGTTGCCCGTTGCTCGATCAGTCTTGCACGCTCGTCCAGCTTCTCCCTCTTTGCCTCCAGTTCTGCCAAAGACTTTTCATGTCCACCCAGAACCTGTTGATACAACTCTTCCATATTCATCTGCATCTTCTCAATCCCTTCTCATCAAAAAAAAACACACAAACAAACCAAAAGGACTATTACATGTCAGCATGAATCACAAACAGATTATGTTTAAAAGCTTATCTACGTGTTTCTTTTTACCTTCTTGGTAGGTTTTGTTTAACAGAACGTTATGCAATTCCAAACTCTCTAGGAAACGAGAAGTCTCATCAACTTTCTGTTCAAGCTCTTGTTTACATTGCTTATTCATCTCAATCGACTGAGACATATTCTCAACTAGATGAACCATTTTCCTCTCGTCTTCTTCCATAATCTGCACAATACTTTTCAAATCTCTCTTCTTCTTGACATTCTTCCCAACAATATCACTTCGATTATAATCATCCTCTCTCGCAACCCATCCATAGAGCTTATTATCTCTCAAGCGAATACCTTTTTCAAAGAAAGTGAACTCAAAATGTCAAGAAATCAAATGACTTTAAATCAAAACACTAAAAAACAGTCTTTTACCATTTTCCCAATCTCTCTTCCCATGACGGTCTGTTTCAAAACTCCTTTCAAATTTCATGGCGCATTCAAATCCTTCGAAATCTTTAGTGAATTCAACCAAAGCAAAACCAGAATGTCCCTTGAAATTCCAAATGGGTTGGACTCTTGTAGGATTAAACCCTTTCAGAGTGAACTCATCACGTAACGTAGAACCGCTTTTGCCTACTCTCCGACCAGATTGTTCAACCTCCGTTGGTATGTTGGCTACAAGACCAACCCATGGCCACACAAATCGTTGTTGTGGTTGTTCTTGTTCAGAACAGTCGTTGTTGTTCATCGCTGAGGTCTCAGCTAGAAATTCCTGCTTTTGTTGATTCTTCTCCATCTTAAAGCTGCCATAATCAAACGCAGGAAACATGAGTATAGAGGATCCATCGATTTAGCTACTTAAAACTCACGTTTTGAACAACCCAGACAAAAAAAAAATCATCTTTTTAGGTTTTGAGTAATGTATATGATTCACAGTCTTCTCAAGTAAAAAAAATCAAGTATTTATAACAGGAAATCGAAGCAGAAAACAAAAGGAAATCACTTGTTGTGAAGAACACTCTTAAGAGCTTATCTTCTCTCTGCTTCTTCAAAGAACCCAGAAAAAAAAAACCCTCTTTTTTGTGGGTTTTATCAGATTCTAGAAATCGAAGAAACACACAAGAAAAAGGGATTTGTTACGTGTACGGCTGAAGAACCGAGAAAAAGTAAAACCTTGCAAGCAAAATAAATCAAACTCAGACTTTAGACCATCCAAATTCCCAAATAAATGCGAGTCGAAGCCATTGAAAATGAAAAGCAGAGACCTTTTTTATTTTTCTCAATGTTCCTCTGCTTGGTGAGTCACGAAAATAGTGTGTTTCTCTTTTCTGTTTTACTCTCAGAGGTTTTTTCTTCCTCCCCAAAATTGCTTTTTGAAGACAGAGCGTCGCAGATAGAGTAGACTCAGTGGCAATAATGTAAATTTTAACAAAGAGAGAGGGCAAACGATAGTCAAAAGCCAACAAAACGTAAAAACCCTTGCTTTTCACTTTTTCAAAACCTTGGGACACAAGACTAAAACGGAAGCCTCTGGTATACAGAGAAGGTTAGAAATTCAAGAATTACTAAATTAGTGATATTAGAGTTCCAATAGCCTTTTTGATAATTTATTGCAGATAATAAATGGGCTAAAAATAGGAGTATTATTAAATAATTCAAATTTAAAACGCAACGTTGCAATTCCAGTTTTGCTTTAGAATTAGAACCTCACCAAACCAAGTTACTGGAAAATTAGTTAGCTTTGAAATACACACAGATTGTTTGGTTCAAAAATCTAGTATTAGGTTTGGCAAAAAGATATTTGCGTCTGCCGGGAGTCGAACCCGGGTCTATTGCTTGGAAGGCAATTATCCTAACCGTTGGACTACAGACGCTTGTTGACATTGAATCATGTTATGTTATATACATAACAATACTATATTATTCTTCTCCATGAGATTTTAAAAACCTGAGCCTTGTCAAGCATTAGTTCTTGAATTACGACAGTCTTCACATAGTGAAAAAGATCTTTTCCTAAACACAAATGGCCTGTTCTTTTCTCAATCGCTGCAACAGCTACCGTACCGGAGTGAAACGACAATGGTTGTAATAGCCAATAAAGTAAAACGACAGACAAAGACTGAAACGGAGATGCCGCAAGAATAAATGGAGGTGTCGCTGCAATGATGGAGGAGTCGCCAAAAAACTCAGCGACTAGAAAATCAAAACACGTCGTCTCCTCCGTACAATCAGCGACTGAACTTTTGTAAAAAAACTGCTGTCCGTTCCTCATTCCCTTCTTTAATTTCCTGTCGCTTGATTCAATTCCAGCGATCAACAAAAGAACAGGCCCAAAGTAAATGACTTTGGAACAGAAAATAGTTCCATATCAAAGTGTCTACGAAGAATAGCTTTGTTACTACGACAGTGTCTTCAATTTCATCAATCAAAAGGCGAATGGAGACCACGTTCTGCATCACATTATCATATTCTTCCCAAAAACGATTAAAAATTTATAGTACACATAATTTGATGAATGAAGACTAAACAAGAATCACCCAATTAAGTAACCCTAACATCTCTGATTATCTTACAACAGATGCAACAACCCAAAAATCACCACCATGTCATCTTTGTCTTCAAGACGACAGTTTACTTGGGTTTCGGTTTGTGATAAAAGTAAACGCAGTGCTCCAATCTCGTCTCACTGAGTCTTGAACCTTGACGTCCCCAATAATAGGTATCCAAGCTTCTTCTCCAGCTTTTGCCATAGACCAGCTTACCTTCTCTGGTGGATTCTTAAAATCAAAGTCCAATGGTGGTGGCGGCGGTGGAGGCTCTTTAGCTTTTCTCCTTGCTCTATTGCTTCCCTGGCCTTCAAAATGCTGCAAATACAAGATTCTATGTGTATCACAGGTTTGAAACCAGGGTGAAAGGTTTAATCTTTAAGAATGTAAACTCACATCTGACAGGAAATCAGTATTCTCAACTTTCTTGGTGCCTCCTCTTTTAGAGGTTCCATGTTCCAAGTAGTACAGTACCTCGGTCCTGGACCGAAACTTTCTCCCTGTATTTGGTTCGTAATAGTACTGCAAAACCAGATAAGACAATGTCACAACTCTACATATCAATATCTATCTACACATGACATATTTGCATCTGAGTATAAGAAATCACCAAAACTTCATCTCTTCAATCACAATATATACCAAACCAAACCATTTAAAATCCACCAGAAAAATCAAACTAACACTAATCACACTGATAAAGTGTATGATTAGGTGTATCTATTTCCCTAACATTATCTCAAACAAAGCCATTAATGCTTTAAGCATAACTAAGCAGAACCAACCACATCATTTTACTACAACATTACACTTGTCACTAGTTTAAAGGCACGATTTTTTCTTCACTGACTAAATCCATACGCTCAAAAGCCCCATGAATTAATCTAAAGAACATTGTAGCAGCGATGAACCCAAATTCTAAAACCAAAGAGAACAAACAACAGCAATCAAAGAATCCCCAATTTGTAGTCTTCAAGCAACAACGCAGCTCAAACATCATAGAGAAAGAAGTGTATAGAGCTGAGATTCTTTACCTTATCCACCGAACCAGCTGTGGCACCGGAGGTTCGAATCTTATCTTCAACTCTCCAACCAGGAGGCAACCAATTATCTCCAGGCGCCGCACGCTTCCGCGACTTCGATTCCGCCTGATGACTCGAACTATCCGGCGATGGATTCACCTGATCGGTACCGTTAGCCATCCCGATGCGTACGCTCTCTCCCGAACCAGAAACTCCGATTCCTCCCTGAATCGGTCGCCGTTTCGAACTACTGTCTAGGGTTCCGTCACCGGCGGAGGAGATGAAGGCTCCGGAGGCGAGAAGTGGATCGGGAGGAAAATCGCCGGACACAGAATCTGACATACGAATTAGGGATTGGATTCACCAATGAGCAATGAGATTGCAGACTTTAACGGCGACGATCGAGAAAAAAAATATCTTTGAAAATGGATTCTTCGTCCGCTGCTTCTGTTTCTGGGTTTTGCAATTCGGTTCGGTTAAACCGAAATCGAATCAGAAATTAAAATTTTAGTTAACCATCAACAATTCGTTTCTTGTTTTCTTTACCAACAACATAAACACTTTTTATTCCTAAAACCAACATTTAATCTTATCTAACCGTCAAATCTTCACGTTTTGTTTTGTGTTTCTTGACACTTATTAGACCACATCCATTAAACCGAGTAATCTAAAATTGAATGAGTTTAGACCATTTATATATATATATATATATGTCACAATTGTTTGTACCAGTGGCGGATCCAGAAAAAAATTTTATAGGGGACGAACGATATTTATATAATAGATTATATTTTATGTAAAAATAAATATATATAATAAATAAAAATATTTAATATACTTTTTTCATGTTGTTTTTGATATATTTATTCCATTATACTATATAATAAAATTTTAAGTTAATTCTATTTTTTATTAAAAATCATTTAAGTTTAAACGAATCAAAGAGCAATACATTATGAAAAAGTAAGAGATTTTGAATTGTCATATTTAGTTTGATTTAAAGTTTAAATTTACTAGATTTTGTATTAATATTTTAGTTTATTGTTTTATAGAAAACTCAAAAATTTGGAATACAATACATAGAAATATTATAGAGAAACCAATTACCATAACTATAAATCACTAAGGGGGGTGTATTCGATTAAAGATTTAGGAGAATTTGGTGGAATTTAGGAAATTTTGGATTTGCAGAGATTTAAGTGAGTTTATAGGATACTTTTGGTGGAATTGTTATTTTTCATTTAAAAAAAGGAAAGATAATTTGTGATTTGATGAACTTTTAAAGAGATAATATATACGTGATTTGGTGAGATTTTTAGCACAAAAAATAGAAAAATTGAGATTTCCTAAAAAATTGCAGACGGTATAATCAATATCAATGAACCATTCAAAGGCTTAAAAGTAATTGGAATCACCATCAACAAGTAACATGTGCAACTAGCCAAGCTATAACAACAAGAAAACTTGCCTTGATAATTTTCTCTGGTTTGTGGTAACTTCTTAAACATGCCGTTTGAATTTCGAAAACATGTTTGACGGTGGTGGAATTCGTGATCAAGCTCAAAACAAAAACTTATGTCACTCCATCAACCTAGTTTCAAAAATCTAGTGTTATCAGCGACAAATCAAAGCTATACACAGCAGCAAAACGAGATTCACCTCCATGCTTGACGACACATAAACTAACTCAAAATTCTATCTGAAATTTATCAATTTCGCAAATAAAGTTCTATTATGATATTAGCAAAGAAACAAACATACTGAAGATCAAAACCGACCTCGCAACAATTTGACTTCTAATCGTCGAATAGTTTTATTCATCAATTTAAATCTCCGTTTGTGCTCTTTGAGAATTAGATTGAAGCTGCTCGAGACTTGTGAGGACGAGAAGTGAGTCACCACCACTACCAAAGAAGAGACTCTCTTTTGACTTTAGTCCTTGTACATATTTCAAGGCAAATGGGGACTTTGATTTTAGGATCTCTTATGTTATTTTTGTTCAAGGGATCGAGATCGATGGAGATGAAGACAAAGATGAAGACGAGGATGAAGAGAGGAGATTGTTTCACAAGTTTAGTTTCGTTAGCCACATGTTTTTTTTTACTTTTTTATTTTTAATCAAATACCACCTCTAGAGGTGTGATTGTTTAATTCTTATTTTTACACTAAAAAGGTATCCAAAGTCTCACCAAATCAGTTTTCAATATTTTTTTAAAAAAGTTTTGTTAAGTTTGAATAACAGTGGATTTGATATGGGTTTTAGAAATTCATGATTGAATAACATGAGATTTGAAATGATTTGGAATGATTTTACATAAATTCCGGTTTCAATAACATGGAATTTGAGAAGAAAATTTTAAATCATTGATTGAATAACAAGTGATTTTAACAAAAAACCAAAAATTTCCAAAATCATTGTTCCAATACACCCCCCTAAAGCTATTGGGAAGAGACCAAAATTTCAAACATTAATTTATTAGTTGATTCAAAGGGAATAAATGGTATGGTCTATGCATTTGGATTACGTTGTCATATTTGGATTTAAATTTGTAAGAAATTTACTATTTAGCTAAATTATAGGGGATAAGAGATATGCAATATTCATTTACCACTTTTTTATGTAACGTGAAGAGAGATTTTTGGAAAACACAAATTTAACGGGGGCAAGAGAGATTTTTTTTTGGGGGCAATAAATTTAATTCCTTAAAATTCTCAAAAGATTTTAAAAAATTAGGGGTGGCAACTGCCCCCATGTAAACTAATGTAGATCCGCCCCTGGTTTGTACTACACCAACATTATGGAGCTTGTTTTGTGTTTGATAAGGATTTTGGATTTTGTTTTTCTTTTTTTTGTCTTTGAAGTATAAGTCACAATTGTTTACCATCTCGTCGGAACACCGTGACAATGTGCTCGATGACATTCCATTTGAACCCGAAGACGTGTAGCTCATATTTGCGACAAAAATGTTGTTTATCAACCATAATAAACAAAAAAGCACATACCTTTCTTTATTTCCAATGTTCTTTAGTAACAAATAAATTAAGTTAATAGAAGAAAATATTATAATTAAGTTTTATCGCTTATAGTACATTGTGGGAGTGGACATTCTTCAAAGAAAAGTATGCTTAGTTGGAAAAATTAACATAGAGAGACTATTAAAAAAAAAAAAAAAAAAATGGAGACATTAGAAAATATGATGGAAAAATGTAAGCTGTAAAAAAAATACTCAGTTTTTTTTTTTACTGTTTGTCTTTTACTTTTACTTCTGTCTTCCTTTGGTGATTTTAGGAACTGTGATTAGAAGCATTTCCTATGCACAATTGAGGGTCCAGATTCATCGTACTCTGCTTTCGCAATCCACATCTGTCAAATTTTCAAACACATAACAATACTTATATCAAGACAGACTTATAAATGTTCTATTAAGATCGTGTTTCAAAAAAAAATTGTTGAATTTAGATCAAATAAAAAATGTGTTTACCTGCTGGAAAGTGCTGAGTGAAGCTAATATAGAGCCACCGATCCAAACACTGTACTTCCTCTCCGGTGGAGCCACGACCTTAATCTTCATACTACTTGGAGCCAAAGCCGTAATTTCTTTGCTCATTCTATCACCAATCCCTCCAAACATTGTGGTTCCACCACTTAGCACAATGTTACCATACAAATCTTTCCTAATATCCACATCACATTTCATGATAGAGTTATATGTGGTTTCATGGATTCCCGGATTTTCCATTCCGATCATTGACGGCTGAAACAGAACTTCCGGACACCGAAACCGCTCTGCTCCAATGGTTATCACTTGTCCGTCAGGAAGCTCGAAGCTTTTCTCAACGGACGAGCTTGTTTTGGAAGTCTCTAGCTCTTGCTCGTAGTCTAGAGCAATATAAGAGAGCTTCTCTTTCATGTCTCTTACAATTTCACGCTCAGCAGTTGTGGTGAAGGAGTAGCCACGTTCTGTCAGGATTTTCATGAGGTGGTCTGTGAGGTCACGACCCGCTAGGTCAAGACGTAGGATCGCGTGTGGAAGAGCGTAACCCTCGTAGATTGGTACCGTGTGGCTCACACCATCTCCAGAGTCCAAAACAATACCTAATCAACAATTTGCAAAAGAACCAATTAGGGTTGTCCATAAAAGTATAACCAAATTATCCTTAAATTAGTTAATATTAATTAAAATCGACCATAAAAATTTTGGTTCTAGATTGGACTAACTCCTCTTCCCAAAATCCAAAAAAAAAAAAAAACCGAAAATGAAGAACCAAATGCTAGCTAGGGACTAGGATCAGTCAGTGGCTAGTTCAACGACACAAACCTAAAGAGTAACGCGAAAATGTTTGGAAAAAAGATGTGTGTTACTGACCAGTTGTACGGCCACTGGCATAGAGTGAGAGAACAGCTTGAATGGCAACATACATAGCAGGAGTGTTAAATGTCTCAAACATGATTTGAGTCATCTTCTCACGGTTAGCTTTCGGATTGAGAGGAGCTTCGGTTAAGAGAACCGGATGTTCTTCAGGGGCAACACGAAGCTCATTGTAGAAAGTGTGATGCCAAATCTTCTCCATGTCGTCCCAATTATTAACAATTCCATGCTCAATTGGGTATTTGAGAGTCAAAATACCACGTTTTGATTGAGCCTCGTCTCCAACATAAGCATCCTTTTGTCCCATCCCAACCATCACACCCGTGTGGCGAGGACGGCCTACAATGCTTGGAAAAACCGCTCTTGGCGCATCGTCACCCGCGAATCCAGCCTAAGCACGAGAGAGATTTCAGTTTATATATTTTTGAGTAGTACATGGCATATCCTTATATATGTGACATAGCAATTAGAGTCTTAAAGAGAAATTTTGCCTTAACCATTCAAAAAAAAAAAAAAATTACCTTAACCATTCCCGTTCCATTGTCACAAACTAGCGGTTGAATGTCTTCACCGTCAGCCATTCTTCAGTCTCTATCTGAATATGAATCAAGACTGGTAACAAAACAATTGTAATATGCAAATAATGTAACGATTTCCAAGAATATTTATTTAACAAGCCATTTTTAAATGAAAATGGCATTATATACTTATTCAAGTAGATTATTCTAAAATCCATTTTTCTTGTCATTTTCCATTAGAACAAATCGAAATCGTTACCAGCAAACAATGGTATCTTGGTAATCACCTGGTGAATTTTAACGAAGAACAAAACTTGAAATCGGATCCTGAAACGCCCCGCCTTGAATTAATGGGTTCAAAATTTCTGAAAAAATGAAAGGAGCTTTGCTTTATATCGCTTGACTCTAAACAAATCGTGGCCGTTAGTCTCTGCTAAATCCTATATCTAAGAGGGTGACGACATGTGTCCACCTATTTTTAGGTACGTGAAAGCTCAACATGACCAAAACCACATGGTTCGCCGGAAGAATCGTTATTGAATATTTGGGCTTTTGAAATATGGGTCGTTGAGTCAGAGATTGATTTTAGAGATATGATATATATATATATATATATATAATAAGTGTAACATTTTAATAATCAACCACATTCATGGGTCGAGGTCTTATTATGTTAAAATCTGATTTGTTGTAGTTTGTTACTGAAATTGGACTTCGGATAATTGTATATAAATGTATCAAAATGACCGTTTTTATGTGTAGATTTATATACAATTATAACATCTTTATTATATTTACTAGTAATATATTAGGATAAGGAACTTATTTTGATGTTATTTTCAACCATTAATTCTTCGTTTTTATCTTGAGTGCCTCTGAACCCTTTAGCCCCACTCCAAAAGAAATATGTCGATTGTTATGTCTATTAATGAATTAATGAAAGCCTGAAATATCTTATACCCAATCCTAGAGACTTAAAAATTCAACATAGAGAAAAAAGTAAGATTATTAAAAATGTATAACAGTCTAACAGAATAACACTAGTAGTAATTTAAGGGGAGACGTGGGTTATTTGCTGAAAAAGTTGGGCGGAGATTGAGAAAATGGTGTAATGATGATGGAAATGTGGGGAAGCAACATAATTAAGCATGAGCATGAGATGTAATTATTTGGTATGAGAGTGTGTTTCTTCTGTTTTTTCGTATTATTATACGATTGCTTACTTTTGTCCCAAAAAAGAAAAAAATAATACGATTGCTTACAAAATAGCAGTATATTCTCTTTTTATTATCCCTCTAGTTTAAATGTACGTATTTTGTCTATGATTTTTTTTTTGTTAGCATAAATCATCATGGGGTTGGATTTAGTATTAAACTAAAATGAAAAATGCAGGAACAAATCTTAAGAATAAGAAACTTAGGATGCGGTGAAACCCAAGCAATCTCAAATGGACCCCGCATACCCCAGCATGGAGACATATATGACATGTTCCGAATTAATTATTATTTCCATATATTTTTATTTTTCTTTTTCTTATGACCACAATGTTTCCATAAATTCTAGCTACAAAAGAAAGAAAATTCCAATAAGTTTTGTTGTCCACATTTCGTTACAATTTTTCGTTGGATATTATTGATTTTTTTTGTTAATGATACTAGTATTGAATTTTTTTATACACAAAATTATCAATGTAAGGACAATTAAGTTGTTGGAAAAATGTAGTGATTGGTTCAGTGATTTCAACGTACCATATTGATATTGGGATGAGCAATATATATATTGTATGGTTGTATTGTATACAATCTTTGTTTTGGCCCATAAAATTTCACAAATTAAGAGTTTTATGATATTTGTGCAGGAATTTCCGACACAAATACAGAGCATTCAAAATTTATAAAACTCAAAACCGTTCCTCTTTGGTACCCATTTAATATAATAGCATTTGGATTACTATTTTTTATGTATCTCTATAAAAATTCCGGTCCGGACATATATGTAGATGGGGAGTGGTTAAAACTACAATATTATGAAAAGGGAGTAAATGACAAAGAAAGAAAAACACGTACCAAATCTACAACCTCTTCGAAACCATATGATCAGTGTCAATGAAGGAATCCTAGGAATCAGTCTTACGACTTTTTTACTAGAAGCCTTAGACTACGGCAAATGCAACGCGCTTTCTGTATGTTTTTACATTGTATTAGGTAATAATTTTTATCTATGATGATTATCAAATGTATTTTGAGTGTGAATGTGTAAACATGAATAAATATAAATTTTTCGTTTTTGATAAAAGGTTAATTAATGTTTATAATTTACAAAGAGTAACATGATCAGGATCAGATGAAAGCTAAGATAATTAATAAGAATAAAAGATCAACGATGGAAAAATCGGATATAAAGCTTAAAAGGTAATAGATTCCATAGAAGAAGCAGTAGATCTTAATTAATCACGTGACTTGATTTTGACGAATCTAAAGTAAAGTATATGAGTCACATGATCACCTTTATTATGAAAAACTAAACCAAACTATAACAAGGCTATTATTCTGTTCAAATACTATTAGGTTTTATCAATATATATGACAAATTCCCATTTATATCCAAGTACACGGTAATTAATTATCACGGTTAATTACTACTCCCTCCGTTTCATAAAGAGTGTCGTTTTAAGGTTTTATTTTTGTTTCACAAAGAGTGTCGTTTTAGGTTTTCAATGTAAAATTTAATGATTTTTTATGTTTTATGACTATTAGTATTCTGCAGATTGTTTTACTATTGTGCAGATTATGTTTAGGTATATAGTTAATGATGTTTTTGTTTAGAAAAAATAAAAAATTTAATGTTTTCTTAATCTGTGTGCAAAACTCTAAAATGACATTCTTTGTGAAACAGATGGAGTATTTTGTTATATTCAAATGTTGTCATTAGGTATTTTATGACATTATTAGGTTATTGTCTAAATATTTGGTTAACTCAGCCACATAAACGAGGGACTGTATCAGGTAGGTTTCTTGCAGTTGATATAATGTGACATGCATTGTTTTTTTTCAAAAAGATAATTTATCTCGATTAGTCCACCTCAAATGCAATTAACAAACTGGTAATATATATAAAAAAAATATTTGAATTTTAAATGATTATTAGTTCCTAAAAATTGTTATAGTCTAAATTGAATCTGGTGATTAAAAAAAAGGAAGACTAAATTGAATTATTTTAAAAATATTAATTTTGAATATTCGCTACTTTATATACTGATAGTTTGAATCTCTAGACTAAATTGAATCTGGTGATCTGATACACTTATTTTATTTATAAGAACGATAAGAAGTGAAAAGATGATCTTTTAACACAAAAGAAAATAGTGAAAAGACATGAATCTGACTCTCAATATGGAGAAAGACTGATTTCTTTATGGCTAAAGTTTTATAGACAGTTACTACATAAAGAGATAAGAGAAAATGATATAAAAATATATATAATTAGTCATATGCTTCTGGTTTGTATGTAAATGCATAAATGCAGAATGATATTCATATGTGTTTAATTGTTTATGCATTGGATCCCTCGCACAAAGTGGGTTTCCATTTTAATTTCTCTGTTTCAGGACCCACATAGTTTTATAAAACAAAGTATTCAAACCTTCTTAATCCATTATAGGCTCGTAAATTTTACTCTACCATATATTATCAGTCACAGCTTTAAAAATTGATCTTATAATTCATCCAATGATATATTTACATATTCTTTATAAAATATTTATTATCTTATAGAATTATGGCTATTAACATGTTAAACTCCTACATTTTTCGTTGAGACAATGAGTCCAAAACTATCTATACTGGTTATAGTATTATTATAGACACAATAATGTGACTAAGTGAGTGGGTGACTAAGTGAGTGGGTGGCGAAGCGATTTTTTTTTTTTTTTTTTTCATCTCTTAGAAATTTATAAATTAGAAGTTCTTCTCATTTTACTGTCTGCATGCCTCTCGCTCCCTTGTCGATGTGGAGGTGTCGTCGCTCTTCGTTATATACCAAGCGCACACACTCACAAATATCAAAGATACACTCACACAAAGATCTCAATTTCAATTTCTTTGCTCCTTATTTGCATCATATATATATATATATATATATATATACAAATACAATAATATAAACAAGCACACATATGCATACACGTATACCTTAATATATATCGAGATCTTCTTGTTGTTTCTGATATCATAGTCATTATTTTTTCTTTTGGTATTACTCTCGCTTTTCCTGCTTCTCTCCCTGTATGTGATAAGATGTCAAATAATAAGATTTTTCATTTATTCTCTGATGACAAAGATATCGAAGCCATGCAACAACCCGAGAGTCTCCTAGTTCCATCAAAACCGGACTCTGATTCATCATTATCTCCGCATCATCAAGAAAATCAATCTAAAAGACAACAAAACCACCAGCACCAACAACAAGATGAAGAACTAGAAAAGCTCCAAGATGGATCGAGAGGAAAACGAAAATGGGAATGTGAGGATGGAAATTCTCGTGTAAAGATCACAGAGACGCCGAGAAACTCGAACAGTGTGTGTTATTGTCCTCCTCGACCGCCGAGAAAGCCAAAAGCTATTCCGGCGATGAAACGGAGAGCCATGTGGGTAAAGAGATCGGTGGTTTTTTTAGATGTAGCCAGAGAGGTCGAATCCATGTTTCCTCCGTCTGTTCTTCAAGATTTTAGTAAAAAGATCAAGAAAGCTAGATCTTAATCGATAGTCTATATATACACATATATATATATATATATATATATATATATATATATATATATATCTATCTATCCATGGCTTGATTTGTCTCTCTTTTTTTCACTTTTTCTGTTTTGCGTTATTTATATAGTTTATACGCTATATAAATAGACTGTTTATATCAAAAAGGAAAACAAAAGTTTAGGGTTTGGTGTGATATTGATGTGATTATATAAAATCCAAAGTTTAGATAACAAAAGATTGGTGTTTTTATCAAACTAATCTGAAATTGAACTCCGTTTCTTTTTGACAAAATTTCGGTAAGAATATTTCTTTCTTGTAAGAATATTGAGAGAGTTAGATCTTGATCCATGTTCTATACGCATATAAATTCATGGTAGGCCATTTAACAATGCATGTATTACATCGTTTGCAGTATTCGATTTGGATAATGGTGCATAAATTTTTGACGTTAGTATTTAGGATTCAATTTTTCGTTTACATTAATGTTTGTAAGTTTATCTAAAATCATATCAATTTATCTAAGTTTGTCTTCCAGCTACTATCCAAGATCTACGTTTGTCTGTTTACGTTATCTACTTCTGTTTTTTTCTTTTCTTTTTTAATAATTGGAGGATCCTAAGCTAAATGTCCATAAAACCAAGCAAGGATATGGTTAATCTATCTCAATCAACAATAAGTTGACTTTTTGAATGTCTTGGGGGTTAGGGAACTTTAAGATTGAATCTTGAAATTTTTAAGTGTATTTGACTTTTGTCCCCCCACAAAAGCAAACATGCGTTCGTGTTGATCATCCCCACACATCCTATTCTTACCAAAATATTCCTCTCTCGAGGTAAATCATATTATATTATATATTAATATCACTTTTTTCCAAATCAGAGTAATATTATAATTACTTTAGTCGCACTCCTTGTTTGAAAAATCGCTAGGCGCTAGTCGGGCGCTCGGCATGGGCCTAGCGATTAATCGGAAAATCGGATTAAAATCGGGAATTAATCGGGGATTAGTTTTAGGGTTATTTTAATATTTTTAAAATATATTAATCCAATATTATAATAATTTATGATTTTTATTACAAATTTATGATTTTTATTAAAATTTGAACACAAATTATTGTAAAACATCACAAACTCCCCATTCAAATGATTGAATAACAAAAATAAAAGGTTTTTTTATACTTGCAATCTAAAAAATAATCGGGGTATATAAGATAAGGTGGAAAATAATCGGATTAGGCGGGAAGTAATCGGATTAGGCGGAGAATAATCGGGTTACTGATTTTTTAGGGGATTAGTCATTAATCGAGGCGGATAGGGTGGGCCTAGCGATTAAGCGGGGAGTAATCGAGGCTAGGCGGGGATTTTTAGAACAGGGGTCGCACTTGATATATACAAAGATATTACCTCTAAGTTATTTATGCATCTATGTATTCAGAGCTGTATGAAACTACTAGTAGAATGTTATTTTCTTATTGAAAACATATATTTAATATATTGATTTTAAAAATATGAAGATCCTAATTGTATGCATATTTAAAAAAAAAAATTATAAGATTTTTCTTGTTTGAATTGTAACCATGATCGAATGCTTCAAATTTTACATACAAAAAAGTAGTTTGGTATGTATATATATCTAATAAGTTTAACCTGAAGATGCTTCAATGTTGCCGTTATTAAAAAGTGCAAGTTTTCCTAATTTTTCAAGTTTACAAATTCCAAGCGAAGAGAAAAAGATCAGAAGTTTCTTTGGGTTGTACGTTGAGTTCTCTTTCAATTTAAGTTCTCGATGTTGAATGTTGTAGTTTACTTATTCTCTTTTTAGCACGTGATGGTTTAGTGGTTTCTCATTAGTCTCCGAATGTTTATTTGGTGATGGCGAACAGGAAATTAATTAAAGGATCAGTTTGGAGAATCAAATTCTGAAAAAATTTCTTTTTGTTTGCTTTGTTTTGGTTTCTCTTCAAATTTGTCGAGTAAATTAGCACTTAACTCTAAGTAACGTACGTGTGTTATATATAGCTAATCCTTACTATTTTTGGAGCATTTTCTATTTTGTTGGTGTGGTTCTTGAATCCTCTGTCCCTTAATTCGAATTAATTTATGTTTTAATATGTTGCTGATCTTTTACACGATGAAAACAAAATTACAATTAATAATTTTCCCAAATCAAAGATCAACAACACAAAAATTATTTTTTTTCTGCAGGCTTTTAATCTACTTTCTTATATCAATAAATATGCATTTTATAAGGTTGTAAATCTAAATAGATTTTCTAGTTTATGACTGACGAAAAAAACACGTGTGCCAAAAAAAAGAAGAAGAGAACATCTCATGATTGAAAAGTACTACTCCGTTAAATCATTCTTTTCTTTCAAGTCTTTTTGTTTTCGTTTGTTATTCCTAAACCCATTTAGTTTCCTTTAATGGGCCTATCTGTTCTAAATTCGTAAAGACACAAAATGATGTCGCTTAAAGAAACCTAAATCACCTTATGAAAGTTTTCAAACCTACCGCTGAGCAAGCAAACCAACCTTAAAGGACAGATGTAAAACTAAGCTACTGATGTGATGTCTCTCTGCTCCTTTCCAAAAATCGTAACACAATAAGTTTTTCTTTCTAAACTAAGTTAATTAAGAAAAGACGACTTCAACAAGAAACGAAAGATGTACAGAATTGGAAAGCCACATAGAAGATATATAATGTTTATCTTTGGATCAAGTCTTTCACACAATGGCCAGATAAGTTATTCCAACTGAATCTATAAGCACAAAATTACAATTGTTTAGTTAGGTTGTCTCTTCAATCTTCATACATAGCACCCACCACTAGTATTAATGTAATTAACTATAAATTAACTACTAATGGAAGTTCAACTGGTCATATTTTTTGTTTGTCCCAACTATTGGTCATCTAAACAATGTCTAAAATAATACATATCTAAATATTCGAGTTTCACTAACTACTGCAATGTGGATAGTCTTAGTAATTTGAATATTTTGTCTCTAAGTGTCAACGGTGGAGATCAGGGCTTGGTCACTGACATCAAAGGTTTTGGATACGTATATGATGTATATTTGAAATTTTGATTCTTGAAATTTTTTGGCATCTTTGTATTTAAATTGTTTTGTTCATGTAAAACTACTGATTATGACAGATCATTAGAAGACGTTATAACAGACGATACATATCTGTTATAATGATTTTTCCTTCTGGTCGAGTACATGCAGTCCCATAATGTTATCAAAAAAATCATGATTATACAAAGGATTAACAAACAAATCATAGTTAATTACGAATACGTTTTAAGGTGGGGCCTACGAGGTGGACGTGTGTTTCTAGGACCCCTTCCTTCCCTTTTCTGTCTCTTTGAGTTTGGTTCTTTCACGTGCCGCCATGTTCACATGTGTCATCTAATACGTACATTTATACGTATGGAGATGCGTAATGTACGTATACGGATAGTTTTTGTTTCATACAGGCCATTACAGGGTGTTTATATTTATAGTGTTTTTTTTTTTTTTTTTTCTGCTACACTGTCTAATTCAAATTCTTTTGTAATTAAGATATAAACAACAACAAAAATAATAGTGGTTTTAAACTCTGACTCGATGATCGAACCAGTACAACCATGATCCAGAAAAGTCCATTTGTAATTATCACTGATTGACAAATTCTAGTTATTGTATTCAAAAACAAAAAATTTAAATATTATTATAACCACTTAAGAATCCCAAAAAATATATATTCAAATATAGTTTTCAGTCGATATTTGAAACACCTAAAAAAAGTATGTAATGATCATTTCTGGTTAAAAGTATGAATACTAAATAGATTAGGATTTTCGGTACCTTTTCAGTTGTGACTTTAACATCCGATTATTCATAGTGATTAATAATAAATAGAGTTTCTGACGACAAAAATGTCGCTAACTCACCACTAATAAAGTTTTACGGTCAGTGGTCCAATAAGACTTCATAGAAAAAGATTTTTGGTACCTTTTTCTGCTAGATAGAGTCATAGAGATGTACTTCAATTAGAAACTTTTACAACTTTAATTTTGTTAATAAAACTTGCTTTTTTAATTTAATTTTGACTTTTCTGCAGAAACCAAACCGTAGATAGTTGAACAAATTTATCTTGCATTTTTGGGTTGCTTGGAAGGAACCAAACAAAATACACATAGGTGTGAGTAGGTATATTTCATTATATATAAAAGGAAACTGTGGAAAAGGTAAGTGAAATGAACACAAACCTTTCGGCGATACATCGCGTGATGCCTTGAATTTTTTCTAGTTCAGACAACACAAAAAGTATTTTTCTCTTACAAGTTTTTATTCAAATGTAGTCTAGATATACACTAGAACCTCTATAAATTAATACTCGATAAATTAATAAACACGATAAATTAATAAATTTTGCCGGTCCTGAATCGGGCCAATGTAAAAATTAACTAAATTCGATAAGATAATAAGATAATAATTTTTTTGAAATCCCTTTATAAAAATATGGTCCCAATAATATCCTAAACTAATAATCATGTAAATTTTTACATATATATATATTAGGGTTTTCATAAAAATAGCCAAAATTTACTTTAAGTTTTCAAATTTTAGAATATGCATCATTTTGTTTTAATAATCGTATAGGTTTTTCAAATACAACTATAGATGTCATTGTTTATAAATTTTAATTTATGTATATCGTTTATATATGTAAACTTTATAATCTTTGTTATTCATTGTAAAAAAAAATTGTTTTCTCTTCAAAATATTAAATGTTTAAGTCTAAAACTATAAAATTTATAAAATCCAAAACATTAATTTTTCTTTCGATCACATTGTTTTCTTCATATTTTTTTAAAAAAATTCAACAATGAAAACAAAACTTTCTATAAATTAATAAATTTATTAATCCTATAAAATAATAAATATTAATTTATAGATAAATTAATATCACTATAAATTAATAAAATATCATGGTTCCAACATTATTAATTTATAGAGGTTTAACTGTATATACTATAAGTCCATACCATGATATTTGTTCTTTTTACATTTAGAAAACTCAAAATAGTAAGCATCAAAAATTAAGTAAAAACAAATTACTCATGCTTTGTTGTGCCATAATTTACGGGCTTTAAAGCACTTATACTAATTATCAAAGAACATTACACTTCTTTTTTTTTTTTTTTTTGACAGGAAGAACATTACACTTTTTTATATTTTATTCTGGTAGATTTTTTATTAAAAAAACTTAAAAGAGGCTAAAAATTTCAACTTGTGGCGCTGTAAAGATTTGAATTATTAACCCCAACTTTCAAACCTAACACATTGTTATTTCACATTACTTTCCCAAAGCTTTATACAAAAACAAGCATCTGCAAATTATTAACCCCAACTTTCAGAACTAACAAATAATTATAGTTCTATTAGCATTTTTAATTAGAGGACAAATGATATAATTCTATTAGCTTATAATTATTCTTAGACGAAATTAAAACAAGCATCTGCAAATTTTTCAGATTGATACGTACAGAAGAAAATCATTCCCAAAAAACAAGAACGAGAGAAAGGAAAGATAGAATTTTCACACAAATAAAATTGAAATTCTTGAAAAAAATTTCAACCAAAAATTAAAAATTAAAAAAGTAGAGCTAGAGATGCTAAAACTAAACAACCACTAACGTTCTAAGATTTGTTGTACCTGATGAAGAAGAAGGAGAAAACGACACCGTTTCATCAGATTCTTGAATACTCTGTTTCTTCTCTCTGTTCATTGCAGGATTCATGAACTTCAAAAACGAACCTTGTGTTACAACCGAAGCTAACCCTTCTCTTCTTCTGGCTTCTTCAATCATTCTCTTCCTTAGCTTCTCTTCAGCATCTCTCATGAACTTAAACTTTGGTGGAGGTGAAGAAGACGACCTGAAAAACTTGTTAAACTCAAGCTCACCGTCTGACTCAAACAGAGGATTGAATCCATGGTGTGGATAAGACTCCAAAGGAGATGACTTTAGTGTAGTAGGAGAAGCCAATGGAGTGAATCCAGGGGTATTACAGTCATTAGGAACATCACTCAAGCTTCTTCTTCTTGATCTTGAACCTAATCTTGATTTGCTGCCATCATCAGATTCCAAATCTGCTTTTGTCTCTTCCATGATTGTGAATAGAAACCTCTGGTTATGAAGCTTCATAAGCTCTGCTTCAAACCCTAGATCTCCTCCATTCAAGTGTTTCATCAACCCAAGTTCCAAATCTGGATTCACATCTTGATTCATTGAGATTTCACCTTCTCTTCCTCCATTGTTTTGCTGCAAAGATTGAGGCTTTTTGAAGCAGAAGAGCTGGATAAGTTCTTTAGCGTATCCGTTTGGTTGTTCTTCTTCTTTCTCTTCTTCACTCTCTTGGCTTGTGACTCTCTTCTTGTGCTTCTTCCATCTCAGAAGGTAATAGACTTCTGCAACAAGTGCTAGTAGAAGAAACACTAAACTCAAACCAATACCTAATCCACTAATAGTCTTCATCTTTCTCTTCACCCAAATTCTCACATCACATTAAAAAAAAAAAAAAAAAAAACCTTATTTTGGCAAGGAATTTGTGTGAATTACAGAGGAATGGAATAAGACTTGGTTACCATATATAACGATTGAGAAAAACCTAAATGTGTGAAACTTTTGGAAATAAGATATTTGTTTTTGTAAAAATGGAAATTGTTAGAGGAGCAAAAGAAGGAAACTTGCCTTGATGGTGAGCAGAGAAATTAAGATTGAAAGAGAAAGACAGTTTTTTTTTTTTTTTTTTTTTTTGTGCTATCTTATTTTAAGTGAAACAGAGAAAAGAACTTCTCTTTCAAAGCAATTTAGGTTCACAAGTTGGGTTCTTTGTTATACTTGCCACAAAAGGACCAAGTCATGGTGCCTTTAATTCAACATTTTGAAAGAAAAAAGAGAGAAAATTTAGAGTACACTTTTTAAAGATAATATAGTTATGTTTAACCCAAAATCAGTATTTAAATCTAATTATTTGTTAATTCTCTTTAAGTTAATGATAATGACCGGAAGCTGATGTCAACTTGCATATGCAGTTTTTTATTTTTATACTTTCATTTGTGTATAAACACATTAATTCATTATTTGATTATTTTAGTTTATAGTTTGTTTGTAAAAAAAAATGGTGTTTTTAGATTTATAGTTTTAAAAATAGTTGTAAAAGCGTTTTATACCTAAGCAAATACTAAATTATACCACTTATTCCCGTTTTTATTTGGATATTGTTTCTTACCTAGATGTCATTTCTATCTTAAGTTTGAGATCACTTAATAGTAATAGGGTTATTTTCGTCAACCTTAGTAGAGTTTAATCTTACTAAACATTTATTTTGTCAACATTTTAGTTACATCTCATATGCAATCTATATTTTGCATATTTTTGTGGGTATCCTAAATAATTTTTTTAAGTGAATATCATCGGTATCTAAAGTCTGAGCTTAATTAATGATAATGTTGTTTATTATTGAAATGGTAGCCTTTTTCAGGTTACAATGATTGTAATATCGTTTCAGTTTATATCTGCAAAAAATATTATAAATTGACAAGAATTGAACGGTCCACGTTATAACTATTTTTGTTTGTTTGTACAACTCCACAACATTTTATAATAAAAGCATTAATAGAAATATTATTAGTATTAATTAAAAAGAATTTCTGTTTTTGTATATCGTCGAAATAAACAAAACAAACGACAGCTCCATATAATTTGCTATATACATCTTACAATTACTGTTTTATGCTTTCTACAACTACAATTACCAATCAAACATTTATTCTTCGTAACTCCATTACAACCTTTACCAAGTTTCACACCTTTGAACTTTTTTTCAAATAATTTTACCTTTTGGGGAAAAACTTTTTCTTTATTAGAAGCAAATAATAGATAGTTAGATACGCTCTTAAAAAAGGAAGTTTTGAGCTTACACAGTGAAAAAACAGTCATAGCCATCAACCCAAGATTCTCTTCTTTTTTGTCGATACAACCCAAGATTCCCCTCCGCGTGTCTTCCACAACAATACTTTTTTTTTTTGTCAACTGGAATGTTATTGTTATTAAAGCTTGATGTGAAACCATACAAGAACACAAAGCCTAAACAAGGAAAACTAAAGCCGACAGACGACAAAATGTCCTCGGAGACAAAGCCCAAACAAGGGAAACGATAGAAGCTAGGGATACAAAACAGAACTCTTAAGCCCAAACTCGAAAGAAATTGTAACCCTACACAAAGAACAAAAGCTAAAACGACTTAAAATCGAAAGGAAGAACAAAAGTCTCAAGAAAGCAAAGAGACCTCTTCACAAGGAAGACCTACGAGTGTGATTTATCATGAATGCCCCCGGCCAAACCAATGATAACATCTACCTTCTCCTATCCATTAAGAGCCAATCTCTCGAAACAAAGAACCAAGACTGTTATATATCTTCGCATTTTTCACTTAAGAGTATAGATATGTTTTAATTTGCCAAATGGCGTTTTCTCATAACTTATTTAAATGTTTAGTCAATTGCAATAATCTGGAAAGTGTTTAGACAGTTGTTCAATAATATGGTCGGGTATGTCAGTTACCAATTATGTTTCCCTGTTTTCAATTTCGTACTACAAACTAGTAGGATACAAACTCTTATCTCAGTTTCTTACTAAATATGTCTCATATACATACATATGAATTTTGAAAACCATCAAACGTATATGGTTATAATAAAAGTGTTAATACTTATTCGAAATAAAGCAAAAGTTAATAAAATTGCAATCTTTTTTTCTTCGTATAAAGAAGTTTAAAGAGCAAATGTAGCAACATTTTAAAATTGAAAGGTTTGTGAGGAATAATAATTGAAGAAGCCACGAGGGGAAACCAGAAAATATGATTGGATAAGATAATAAATAGACAGAACCAAAGGGTTAGACAACCGTCGCCCACAAACTCATTATAGCTGTTTGTTTTCCTTGTTTTGATTCCAATAATATCGGTGATTTTTAAATTATTATATAGACAGAAAGTGTGTTTTTATGTTTACTATTTACGAATTGTTGTGTTGTTTCTTTATGTTTACTATATTAACAAACAAAAATATACCGTTGGAATAAATTTTGACTATTTAATTTTGATAAAACGTGAGACAATTTACACTAAAGCCTAAACCAAACAATACAAAATTGTATTTCATATATATTCATTTTTGTGTTAAAAAAAAAAACTATATTTCATTTATCTTTTTATAATATATAATGTAATTACTAATTAGAGGTCGGCGAAAGATAAAATATATAAATATAAGTTGCAAGAAAAATATATACTGGGTCTATAAGATGATTTGTTCTAATTTGATAAAGAGAAGACGATGGATTTTGAAGTCTAGAAATTCAACTTCTCGATCGGGGCTTTTCTTCCAGCTTTTTCATTTGGGCCTTCCAACAAACTGTAGCCCATCTCTTTCTCCAGTGGATAACTAACTAGGCAGCTTCAATGAACCGAAGACTCAGCTGAACCGGAGTTAAACCGACCGGAGATAGGAACCTCACAAAAAGCCTAATAAAGTAAAAGATGAACTGAATTTCTAAATCGGATTCGGATCAGACCCGGAGAAAAATATTAAAACTTCAAAGACAACTGCGTGATCTTCACTAATGTTTTATTTATATCAAAATTTTAATATTGTATGTTTTTCAAGCGCTAATAGCGCTATGATCAAATAATGAGGAAGTTTGTATTAAATGACTTTACTAATTTGTGTGTTTGTATAAAATTATATAGATAGGAGGAGTACATACGAAAGCATTACCCTCTTTATTTAATGTTAAAATTTATGTAGTGTTAAATTTACATAATATAATAATTAAAAAGGGATAAATAGAGGGACTATTTTTAAAATTGTACAGAAAAAATTCTAGAAATTACCTATATGTTACACCTATGTTGCATGGAAGTGGATACGAAACGTTTTGAAAACGAAAAACAATTTTTTTTCCAAAATTAGGAAATAAAAACGTGGGAGAAACGTATAAGTATAAATTAATCTAAAACATAAATATTAAATAGTTCAATTAAAATTGTAAAAGATAAAAATTAAAACGCTTAAATTCAAATATTTAGACCATCATTTTTATTCATATTTTCATCAATTCCATCAAACAATATTGTCTTTGGCTTTGGTTTGTCGAGAGAAAACTTTTAAAGTCGATTTTCCAAAATTAGTTATATGTATTATAAATTTTAATATTTCCAAACTTTTATTTATTAGACTTTTAAATTAAAAAAAAACAAAAAATTTCACGTTTCTATCTTGTTTTCGAATATATATGTTTAGAAAACGCGTTTTCGTAGAGTTTCTGTTTCCGGAACAGAAAACGGATGTCGAAGAGAATTTCATTTAACATAAATTTACACACATGCAATTTGAAATTTCAGAAAGGAGACAAAATTGCCTTTTACGGCAGTTATACATACGTAATATAGTATTATAGTTCAGCTACAAATATCAGATTCAAAAATAAAATAATAATGCAGAACAAACAGAGTAGATGAAACTCAAAGCACAAATAAAAGTTGTTTTGCAAGAAAACCACTATTTTTTTTTTGTTTATATATATATAATAAATAGAAAAATCGCAGATAAGAGGAATTCATTTTAGGGAGTGCTGTTTCTAAAAGTAAAAATAAAATTAGGTAACTATATTCTATCGTAGTAGTATTATGCTGATTGTACATTAAACATTATTTTTATGAGAGATTATTTTATTAAATTTGAAATTAAATAAAACTGCCATCGTGATTATCATTCTTATCTGGATTAAACGAAAACAAGATGTAAAATATTTGCTGAACGAATCAAGTTGGCTCAAATTTCACTGAATCATGAAAATCAATGAAGAGATTGGAGAGTGTTACTCTTTCTCGAGGCAAATCTCTGCTCCTATAGATTCGTAGGTGCCTAAGAGACTCAAATTGAAGCCATGCATGTCTTTTGCTTTCACAATTTGTCATTCCCCATGCCAACTTTTCACAAATTCTTACAGTCTACATATATGCGTATTGCACATTTCTATATCTAAAGTTCGAGGCGTAAACACGATGAATTTTTAACTAATTGATAGTCGTACAATGGCATCCTTCTGTTAGTCAGAAATCAGAACTGTGTCAAATTTAATTCTGACTTTTTGTTTGACTAGTCTAGTTTTCAGAATTGAAAGCTAACTTATAAAACATGTAACATACTGTATTAATGGCTTTGATTGGTAATACACATAATGATGAAATGGTGTTTTAATGTGATTATGTAAATATTTTACAGAAAAAAAAAATATATATATATATATATATTGTTTGAAAACGTAAAAATGCAGAATTTGCGCTTTCGTCTAAAATATATAAGTTAAAATTTATTATGTAATTAAATAGGTGTATAGTTGTTTATGTTATGAAAATTATTCTGTTAGTCTGCAAATATATCCAATTAGTACAATTTTATTATGCGATTTTTTATTCCTTAAAATTTTATATATGTTTTTCATTCTGCAACTTATATCATTATATAGTTATGCAATACTATATTACTAATCGAAGTCAATATGTATTAAGCCAAGATTGTGATGTAAAAATATGTGATGGAAAAATCTAAGACAATTAAAGACAAGGGTATTCAACAAATCAATTATGTTTCACTATGTTACTTTACAAATTATTGTGCAAGTAAAGATAATATAAGAGGATGAGGAAGTAATAAATATGTGATAGCAATGTTCTAAAGTACGTCTGTATAACTGTCTCTGTACCGTGAAAAGTGTATTTTTCTTACTGTATATGTTATATAGTGCAATTGTATGGAAGAAAAGTTAAACACCACAAGCACGACATTGAAGCGTTGTACATATATGATTGCTTCATCTACAAGTATACAACGAATATACTCCAAAAAGCAGCTTTCTGAAGCCATTTTTCATTTTATTGATTTCTTAAATTTTGTACTTATTACAGTTAGAAAATTGTGTTTTATATATGCGATGTAATATTTTTCAGTTATGCTTTATTGTTATATTACCAATATATAGTTCCAAATAAACGTTTTGTGCATACGTTAAGCATATCGTTAAGATTTGCCGCTCAACTAAAGTATGCTCTCTTTTAGAAACTTTAATTTTTAATGAAAAACCTATGAATATGTTTGATATATATCTCGTACGGATATCAATAAGATTCTATCTGAAAGAAAATGACGGTCCAAACTTGAAGTCGCCATTTCCTCTTCACCTAGGTAAAATTGAATCGACATCAGAAATGAGACCACGAGGCGAAAGAACTAAGCCACTAGAGTTTTCTATTTTGACGGTTTACTAAATATAATCAAGTGTTTGTTTCTTTGCTCGAATCTTTTGAATTTGTTCGTGATCGTTAAGAAATCGAAAAGCCAAGCTACTCGACTTCATATTGTCGTTTTATATAAATACAAATATTACAAAGAAAATATGATATAATATAAGATATGTCAATTTCCGAAGCAAACTAGATATGTAGGCTTCTCATGACCTACAAAGAACACAATCCAACCAGCTATCTTTTGCCGCCCTATTATATTTAACGTTCGTATTTATCCTTACTATCTCTTTCATTTCCAAAACTTGCTCTTCTTCATTAAATTCAAAAAAAACATCCGTAATCCCCAGAAAGAATAAGAAAAAAATAATAAAGTCGCAATTAACAATTATACAGAGTATCCACTGAAATAAAATTCACATATAGGAAAACATTTTTATATGTTATAGACAATTTGACATTGACAAGTACTACTGTGTTATCTCTCTTTTTCTATTAGCCGCAGTTTATGATAAATTAATTATTATAAACGCAACATTTTTATTAAAAAACATGAATAGATCCAAATTGTTTTTTGTTTTCTCTTTCCATTTGTCTCTTCTCATAAAAAGTAGCCTCTTTTTTACCATCTCAGCCGCTCCACACGATGTTTTCAGAGTCTCTAGCACAAAAAACAACACGCATGTCACTGTCTCTCTCTTCATTTGACTCTGTTCCACTCCCTCACTAACTCGCTATATAAATATAAGAGCCTCCCCATGAATTTCATGCATCATTCAAACCAACATGCAGAAAAACGCCTTTAAACCCTAATCTCTCCCCAAACAAAAAACAACTTTTAGACACACAAATAAATGGAAAACGAAGGAAACGTTGGAACGGCAAGCAGTTCACGATGGAACCCAACAAAAGATCAGATAACGCTACTGGAAAATCTTTACAAGCAAGGAATACGAACTCCGAGCGCCGATCAGATTCAGCAGATCACCGGCAGGCTCCGTGCGTACGGCCATATCGAGGGTAAAAACGTCTTTTACTGGTTTCAGAACCATAAGGCTAGACAACGCCAAAAGCAGAAACAGGAGCGCATGGCTTACTTCAATCGTCTCCTCCACAAAACCTCCCGTTTCTTCCACCCTCCTCCTTGTTCAAACGGCACGTAGTTCTCATCCTTTCTCTTACTTATACGTAAACTTCGACGTTCTATTTTATAATTTTCTAAACCATACATCATAGGTTCTTTTTTTGTTGGCGACGTTTTCTTTACGTATTAAAGAATTGAAAATAAAGCCTGTGAAATACATCTGGACAACGAAAAAACTTAGAAGGAACATGTCATTGAATACATATATATAATTGAGTTTTGGCCTTTTGTCTGAGATTCAAATTGATTTTTAAAAAGTTAATATAAAAACATATGATTGGATGCGAAAGGATTATCATGGAACTATTTTGAGATGTTTATGAGCAAATTATGTACTTTGGATTAGCAGATTTCTTCCGTTTTCTTGTGAGTTTATGTTGTTTTTCATTGTTATCAATAATTGGGACTTACAAAATGAAATTGTTTTTTTTTTTTTTTGTTATGAAGTGGGTTGTGTTAGTCCGTACTATTTGCAGCAAGTAGGTTTGAATCAGCAACATGGAAGTGTATACACAAACGATCTTCTTCACAGAAACAATGTGATGATTCCAAGTGGTGGCTACGAGAAACGGACAACCACAGAACATAAGAAACAACTTTCAGACTCAACATCAACTAGAATGCCAATGTCTTCGAGCTCACTCAGATATGACAGATTTGCCCTTCGTGATCACTGTTATTACGGTGAGGGCATTAACGGCAATTCCAGTGGGCGGAAAACACTTCCTCTTTTTCCACTTCAGCCTTTGGATGCCACTAATGACGATGGTGTTGGAAATTCCAGTTTTGCCCTTGGTAGTGATTCTCCGGGGGTTTGTTCTGGCGACGGTGGCGGCCGAGAGCAGCCGTTTATTGATTTCTTTTCTGGTGGGACTAGTCGTCGTTTCGATAGTAGTGGAAATGCGTTGTAACGAGGGGTTAATGAAACTTATATTTTATGTTATCGTTAGTTGCTTTTTTTTTTTTTTTTTTTTTTTTTTAATTTCAAACTATGGAGGAACTAATGAACATTTTGAAACGCAACGGAATGTAATTATATATTTTTGTCGCAATTTAAAATTTAGCGTTTCAATTTAAAGATAATAATCATACTCATTTAACAAGTACAGTCATTTCACTGAATATTTCAATTTCATTTATTTCTTTTACCTTTCTTCAAAATTATGCAAATTATATATTCGATTGCTGATCAAGTTCAAAACTATGTGACATGATCGCATAACTTCTTATTGGGCCTGTGGGCTGCATTATTATCGTTTAAGCCAAATTATTATTATTTATTTTTTTTTAACACAAGCCAAATTACTTAATATTCTCTAATTTTTTAATATTTTATGATTATTTTTTATTATACAGTATCTTTTATGATTGGCTGAACTTTTAAAATATAGATCTTTTTAGCGTGCTTTTAGCTAAACGACTTTAAAATTGCTAAATTTGTCACCACTAATGGTTTTGCCTTTCTAAACTAGTCACAAAATTAGCTAATATATCTTGCATTTTTAAACTCCTGGCCATAATAACAACCACAAAATTCTATTGCTAAATTTGTCGTGAATTTTCGAGGATTTTAGCCGTAGCCAATTTGTTGGCAGTAGCTACGGGCGACAGATGGCAACAGATCTTAATTCACAATGAAGCAAAGGGAACATATTTCATCTGTTGCCATTTTGGTTTTAGTCACAAAAGTAATACATATGGGGCTTGGCAAGGAGAAGGAGATCAGAGTGGAGTTGGGTGGGTTCTCCGAAATCACGAAGGTCAGAGTGTTATGGATGGGAGAAAAGACCTTATGAAGCTAATTATATTTGTTAATGACGCGTTAAGAATATATTGAAATCGATTTCCATTTTTGTGATGAGATGGTGAATGGAATTCGCCGATATGGCGATATAACATTTTAATATTGATATTCAATTCGCCGATATTCTTACCAAAACGCTAGAAACAAAAACAAAATTTAGCTTATTTAAATGTAGATTAATATACACGATTATATGCACGTTCTAATTAACGTGACGGCCGGGATATATAATTTGTTGTGAATATATCACTGAAATATAAGAATTTGAAGTTTTCCATATGAACATAAAAAGCTGAAATATAAGATTTCTATCATTGAAGTTCAAAGTTGTCTTTACGCATATTGAAATTGAGATGTTTTGGACCTTTTGGTGGTGAGTCATATAGTAATTGTATTATATATATATATATATTTAAATGATGTTGTTAATTAATAGTGTTGGTGATCGTTAGGCTAACATCTGTGTTATTATACTTTTTAACAAAAATGATACAATTAAGTTTGCACCATTTTTCCTTACCAATGTCAGTTTTATATTTTCGTTCCATCCTTAAATCCCTGATTTTTTTTGTTAGAGAACTTGTCACTAAGATTATTGCGAGATAAGGCGTTGGAAAAATATATAATAAAAGAGGATTATGGTACTATTATTATCTTAAACATGTTAAGAAACAACAGAAGAAAGCAAAAGATTACAAAGCCACAAGAAAAAGGCACGGTGAGATCAGCGTACATAGACGTATTTTATTTTACTTATGTTAAACCATAATCTGAAGATACATGTAAGCTCCAACTTCACTTGACGCTGCAAAAATAAAAACGATGAAGAGTATAAGTTAGGAAATTATAAAAAAGTACATCATGGTGTTTATGTACTTAGCTAAGTTAAAAAGAAAAAGAGAGGAGACTAACTATATATGTAAAACAATAAAAGAGCTTACTTGTCGCAGTTAGTGCTCAAGGAAATGGGATAGGGAATGCTAACACCGCACTTTCCAGGAAGACCAGAGGCTAGACTTGGGTTGAGACCAGAAATGCCCTTTGCAGTGGACTGTAGGCATTTGCATGCTTGTTGGCGGTCCGGTGTGGTTTGAGCCATACCGTTCAACTTTTGAACTCCTTCGCAACACAGATCCGGTACCACACCACCTCTTGATAGGTAGTTGACACATGGAGCCAAGTTACTTACCACTGTGCCACATGAGATTGCTGCATCTACTGATGCAACTATGCACACCGTCAAAACGAAGCATATGAAGAACTTGAGAGCCAAAGCCATTGTGTTTGCTCTTTTTTTTTTGGTGATTATAAACAAAAGTAGAGGTTTAGTTGAGTCTTGTTTTCTAAGCTTGTGTTTTGCTATTGGATGTGAGAAAAGTGGGAGGTGATGATGGGTTTATATAGGGATTTTAGATGGAAAAAAATTGTGACTAAGTACGGTTTGTTAGAAGTTAGATATGCATTTACTTCATTCATTTATTCTAGTTTCTTCCACTAACGAGAAAGAATGTGTTGCAATAGTCATATCATATGACTCATACGTAACCGGCCAATAGTATCACATTGTTTAGTATGTTAAGAGTGTCTATAAACATCAATATAGCTACTCGTATTTTGTATATTTTCGTATTTTAAGATATCAATGCTTATAGGCGCTTTAGAGGATTCATTTGGAATTTGGATAATAATACTGGTAACATATATGCTTCGCAGCCTTCGCTAATCATTTTTTTTTTTTGGGCAAAAATGCTTCGCTAATCATATGTGTACAAAAATCAATAGTTTGTCAGCTATGTGTACGGACTACGGAGTATTTCATAACCGTTAATATTTCAATTTAATGCAATGTGTAACTACTAAGGGACGTATCCGACAGCAAGTTAATTTATTTTCAGTTATGAGTACTAGTAATATGTACATTGATCAATAAATTTATCAGTTACATACGTGTACTATGTACATTAATTTTTCTGTCGTCTATCTTTGTTTATTTTAAGATATATGTATTGATTATAAGCCAGGTCTTCAATATTGTACATATATTCTCTTAAATAAAATTTAACAGGTGAAAAGGTCGGAGATGGTGGTTACTGGTTAGTAATCGGAGATTTAACAACTAATAGCCGTATGTCAACTACCGTCCAAATCAATGCAGTGTATAACTGCGGGACACGTATCCAACATCAAACATGTCACAACTCTCCTAACCAGCTTATTTAAAGAATAAACCCGGAGCTGAGTTCAATTTGTAAATCCGGTTATCGGAGTCCTTAAATAAAACCAAGCTGGGTTTGGAGATTGAGCTATAGACATGGTTTAAATAAGTTGAAGGATGTGGTCTTCAATTCGGTTTGACTTGGAAACTTGGTGAAAAGACGTCGGCTGAGTAAAGGAGACTCTGGGCATCTGACGGACCTGTTGAAAGCCCAAGGCCCATCACAGATTTGTGTCATTGACTTGAATGAATGTCCTTAAGGCTAAACAAACCAGCGATCTTGATTTGTTAGACACGATTTGAAAAAGAGAAATGCATATAATAAATCGTCTATGATGCCATTTTAGACTTGGTTTAGTCAATAAACGAGAAAACAGCCTCTGCCAAAGTTTCCTAGTAGAAAAAGGTAGGCCTTGAATATCGGATAGAGATAGAGCTGATGCCACGGCGCAAAAATCAAAGTGACATGATGCTTATAAGTTATAACCCATTATTTTTATCCCAAAAAAAAGGGAAGTTATAACCATTTAGATTGATGGATATGAGTTCTTTTAGAGTAAGCCCATAGTGGAAAAAATTGGTTTTGTTAACATATATCTCAAGTCTTGAGACTGTTTTGAAATCCTCCAGCACTTGAGGGATTGAAGCGAATTGTCAAGGAATATGAGTAAATCGTCTGCAAACCGAAAGTGTATGACAAAAATTGGTTACATTTATCGTAATATTTAAATTTACCAATTTCCACACCTAATTGAGCATATGCGAAATGTGGAACAAAATGTTCTAACGTATGAATTCCAGTGCTTTCGCAATGTCGGCTTTGGAGGTTACACACTTAGAGCTTGATAGCTAGCCATAGGAGGAGACCAAATCTGAAATTTTTTCACTAGCAACCATACTAAATGCTCTCTGATTTGAAAATATTATATGCGGTAAAATGGGCTTACTTCGCTGAAAGAGGATTTTGAGATGGCTTTGTGTAGTATATTGGACGAATTTTTTTCACAATATTAGTAACTTGACACACACGCAGAATTAGCAATTAGTAACTTTATATATTCATACTGAACTCACTGATATCATCTCCAAGGTGCTTGGGAGAACAAATAAATTTAATACGTTTATGTTTGATGCTGAACATACAAAATATTAACACATTAGGAAGATATATATCATTACAATAACGAAAGGCCCAAGTTTTGTCCAAATTATAATAAGGAAGTATAGTATTCCTAGTCTGTTCAAAGAAATATAAAAGATTCACAATTTTCATTGATGCCTAATTAAATCTTGAAGGTTAGTAACATTGTTTTTTTTTTATGGTAAAATTTCTATTGCAGCTGAGCTTTTACTTAACAGTAAATGGAGAGAACCTTGTTATTTTTTTTGGTTAAAGGAGAAAAACCAGTCATCAGCATGTCTTCTTCCGTTCTTCGTATGTATAAATATCAATTTTATAATGTCACTCCAAAACTAGGAGCTTGATATTATTGGTTACTTATATAGAACTCTTCACATATGAGTATATGATTATTACGTTCGTATGCGTTGGAGGAAACATCTAAAGAGAAGATGGCTAATAAGGTACTATTATCATATCTTAAACGCATCAATACAACATATGAAAGGAAAGGATTACATAGCATCGAGACAACAAAGACATGGTAATATCAGCTAAGATATAGCCGCCCCTTTTATTGTACTTATGTTAAACCATACTCTTAACGCAAATGATGACGTAAGCTTCCATTTCACTTGATGCTGCAACAATCCAAACGATCAAGAGTATAAGTTATGCCATTAGAAAAATAAATTAGATCGAGTACTTGGCCAAGTAAAACAAAAAGAAAATACTTACTTGTTGCAGTTAGTGCTCATGGAGATGGGATAGGGAATGCTAACACCGCACTTTCCAGGAAGGCCAGAGGCTAGACTTGGGTTGAGACCAGAAATGCTCTTCGCAGTGGACTGTATGCATCGGCATGCTTGTTGGCGGTCTGGTGTGGTTTGAGCCATACCGTTCAACTTTTTGACTCCTGCACAACACGGAGGTGGCACCAACCCACCTTTTGATAGGTAGGTTGCACATGGAGCCAAGCTACCTGCCACTGTGCCACATGATATTGCAGCATCGACTGATGCAACTATGCACACCGTTAAAACAAGGCATGTGAAGAACCTCAAAGCGAAAGCCATTGTGTTTGTTCTTCTTGTTGGTTGATAACAAAATTAGTTGATTTTTGCTTTATAAGCTTGTGTTTTTGTTGGTGGATATGATGTGAGAAAATGGTAGGCGATGATGGGGTTTATATAGGGATTTTAGATGGAGAAATATGATGACTAAGTAGGGTTTGTTAGTAGTTGGAATTGCATTTACTTCATTTATTCCTTCTAGTTTCTTCTACCACATCGTTTACTATGTACTCTCTCTGCTTTATAAACAAATGATTTTCTAATTTTTTCTTTTGTTCCAAAAAGATTTGATTACTAATGAATTGTAAACTTCAAAAAGCATTATTTCGAAAATAATTAAATTTATTAAGTTACTATTGGTTTATGATTATTGAAAATTGTTTAGGATAAAAGAATTATGTGGATAGTATTAATATTGTTTTAATATGTGTGAAAATTTTGAAAATTAATCCTTTTAGAAGCAGAAAGAGTATATCTTATAGATTACCAATATATCTAAATATTCTAAATTTTAAATTTTACTAGTTTTTTTTTTTTTTAAAGTATATATAACAATTTGGTTATCGTAAGATATATAATACTTGAGCGATGCTTCAAGATTTAATAATATCGCTTGGCATCGACAAGACTAACTGGAGAAGACCACTAAGCAAATTAGTAGAAAGCATTGCGATGAATTTTGTAAAATATAGTATCTCCATTACATTATCAAATAACTTATTTTATTTTTGTTTCGTACATAATCATTAATTTATCAGCTATTAGTCGTACTATGTGAACTAAATTTGAATAATGAAATACCGTCGAATTTAATGCAATGTGTAACTGACGAACACGTGTACCCAACACTAAACATCAGAACTCTCCCAACTAGCCCAATCACATTCTGCATTTCCATTGGACCACCTTTCATTTGCTATTAATTAACTATATATGGCCATAAGGTTCGGTGAAAGAAAAAAAAAATGCACTTAAATATAAAAGATGAATAAAATTTCTCTACGGATGATACATGATCACGGTTTTTAAATGATTCTAACAGTTTCTTGATTGGTTAATGATAGTAGATGTTGAGCCAAAAAAAAAAAAAATTATTCCAACAGTTTCTTATGAAGTATTTAGAATTTCAATACCAAAATTCTTAGCCTGGTGTAGGGATTGTAATGAAAGAAAAGAATGATGAGCATATAAAGTAGTGATTCAATTTCAGATGCGGAAGTAGTTTGTAGTTGGTAGTTGGTAATTTGAAATGTGAAATGTGACTTGCATTTACTTGTTTTTTTCCTCTTCTAGAAATTTCTGGATAAAATTATAAAGGATAATTGGTGAGTATTTTTAATATATAATCAAATACATTATTATTCTAATTGCACGACCATTTGCATTCTAAAATTCTGGATTTTTCTATAGCTCTCGATTTTTAATATTTATATTTATTTTAGTACAGGGTCCTTAATTATAAATTGATTTCAGAATAGTTTTATCTCATAGTAATTAAGCATCGCAAAAATCATATTAAGGTAAAGCAATCTCTCTCATAAACAGAAAACGATAATGTGTATAGAAGTAGAAACAGCTTTAAGATATTTTACATACATTGTATAGTAATAGTTTTTACAGTTTAACTATAACTATATATTTTTAGCACAATTTATATTTGTTACCAATTGTGTGTCTTAGAAAAAACTAAGAAAGTTCTACTGTTTTAAAAAAGCTTTTATTACAACGTGAAAACCATAAATCAAAGCTCACAACAATCATCATAATCTGTGGAACACGGAGGATTCTCGCAATTTTATATGAATATTATACAAAATTGCACTGGTTATTTTAGTTTTATTTTAGACGATACTGATATTTATTATATCATAAAATGGATATAAATGATGATGTTTTACAGTATATTATGCGTTAAGAGTATATAAAATAATTGCTACATGATATTAGTGTCGGCAGAGGTTTGTGTAGTTAAATTGTGACTATTGCACATGTGGGAGATTTATCAATCTTGTACGATGTTGCTTGACGGTTTTTGGCTGATAGTATCCAACACCATACATCAACGTCCTTCAGATCCCAAGCTCTCTAAGACATCGGAGAAGCATCATCACATGCGTACGTAGAAAGGAAACACAAAAATTAAAGAAATTTTGTATTATGTGTAATTATGAGAAATGTATGAGACTGCATGCATGTGACTATGAGTTTATGGCTTATAGAGGCATAGAGCGATATGTAGTGTTATGGAGGGGTATTTAGCATTCTATGCTATGTACTACCTAAGACAAATTCGGTTTCGTGTATCTGGCTTGAGAAGAATCGCTTCAAGGATAATTATATATAGACTATTTGGTCGCCCTATTATAGTGAGATAATCTAAAAGCAATCACAACGCTTGTCTGTAAGAAGGTTTCTCAAGATTATAATATTGAAAAGAAATACAAAAAAAAAAAGAGAAAATTAGAGAAGTTTCTCTTTTAAGGTACATTGCTAGACATTTTAGAAACTCCATTTGTCTATTTTTTAATGGTCTATTTTTTTAATATTAAAAATTAATATTTAATATATAAAAACTCAAAAACTTATTTCAACAGATGTGGTTGCTCTAAGATCGTATGCAATTATGCATTGAATTGATGTGGCATTCACGTAAAACTCGTTGATGAAAAAAAAAAAAATTAACGTAAAACTCGTCCTGCATGCTATAAAACGTATTTTTGGCGTACGATTATAATAAATTTTTATCATTCAGATTATTTTGCTAAATCTTTTTTTTATTGTTGTTGACAAACGCATTTACGTTAATGATTATACAAAATGTGTAGAAAAACTCCATACATCACCTCTCTCTCATTCAATTATGTAGTAAGTCATAAAATGTGAACTTTCCTAATTCTAGTGGCCATAATTAGTTAATGTGATGGGAGAATTGTGATGTTTAGTGTTCAATACACCTGTCCATCAGCTGCACATCGCATTTAATTAGACGGTATTTATAATTAGTTTACATAGTGTACGACTAATAGCTGACATTTTATCTACAACGAAGATACGGCTTTCTAAACGATCTCCTCTTGTCTACTATGCTAAACTATATTATTATTGTTAGTATCTTATAACATCGGTCAAACATGATAATTTTAAATAACCAAGTTTAACTGCAGATAAATAAATATTTTTTTAACAGTATAGAAATATTGACGTATCGGTCTTGTAAATTCTGAAAAATAATACTGTTGTTTACGTAATTACATATGACTGAAGAAACTAATTCTTTTGATTAGTAGAAGAAACTAGAGAGAATGAATGAAGTAAATGCAAATCCAACTACTAACAAACCCTACTTAGTCATCATTTTTTTCCCATATGAAATTCCTATATAAACCCATCATCACCTCCCACTTTTCTCATCCAACAACAAAAACACAAGCATAGAAAACAAAACCCAACTAATCACCAAAAAAGAAGCAAACACAATGGCTTTCGCTTTGAGGTTCTTCACATGCCTTGTTTTGACGGTGTTCATCGTTGCATCAGTAGATGCAGCAATCACATGCGGTACAGTGGCGAGTAGCTTGAGTCCGTGTCTAAGCTACCTATCAAAAGGTGGGGTGGTGCCACCTCCGTGCTGTGCAGGAGTCAAAAAGTTGAACGGTCTGGCTCAAACCACACCGGACCGCCAACAAGCATGCCGATGCTTACAGTCCGCTGCAAAAGGGGTTAATCCAAGTCTAGCCTCTGGCCTTCCTGGAAAGTGCGGTGTTAGCATCCCCTATCCCATCTCTACGAGCACTAACTGCGCCACGTAAGTTTTTACATTTCTCTAATATTCTAATTACTCGATCTTAACACGATGATTTAAGTGATGTAACTTATACTCTTGATCGTTTCTATTGGTTGCAGCATCAAGTGAAGTGGGGGATTACGACATGATTTGCTTAAAGACTTGAAGAGTATGGTTTCGTATAAGTAAAATAAAAGACGGCTATCTAAGCTGCTATATATTAATTACCATGTCTTTTTTTTCGTCTTGATCGCTTTCAAATCTTTTGCTTTCTTATGTTGTATACTTGCATCTTAACATGTTTAAGATATGATATATAATATAAAGTATACCGTATTAATCATCTTCTCTTTATATCTTTCCGCTAACGCATTCGTGCGTAAAAATCATATAGTGAAGAGAGTTTTATCACCATGTGTGATGAAGAAAAAAAGAGTTTAATTTTATCACCAATAATATTAAGTTCTTAATTTTGGAGTAAAATTATAAAGTTGAGAGTGGTAGTGTAAACCAAAATACATGCTGAATGGTGTCTCTCATCCAATTATTAACTTAACGATGACACGTAATTAATATTGCCAACATAATTTAAAAGCAACTAACACCATATGTCGTTTCTATTGAATCTAACAAATGCTATATTACTAACAAACAATATTTAATAATTTTAATTGATTAGGACAAGTAATAGTGTTGTTAAGTAGTGACCACCCAAACTCAAACCTACATAATGCATATTATTTTTTTTTTTGAATAGATGTTAAATTATATTCAAAAAAGAGAAGAAAAAAATTTGTTTTACAACTTAATGCATATGTTTCATAGAAAAAGAATCTCTAACATAATGAGATTAAACTTGAGTTTTTCTTGATCCAAACCACAATCGGAGGCCGCCTTCATATTTGAAGTCTCTTCCACTCCGAATTGTACTCAGCCGGTTTCGGATGTTCTTGTCTATCATGTGGACTAGCTTTTCCATTGGTGATGGTTGCTCGCCATGCCTTCTTGAATTCCTTTCACCCCACACCGCATGAATTGTGTTTTGGAACACGTACCGTAGAATGAAGACATTGGTTTTGTCAGTTTTTTTGTCACAAGTATGTTTGAGTATCTGTCGCCAATCCGTTGAGAACCGGTTCCTGAGTATTCCTCCTGCTACCTCCTCCCAAACCTGTCGTGAGTAAGAACAAGAGAAGAAAAGGTGGTCTCTGGTTTCCATGATTCAATTTTTCACAATGCATATTATTGACGAAAATAAAATCAACATGATTCAATTTTTCACAAAAGATGATCTCATCGAGTTGAGTATGGATATAGATGTATAAAGTTATTAATTAAGTTTTTATTCGGTATAGATATGTAAAGTTACTAAGTTTTCATTCACGGATTCAACTACTGATCAATGCCTCCGTGAATCTGGTCGTAACTCTCGCAACGGAGGTTTCCGATCTCCGCGGGATGATTCTTCAGTTTACGCTCTTGTCTCTTCTTGAATCCGGTGGACCTTTCTGGGCGGCGATACATCCATCGGCAAACCAATTCTGCGATCTCTGTTTCGGAAATCGATACCTATGGCCATGATAGTATTCGTTAAAGGTTTACCAAAGCTATTTCAATTCATCTCTTGTTTCAATTTCAGGCCTCATGTTTAGAGATTTGCATTCTGAAGTTGGGCGTTTATTAGGGTTTTTAAACGTTTCGTAGGTCGCAAGACACAATCTGTATGAGAGACAATGCTGGTTTTCTAGAAATTAGCGGAAGATTTGTGATATTAAAATGTAAAAATTGACTGCAATATATATAAGATGATTAATAAAGAAACTTTTATCTCTTCAATCTCAAATTGAAATGTTATTTCATATGTTTTGCTCTGTTAGCATGGTTCTGTTATGGTAACAAATAACAATTCAGAGGCTATGCTTATAAAGACTCTTCTATTGTAATTACTAGGTTATGAACCCCGCGATATCGCGGGGAACTCATTTTCAACAAATATATTTTATTACGTTTATGTATTAAGTTATTATTATAATATATTCAAATAATTGAATTATTATATAAAATTAACTATGTCTTAAAGTTATATCATAAATATTTTCTAAAGATATTAATGTAAAAAACAAAATTATGATTAAAAAAATAATTTGAAACATTTTTTGTGAATATAAAATTATTTATAAGTGACAAAATAACTAACGAAGAGTTATAATATAGAGAGGCAAAATTCTAGTGGGTCAAAACCAAAAAGATATAGCAACACAACCAGAAAAATAACCGTCAACACAAAAAGTAACCGTCAATATTTTAACGAAGAGTTGCGATAGAAAGACATAACCGAGAAAAAATAACCATCGATATTTTAACGGAAAGTTGCGATAAAAAACACAACCGAGAAAAAATAAGCGTCAATATTTTAACGAAAAGTTGCGATAAAAAGACAAAAAATAAGTAAATGTCAACATTTTTACGAAAAGTTATGATAAAAAAACACATCAGAAAAAATAACTGTCAACGAAAAATATAACCGTAAATATTTTAACGAAGAGTTGCGATAAAAAGACACAACCGAGAAAAAATAACACTCAATATTTAAACAAAAAATTGCGATAAAAAGACACAAACGGAAAAAAAATAACCGTCAATACTTTAACGAAGAGTTGCGATAAAAAGACACGAACGGAAAAAAAATAACCGTCAATACTTTAACGAAGAGTTGCGATAAAAAGACACAACCGAGAAAATAACCGTCAATATTTTAACGGAAAGTTGCGATAGAAAGACACAACCGAGAAAAAGAAACCGTCGATATTTAACGGAAAGATACGGTAAATAGACAAAAACAAAAAAAGAAACGGTCAATATATTAACTGAAAGTTACGATAAAAAGACATAACCGAAAAAATAACCATCAGTGAAAAATTGTAACCGTAAATATTTTAACAAAGAGCTAGGACAAAAAGATACAACCGAGAAAAAATAACCGTTAATATTTTATAGAAAAGTTGCGATAAAAAGACACAAACGTGAAAAGTAATGTTAATATTTTAACGGAAAGTTGCGATAAAAAGACACAACCAAAAATATATTCGTCAACGAAAAAAAAACCAGTCAATATTTTAACTAAGAGTTGCGATAAAAAGACACAACCGAGAAAAAATAACCGTCAAACTTTTAACGGAAAGTTGTGATAGAAAGACACAAACAAAAAAATGACCGTCAATATTTTAGCGGAAAGTTACGATAAAAAGACACAACCGAAAAAATAAATGTCAACGAAAAAAGTAACCGTCAATATTTTAACTAAGAGTTGCGATAAAAAGATACAACCGAGAACAAATAACTGTCAATATTTTAGCAAAAAATTACGATAAAAAGATACAACCGAGAAAAAAATAACCGTCAATATTTTAACAGACAAAAAAGGCACAATCAAGAAAAAAATATCGTCAATATTTTAACAAAAAGTTATGATAAAAGAAACGAAAAAAGTAACCGTCAATATTTTAACGGAAAGTTGCGAGAAAAAAATACAACTAAAAAATAACCGTCAACGAAAAAAATAACCGTTAATATTTTAACGAAAAGGTGCGAGAAAAAAACACAACCAAAAAATAACCGTCAACTAAAAAATTAACCGTCAATATTTTAACGGAAAGTTGCAATAAAAGACACAACAAAAAAAAAACCGTCAATATTTTAATGAAGAGTTGCGATAAAAAACACACCCGAAAAAATAACCGTTAATATTTTAACGGAAAATTACGATAAAGAGACATAACCGTTCAAAAGTGTAAAATGCATTTATTGAGGTTGTTATTTTGGTTAATAAAACCAATTTGATATGTAGTCTAATGGTTGATGTAAAAAATCTTCGTAGTATTATTAACTATACAAAAAATGCAATGAAATTATATAATGGAAATAAGTAACTTTAAATGAATAAATGCAACTATAAAGATATAACTGTAAACTGAAAAGATACAACTGTAATTGAACAAATTTAACCGTAAATAATTCATCGAAAATTCAAAGAGAAAATTCAATAAAAATACATAACCGTAAAAAAATAACCGATTTAAACGAAAAGTTGCGATAAAAAGATGCAACCGTTCAGATGTGCAAATGGTATTTATTAGATTGCTATTATATATAGATTACATCGAATTGACATAGTTTATCAGCGTACATATGTTTCACAAACATTGGATCTATCACTTTTTAGTACTCTCCATCTTATAGGCTGCTTCACTCCTTATTAGTACATCATTTTAAAGATATATCATGCATTGACTTGTAAGATTCTTTCGGTTGCAGCATTATCGACTCAGGGTTTGACCGGTGGGTGACGATTTCCTGTTGGGTTCGGTCCGGATGGGTGCTTATGCCACTTTTTTTCTTCGACCTAATCCCATAAGAAAGATGTTGTTATTATGCTCTCTCTGTTTTGTAATGGGTATATGCAAAATTTGATCTCCGATCCTTACCCAAGTTGGCATCACTCTTTCGTAATTCGGTTTTGCGATGATCTTTGCAGGTCCAATCTTGAAATGGACTTATACAAGCAAAAGACAGGGAAACGTATGTAAGAGTGCAAAGAACCATGCCCTCAATTTTCAACACATTTTTAATATCATCTCTATGTCGTAATTCAACACATACACACAGCGAGAGTAATGGAATTACCTTCTCGGCATTCCCGAGTCATGTTTCTGCTGAGAAAGAAGCAGATGAGAAGGAGAAGCTTGATGATGATATCATGTCTTCTCATATTTCTTAGGTAGAGAATTAGCTAATTGTTTTCATATAGGATCATATATGTATATATATATATATATTATATGTGTAACAAGCACAATACAACAATTTTGTCAAATCTAGTTGGTACTCTCCTTGGAGAATCGTAATGATTACTTAGCTTGAAGAAACCAGGTAAGATTCTCTGGTTAAAATGTCATTTCTTGGAATCCTATGCCATGAAATTCCCACTTAGAAATTAGAATGTCTGTAGAAATAGAATAAAGCATTACAACTTCCTTCAAATTTCTTATATTATGCTTCTGTTTTTCGGCCTACATGACAATCAGATAGATATGCGGTTCCCCTATGTTTTCAAACCAAAATACCGATATTTAGCGATCATAGTAGTTGATCTTTGATACCTTGTTGGTCAGTCCGAATTGATTGCATAATATTAGTCCATACTTTCTTGGTATCTAGAACCTAATTATCGTTTGAATTGTTTGCGCTATCACCACTGAATGAGTCTCATATGTGGATCAACAGAAACCGGAACAAACCGAGCAATTAAACCTGGTTGAAATTTAAAATCTAAATGCTTCGTCTTGGTACTAACTTGCGAAAATTTTAGTCACTCTAATAATAATATACGTCGGCAAAATTTTGCGGCCTTCATCATCATTTAGGTGTCATTATAACCACCACGAAATCTTAAAAAAAAATCCACTACGATATATCTTACATATTTGTAATTTTGTGTGTCTCGTATGGATTTTTTTTATTTTTCACCGGCAAAGCTTGTCGGTCTCGCATTACCAAACCATTTCTTTAGATTGTATCCAAAGACAGGTCCAATCTTTGCAGGTCCAATCTCGCATTACCAAACCATTTCTTCTAGATTGTTTCCTCTCGGAACTTTCGATCTCGATCAATAAAAGTAAAGTTATTAGTTTTATACCATTGGTTTTATTCTGATATATATATAAAGATTAAAGACCATTATCAATTGTGTTGTGTGTGTCTTGTGATTGGTTTGCAGTTTGCACTATGTCGACAAGACAATCCTTATAACTTGGATTAAAGTTTTTGATTCATTATATGTATTTGTCATGATTTTGTAATTTACGGGTCACGACAATATAATGAAAATGATTAACGTGCTTTAGTTATGGCCCTTTATACAGAAACTCTGGATCACTCATGATGGCAACTGGATTTGATCTCAATAATTATCAAAAAGAATGGAAATTTATGCCTAGATATAATTTCTTAATGACTTATATTAATAAAAATATAAATCTTTGATGGAAATGATCCCGATCCATGTATCATGTTAGGGTAGATGTACCCAATTAGCTCGGTTTAATTTAGTTCCGGTTTGATATAACTATCAAATAGTATCATTTTATCAACATAACATTGGCAACGCGCCAACACCTAGACAAAGAGGTCCAAACTAATATCGTGTGAGTTTATGAATGACAAAAACACCCGAGTTTTAGTATATAGATTTTATATATTTGAATCATAATTAGGTGCAAAACGTCGGCAAAAAAATAGGTGCACAACAAAAATTGGTTATCATTTCAAAAAATTTGGATAAGTATGCGCATTTTGATTTGGTATTTTTTTTTCTTGCATCTTGCAATCTAACTAAACCGAAACTGAACCGAAAATCTGTGATACTAAATCAAACCCGGTTTAACTGTAAGAGCGTCGTTAGAATTTTAGTAAGTTAACGGAAAGTGGAAATGTCTCAAAACCCTATTGGTTAGAACAGTAAAGTAGAGAATAGGTATGCCCGTAGCAGATCCCAGCTCCTTCCATGTGTTCTCATAATGAAAACATCGATTCCCGAAAATTCACAAAATCAGAAAAGCTTGTCATATAAAAAAATCTCAATTTCAATTCTCGATTTCTCTATCATCATCATCCATGGCTTCGCAAGCTAGCCTTCTCCTTCAGAAACAACTTAAAGGCAAGCCCTTGACTCTTTTTCCTTTTCTGAATCAATCTTGTGATTGTTATTTTCTTCTCTAAATCCGAATTTTTGTTGTCTTCTTGATTCAGATCTCTGTAAGCATCCTGTTGATGGATTCTCTGCTGGTCTCGTTGATGATAAGAATATATTCGAATGGAGCGTTACCATTATCGGACCTCCTGATACTCTCTAGTAAACGCTCTTCCTTTATTGCTTTCTCTCAGATTTTTTAGCTAGTTTTCTGATTCTTGATTCTTGTCGAACAGTTTTTTTTTTTTTTCATTGGATTCAATGATTCATGTGTAATTGTTATTGCTTGAGATTGAACATTGTAGATCACATAATTGTGGGATTCTCGTATTCTTTATCTGTTTTTCTCTTTGTTTGTATCGGATTTTTTTTTATTCTTGATTTAGGTTTGTTCTTATATAGTGCAGATAGTTATATTGAATTGCTCTCAATACTCTTTTTAAATTTACCCTTATCTGCAATGCCAAAAAGATTTTGCTTGTTGTGGATATGGTTTAAAACTTGGTGAAAATGCAGTGAAGGAGGATTCTTTAACGCTATTATGACATTTCCGCAAAACTATCCGAATAGCCCGCCAACCGTGAGGTTTACTTCGGATATGTGGCATCCTAACGGTTAGTTTTCTCTCTATCGGTTTTAATCGGGAAAGGATTCGAAGGAATTTGAATAGAAGACAGACATTTTTCTATTTGTTATCAGTCCTTTTCTTGAATGGTTTACTTATATCTGTCCTGCAGTTTATTCTGATGGTCGTGTTTGCATATCTATTCTTCATCCTCCTGGTGATGATCCTAGCGGTTATGAGCTTGCAAGCGAGCGCTGGACCCCTGTTCATACTGTATGTTAAATTGATTTGTGTTTGTTCATTTTTGTTTGCATAACATGTCAGTGTTTTGCTTCAGAGTTGTAGATTCTATGACTAGAGTTACTATACTTCTCACACTCTAAATGGTTCTCTAGGTGATTTGTTCCATGTCTCAAATTCTGGTGTTTCAGGTTGAAAGTATAATGTTGAGTATCATATCGATGCTTTCTGGTCCCAACGATGAGTCTCCAGCAAATGTTGAAGCTGCCGTGAGTTTTTCAATTGATTTATCGCTCATCAGGTTCAATGCATATATCTTGCAATTAAGAGCAAAACATGCTTATGAATTTTGTGTGTGTTCTCTTGCGCAGAAAGAATGGCGAGAGAAGAGAGATGAGTTCAAGAAGAAAGTAAGCCGCTGTGTCAGAAAGTCTCAAGAAATGTTGTGAACAACTTCCAACTTCACACCTCTGAGATCTCCGGAGTTTCATCAAAAGTTCTTCATATTCCTATCTGAAACCCTTCAAAACTGTCCAAACGCAACTTGTTATGACTCGGTTTACATCTCTTTTTGTCGCGTTCGAGAACCAGAGCGTTCTGAAAAGTGTTTGGTTGAGAAAAGTGTTGTTCTTGATAAACTAGCATTAAAATTTATAAATTTCATTTGTTAAGAATACTTCTTTGCTCTTTGATTTTCCGCTGCTTACACTTCACAGTTTGTTTGTTTCCAACGTGATCTTGCGCCATTGCATACCTTGCAAAGTCGTTGTCATCGCAATAAAGACCGGGTGATGTCTACTTCAATGTGAGTGGGTTTAAGCCAAACTTCCTTGGAAAGAAAAATGGGACATTCTTATATATCGAAAGTGTGATGTCCACTTCAACAATGTCATTTGAATGGGTTTGAGCCAAATTATCTTTCAAACAAGTACAGCCTGAAATCCTCTAAATCTCACAATATACCTTCTTTAACTACCATCTAAGAACACTGGTAGACCATCGTAAACAAAAGGTGAGAAGTTTTCGCCTTATCGGGTTGGAATATCTATCTAGGATGAACTATCAAAATTCCTTTAAACAATGCAATGTTTGATTTGCAAACTTGAGGGAACCTTCGGGTTATATGAGCTTGATGACTTATCCGGATGTCTTTATTTTGTTGGTAGAAGAAGTAACTAAGAACTTAAACAATCTTACTATCTTAAGAAATGTATTCATTTATTCATTTTACAAAAGAAGTGTTGATAGCTTCCTCTTTTTCTTCAGTCAATAGAGCCAATGTAGAGTTAACAATGATCCACTTATGGGTTGGGAGATTGAAATCATGTGCTTTATGTTGATAAAACGTAAGTCATACTTCTAGTTTGGTTGGTGTTAACAAAAAGTAAGCCTTACTCAATTGAACAATTGAGTTTGTTGATAGGATATATATCTCTTTTAAAAAATTATATCTTCACAATCTTGTAGATCTTTAAAATGTTTTTCCCCGGATGTTTAATTATTGTTTGTTTTTAAAATTAATTATTCCAAAAAAAACAATTTAATTAAGTGATTATAACTCATGTTTCAAAAAAATTCTCATGAAAAAACTAAATATGGTGGCTGGTGGATTTGTGGATGGTAGATAATGAGTTTTGGAGTCGATGGTGGATGATACATGGTAGGATGGTTGATGGTGAATGATTGATTGTGAACAAAGTTGTTGACTTGTTTTGTATAATGTAAAATCGTAGTATCAAGTTATATAGCAAATTAATAGATACTAAAATAATAGATGTAAACACGTACAAAAAAGATTATACTATAATTTTCAAAAGTTTTATAGAGGTAGATGCAAATAAAACTAAACACGTAAATAAGAAAGGTGAAAAAAAAGTCAAAATTTTAGCTGTAAAACTGTGAAGAAGGAAAACAAAAATCTGCAAAAAAAAAAGTAAATAAAATTGCCACGTAAGATATCTGTTAGGTCAAACGTTGTCGTGATTTAGTAGCTAACGTCAATTCTTTTTTTTTTGTTAATTTCCGCTTCCGCATTTCGTGTTTTTGAAGTCTCTTAACTAAAATTAAATTAATTTTGTAATTCCTTCCTTTAATTAAACAGAGAAATTAAAAAACAAAATCTTTAAATTTGGTTATTTGTTCAGACACCTGGGACTATAAGTAGACGATCTCTCCTTGTCTTAATCTTCTCATCAGATCAGAAGATTTTGGTTCTAAATCTTGTCTTCTTCCATTCCCCGAAGCTTCTGGTAAATCTTTAATCGAATTCCCTATCTTCTCTTTTCTCAAAGTTTCGTTTTTTTTTTTTTTAAACTCATGTCAATTTCAATCTCATTTAATGCGTTTTTGGCTCAGGATTGAGATCTCTGAAGCAATGGCAGCTACAAGTGAGAAACAGAACAGCACAAAGCCTCCTCCTTCTCCTTCTCCTCTCCGCAATTCCAAGTTTTGTCAGGTACAAACTTTGCAACTTTCTTTTAATTTCATTAAGATGCGATCGAGACCATTATGTAATGACTTGATCTCTTTGACATTGGAATGAAGATTCCTTGAAATCGAATGTCATTTAGATCTGACCCTTTTTGCTGGCTACATTGTGGGAGAACTTTTGTATCATTGTTGGTTTTATAGAGATTTTACAGAATCAGATCTTGAGGTTTTATTAGTTTGATCTGATTGGCTGATTATGAGATGTTTACTTTTTTTGTTGTTTGTTTGTGTAGTCCAATATGAGGATCTTGATTTCTGGAGGAGCTGGGTTCATTGGTTCTCATTTGGTTGATAAGCTTATGGAAAATGAGAAGAATGAGGTTTGTATGCTCAACAAAAATTGAGATGCTTTTATGTTTTGTCAAGTTTGATCATTTTTTTAATGTTTGGTTTTATACTCCAGGTGATTGTTGCTGATAACTATTTCACTGGATCAAAAGAAAACCTCAAGAAGTGGATCGGTCACCCGAGGTTTGAGCTTATTCGTCACGGTATGGTCTCTAGACTCTCAGTTTATTGTTGTTAAGCGTCTTCTTGTTTATGTCAACGAGATCCATCATCGAGATCTCTCTTTATTTGGTTTTGGGCTTTATATAGATGTTACGGAGCCTTTGTTGATCGAGGTTGATCGGATTTACCATCTTGCTTGTCCTGCCTCTCCTATCTTCTACAAGTACAACCCTGTTAAGGTTTGTGTAGAATATATATTCTTATATCACTTTAATATCATCAGAAGGAAGCATTAGTTTTCTGATATATAATCTGTTTCTGCAGACAATCAAGACCAATGTGATCGGTACACTCAACATGCTCGGTCTTGCCAAGCGTGTTGGAGCAAGGTTCAGGACATATTCTGCTTCCTATTTTTTAACCACATCCTTCTTTTAAATGCTCAGCTTTGCAACTAACGCTTGTTCTTCTCGAAACAGAATTTTACTCACCTCAACCTCTGAAGTTTATGGAGATCCTCTCATCCACCCTCAACCTGAGAGCTACTGGGGAAATGTCAACCCAATTGGTAAGTTTCAAATGTTCTCATCTTATAGAGGAATCTTCTTGCATTTCGGTTTTAACAGCTTTGAAAACTTAACCTGGTTGTTATTATGTAAAGGGGTTCGGAGTTGCTATGACGAAGGCAAGCGTGTAGCCGAGACCTTGATGTTTGATTACCACAGACAACATGGCATTGGTCAGTTTTGTACCTCCCTAAGCTCACTGCATCCCTTTTTCTTTATCCAGTGATTCCTTTAAGATTCTCATTGGCCCGTTTGTTATTTGTAGAAATCCGCATTGCTAGAATCTTCAACACGTATGGTCCTCGAATGAACATTGATGATGGGCGTGTCGTGAGCAACTTCATTGCTCAAGCACTCAGGTAAAGTCATTTTCTCGCTCAACTTCATCGAAACCAAGTTTTGTTTCATCTCTGCTTAGTTGTTTCCATGAATGTGTTGTAGGGGTGAGGCATTGACAGTTCAGAAACCGGGGACACAGACCCGCAGTTTCTGTTATGTCTCCGACATGGTGGATGGACTTATCCGTCTTATGGAAGGTGATGATACTGGCCCTATCAACATCGGTAACCCAGGTACGCCTTTCCATTCCAACATTTACCTTAACCCCTATAACTAGAGTGTGGTTTTTGTTTCATTTGAACCAGATTGAGCACCTCTAATCTAGAACCGCAATCGCTTCTTTCTAAAATCTCTCTGTTTCTCAGGTGAATTCACAATGGTGGAACTTGCTGAGACGGTTAAGGAGGTTAGAGCCGGTTTACTCTAAACGCTATGATAAAGCCTGCGTTTGTATCATGTTTTAGTTCCTTAATGTGTGTTTTATTTTATATTAAACGCAGCTTATTAACCCAAGCATAGAGATAAAGATGGTGGAGAACACACCGGACGATCCAAGACAGAGGAAACCAGACATTAGTAAGGCCAAAGAAGTGTTGGGTTGGGAGCCAAAGGTGAAGCTAAGAGAAGGACTTCCTCTCATGGAAGAAGATTTCCGACTAAGGCTCAACGTCCCCAAAAACTAAAACGCACAAGAAATCACAGACGCGGTTTTGAGTTAACGAGTGTTCAGCTGTTGAGTTATATAATGGTGCTATTATACTACAAAGTGGTGGGTTTGGTTTCATGTGTTATTCATATTGCTTTTTGTTCTTAGAGAAATAAGTTGGGAAAGGGTCTCTTTTGTGAGGAACGGCTCTTTCTTTGTTTTTCAGTATGTTGTGTTATGGTTATTGTTTTGTGGTTTTAATGAAATTTGTTCACAATTATTTCCTCACGGAATAACAGTTTTTTTATACTATCAATTAAAAAAAGTATTTGGATATTATTAATCAGTTAGAAAACAAAGTAAAAAGGAAATTAGTGATATATACATATTTTTTTTGATTAAAAAATCTTTAGCGATATTGCTAAGAATTTCCAATTCCTTTTGGAAGAAACGAAAACCTCTAGTATTATATATAGGCATCACAACAACACTAAAATCTCCCGCATTCTCCAAAATCACACAACAAAAATTCTTGTTACTTCTGACTTTCGAGAGTAATTCTGTAGATCGACGTAACACAATGGCAAACACCAATCCCTTTTCAATGTCGACAATGTTCAATGCTTTACCGGAACTCCGTTTTGCCCCCGCAAGAGAAATCATTAATGAGGAGCCTCCGGCGATGGATTTGCGATGGATGTTCAACTTTATGACTAGAAGCGAAGATGTGCCTCGTTTCAAAGAATTGATCTCAGTGTTAGACACGAGAACGCTTATGTGGATGGCGTCTTCTTTGACGTCTGACTCCAATTACTTCATGGTCATCGCAAGAAACCAGTACGGCTCCAAAAGCATACAGAGACTCATGGGGATGTCAGATGACGTGGACGTCTTCTTCTTCGAGGCTATCATGCGACTCTTCCTCTATGTCATGACCGACAAGTACGCGTCCTACGTGGCAATAAAGGGAATGAGAGTTTTTCAACAGGACAAGAGAGAGTTGATGTATGAGCACATTCTCCAAAACGCGCTTTACCTGGCGCGTGACCAACACGGTTGCATCGCCCTCAACGAAATCATAACCGACTTGGACGATCCTTACTACAGAAACCAGCTCCTGGACATAGTCGCGAACAACGCTCTTTTGCTAAGCAACGATGCTTATGGGAACTTTGTGGTCCAACACGTGCTTAAACTACGTGACTTCCGCTGCACGCGTAACATCGCTGATAATCTATGTGGCCACTGCGTCGAACTCTCGTTTAAAAAGTATGGAAGCTACATTGTGGAGCGGCTTTTGGAGGTGGGGGACTCAGTAATGGAACTAGTGGTTATGGATCTTTTGGCGTGCAAGAGAGAGATGTTGATGAGGTTGGCGAGGAGTGAGTACGGGAATTTCGTGGTGTACAACGCACTGGATTTAACGAAGGACATTCTTACGGCTGATCTGTTTTATGGTTTGGTGAGAAAGCTCATGCCTTATCGCCATCTCTTGCGTAGGTCTCCTGGAAGCAAGATTGCAGCCATCCTGGACTCAATGCCTGTCCCAAACTAGTTAATGCTAGTTATGTTTTGAGTGTTCAGTTTTTTGTTTTGGTATTTTATATTAGGATTGTTGATTAGTGAAGTCTAGTAGAAGAATGATAGGTTATGGATTCTCATTACCTTTATAAAGAAGAAAAAAGAAGCTAAGTGTTGAAGAAGGAGACAAGTAAGAAAGACTCTAGTTGTGAGAGAGGGTTTTAGCTACTATCTTTACTTTAGAACTATGTCGTTTTAGGCTTGTTGGTGTATTTAAGCACTGATTCCGCATTATTAGGATTTTATCTTATGAATGATCGATTATCTTATCAAATGAATTCTCCTTAAATTGACTTAAACGAACAAGTTTATCCATTAACGGCGCAATACTTCTCTCCCTCTTTTTCTTTCCGTTCAATTTAACTTCGATAAGCTTCAAGCCTTCAACGCTTATCAAAGAAGTTTGTCAATTTATTTCTGTTTTAATGATCCAAATTCGATTGTAACAAATCAAACACAAAATATTGCAGTTTCTATCTATTTTTGTTACAGTTTAAAAAAGTATTTATCTTAATTTTATGTAACATAAATAGATCATAAAAATAACTGGCGGATATAAACGAACAAGTTACCGAATAAAAAAACCTATTTCTTTATGATCAAGTCTCAAACCTATGTGTAACAAAAGACCAATTCTTTTGCAAGACATCAACTTAATCCTTAATATCTTTCTCCGAACTGAAGAGACAGAGCACCGGTTCCACAATTGTGATCAACAGCATATTCAGCTCGTATCTGACCAAGTTTCACACCCACACCATAAGATGAACCATGTCCCTTTCTTCTGAAAGCCGTGGTCGGATTTCCTTTCACATCCTTTGAACTTCCCAAATCGTTTCCATGCTCAGCAAATGCATACACTTGTGTGTTCTTTATAGGTACTCTAACCTCAGCACCAACCTATACAAATTTTTAACACCAAAAACACCATGAGAATTAGTTTAAAAACAATTTGAATGAGTTTTGGAATCTTACTTACCTCGACAATGTTTCTAGCTGCACCGAGCTCTCCCTTAGTGTAACCTCGAACAGAGTTAGGACCTCCAAGAGCAAAAGCATCATATCCAGGTAGATCACCTACACATCCAGCGTAATGGCCATGGAGAACTAGAACTGGTGGTTGCGGTTTACCGGGACCTTCTTCTACTTGTCTCAGTGGAATCAATTTTGTTAAAGTTAGTTGATGGCGGTTGAAGAGTGGGGAATTGCTTCCTATACCTAAGCCTTGATCCACCTGAAAGATCTTCCTATCTCCGACAATAGCTCCATTCACAAACTTGGTGTTGTCTTGGGTTATATTACCTTGTAGAAAGGCTACACGATCAATACCAGTACCACTAAGAGTTGTTGGAGGTCCATTAACATTGATTCCTCCATTAGGTAATAAAACCTGACCATTTGAAGAGATTTTCCCGTTTTCATCTCTAGTTGTTATCTCTTCCAACACAACTCCATATGTTAATTTACTCTGACGTGTGAAGTCCTGCGCATAAAAAAAAACCTAGATCGTTTAGGTTCTTGTGGGAAAAGAAAACAAGTTGATCAAGGGACTTAGTTACCTCAGTTATAGTAGCTTTCACACCAGCTCGATCCACCAAGATTGGAGCCACTGCTTCCTCAAATCCAGGGCCTCCAGTGAACACTGGGCTAAGTTTACTACTGTTGAAGATACTCGTTTTGAAGGTACGGTTTCTAGGATTGTTAACACCGTCTAGATATGGGTGTACATACTCAAGCTTAAACGAAAGATCATCCTGCGGGCCAAACCAAGTGTATATATATATGGATGTTATCAAACCACAATTTGAAACAGATATGTATCAGAAGCATATAGAAAGTGATTGTGTACCTCAGGATTCAAGAAGTTACTAGTGGTTACTGAACCAATGAGAGATCGATTAAGACCCTTGATGTTTCGATGTTCGAAAGAAACAGTCCCGCTTGGCTGGAACGACGCCTAATAAACGCAAGATAAACAATGGACATATAGAAAATTCAGTGGAAATTTAAAACTTTAAAAAGTTCCAAGTTTAGTCGACAATGAACATATACAGCAGCACATACCAGTGAAGGATATCCTCCAGGACCTGGAACAATACTCCAATCTGCACTGACGTCTACAGATTTCTGATCTGCCTCTTGAAGCTTGACCTCAACAATTACACCTCCTTCCTTTTTCTCATCTGGTACTGGCATAATCTCGATGTTAGAGAACAATCCTAAAGAATGAATGTTCCTCACAGCTTCGTTCGCAACTTTCATGTTGAGCACATGACCTGGACGTAACTGTTAACCAAACAAACAATATATATGATTTTCAAATGTCAGTTACATTTTCTGATCTGAAACCTCTAAATCCATTAAAAATGTTTTAGCAAGTTCTTGATTTCAAGTCAACATACATTACCTGTTTTGGAATTTGTCTGCGCACGACAGGAATCTGTGTGTTACCTTCAACTACATTACCAAGCTTATCTTGAAACTGAATAACCAACTGTGTTATGTCTCCTTCCATAACTTCAAAAACAAGTTCCTTACTGTTCAAGTTCCCAAAATTCACAACATTAGCATAACTATACCCTTGGTCTTGGTACCACTTAAGAACTCGTTCCTTAACCTTATGCAAAAGCCTCGCACTTAAACTCCTTTGATCCCTTAGCATAAGCATCGCCTCTCGTTGAATCGATCCCGGAAGCAAACACGGCCTCGCCTTCTTAATCCTCTGCTTATATTCCTTCTCTTGACTTCTCAAGTACTCAATCATCTCTTTTTCTGTCATGTCTGAATCAATCTTTACAGGTTTTGGTTGTGTCATTAACCCTACGTTGATGCATCGAAATCTCTCCGCGCCTTGCCACATGCTCTCTGCGAAAGAGATTGTAACACCTAGGGTTCCGTCAGGCTTCGTCTTCCCTTCGAAATCGACTTTCTCAAACCATCCGCAAGTAGTTAGGGTTTCTAACTCCTTCTGTAACTGAGCTTTTGTGTAAACTCCTCCTTCTTGAATCGACACCATCTCGAAGAAAGAATCATCTGTTTCAACGGTGGCTTTTCTTCGTCGATCAAAGAACATAATATCTGAGATTTTATACTTTTTCAAACCACTTAGCTTGTTCAACTGTACAACAATGTTCGCCGGTAAACCGTGAGAATCCCAATCCGGTGACTGTTCTTCGTCGGCGACAGCCACTGGTACTGCCAGAGAAAACAATTTCCTCCAAAATCCGCCATCTCCACCGAAATTCCCTCCTCCTCCACGTCCACCTCCTTTTCCTCCTCCGCCGCCGCCTCTTACAATCGACAGGAGAGAAAATAGTCGTGGAAGAAACAGAGCCGCGGCGGAGGAAACAGAGGTGACTACGAGAGATATCGCAAGTGGCTTACGGAGATTACAGTTGGACGAATCCTTCGGCTTAGCGGAGGAACAGAAGACGAAAGATTTCGACAAAGATTTAACAAGAACATTGTTGGAGGAAGGTTCGATCTTCTTCCGAGTAGGTAAGTTTGCTGAGCAAGTTAAGGATTTGAAGCGAGAGGAAGAAGATGCGTTGAAACGAAGTTCGCGAGAGGAAGATAAGGGATAATATTGACGGCGAGAAGAGAGATAAGAAGAAGCGGTGGTGTAAACTATCGGCGCCGCGATAAGCTGGCCGTTGAGGGAGATTGTGGGCATGACGGAGAGGAGGAAAAGTTTTTAACTTGCAGACAAAGCTAGAGACTTTTGGTTTTAGGTACAGTTGTCTTTAATTACAGAAGTATTAAATGTTTTAGACACTTTTGCGATCAAACATACAAGTCTTTTGGGCCATATAATTTACAAACGGGCCTGGGTCGAAATTTTTGTTTTTTTTTGAAACAGTAAGTTGCATTGGTTCCGTGTATTTAATTATTCAAACTCTTTATAGCTAATCTCATATTTCATCTACTTATAACAATTCTTTATGTTTTTCACCAGACTTTACAAATACTAATATTTAACTAGGTTCTATTTTACGCCATGTATGTAATCATGTTTTTGAAATTTTTATGAAAAATAATGTTGTGGCATATATGGGTGGATCATAGAATGATTTTATACCATATGTTTGAAATAAGTATTGTATAGAATGAATTATAGTTTAGTTATATTTATCATTTTTTCAATTGATTTGGATTAGTTTGAAAGATTTTTTTTTATTTTGTAATCAATTTCTTTTTTAATTGCTAAAATATTAAAAACGAATTTCTTAAGATATATACAAAACGAATTGCTAAAATATTATTAAGATATATACAAAATCTTAATATTGTTTTTAAATATCTTATTATTATCTTATAATTAGCTACAAACAAAACAAGTATAAGATATATACAAAATCATGTAAAACAATAAATAAAAATTATACGTTATAATTTATAATTTGTAAAAATATTATTAAGATATATACAAACTTTTGCAAAATAATTATAGAAATTAGCTCCAAGTATATAAAAAAAGCAAATTTATGAAAAAAATAGTTGTGGTCATATAATTCATGTCTCTACATGCTAAATAAATAAGGAAAGAAAAGTTATATATTATTAGTTATATTTATTATAATTGTTTTGAATTGATTTGGATTAGTTTGAAAGATATTTTATTTTTATTTTGGGATAATTTTAATTGCTAAAATATATAAAACGAATTTCTTAGTAGGATTCCTTATTTAATTTCGTTTTAAGAGATAATATTTTATCATGAGATTTTTATGAAAACAAAATTCATTAGATTAAATTTAGAAATTTGCTACAAACAAAACAAGTATAAGGAGTCTTGTAGCTAATTAAGAAATTTTGTAGATAATTATAAAAATATTATTAAGATATATACAAAATCTTAATATTGTTTTTTTATATCTTATTATTTTCTTATAATTAGCTACAAACAAAACAAGTATAAGATATATATACAAAATCTTGCAAAAAAAAATAAAAAATAAAAAATTATAATTTATAATTTATAAAAATAATATTAAGATATATATATAAACTTTTGCAAAATAAAATAAAAAAAATCAGGAATCCCAGTTTTAAGTTGTTATATATACACAATCACTCATCTATTTTCATAATTTACAATCCCAAAACGCTTTGATCTCAGCTCAACCTCAAGACTGTGGAGACTTCATAATGATGAAGGATGTTTATGCTAAGGATCCATGGTTGTTGGACCATCCCAACAATTCTTTATTCAAGGAAGACGAATGGTACTACTTCTCGACAAGGACTCAGATCTCTGAGAAGAAGATTGGTCGTGGTAAGTACCCGAAGCGGAAGATCACCGGAGACAACGACGACGGCATCGACCGCGGGAACTGGAGGATAAATAGGAAAGAAAATATCATCGACGAGGATACAGGGGCTATCATTGGGATCAAGAAAAATCTAACTTATAAGGGCACCAACACGAACAAGAAACAGAAGAGAGGAGACGGTGCTTCTTCTCCAGGCAGCGAAAGCGGCTGGATTATGGACGAGTTTGTAATTTTGTTACCGGAACCGGACGATGATAAGTTTCAGGAGCTAGTCCTCTGCAAGATTCACAAGAAAAAGAAGAAGGACAAGAAGGATCATCAGCATGAGTCTCCTTCTTCTTCCTCAGAGCAGCAGCCGATCAAGAAAAGGAAGTCCAAGAAGTCCAAGAAGGAGCATGAGTCTGTTCTAGCTGCGTCTTCCGAGCAGCAGCAACCATTATTATGCAGTGGTAATGAATCAGAGATTCCGAAGATAGCATCATCTCCTTGTTCTGCTGCGGAAACAGAGAGAAACGGGGAGCAGAGTGGAGAAGGAAACATGGTTAACCAAACAGACGTACTCGCAACAGAGAAGAATGCCATGGAGATGACACGGGAAGAAGAAGGAGATTGGATTGCCGATATGTATGATATATTTGTAAACCACCAATATCGTGACATGATGATCAATAACGCGGATCAACCAACAATATCCATTCCTCCAGTAGAATACCCTTGGATTTGAGAATCAGTGGACAAGCCGATGAATCAGTATGAAGCTCTCTACTTCAGGAAAACCGTTCAACGTTCTTGAAGAAAAAGATACCGTAGTTAAATTTTCTTTATTCTAAGTTTGTCGTGAGATGATGACTCTGCTACAGACAGTTAATTTGTTTAGATATGGTATAGCTTAAGGTTCTTGTTTGAATAGCTCATGGAGAAATTTATGTTTCGATTATCCGATTGAATATTACATTTTTTCAGCAAATAAAAAGTATACATTCTTTCTAAGAACAATATAGAAATAATAAAGGCTTTTAGCGTTCAAGCATATCTGTGAAGTATCGTTTGATGAAAAGGACAATGTTTTGTCATTGTCTTAATTCGTCAAAGTTAGCATTAACAGATGCTTGGGAAGGAAGTAACGTCTTTTTCTCGATTAAAAAATGATTTATTTTGTGATAATTTGGCTTGAGATAATATCTAAGTCATCGGAATGAGGCTACTTCGCTCCAAATAATATGCATAATCTCTTTGTTCGTTCTATATTGGTTCAATTCTCTGGGTATTCTTCATTACATTCTTCTGTTTTCTTTGTGGTTTGTTTATTGCTCAAAGACTGTATCGCTTATTGTTCTCGCAAAGTCAATCGTCAGAAAGAATCAAAGAATAGCTCATCGTTAGATGCTTACATGCACATAAAAATCCTACTAAAATTATAGTGAGAAAGATGTAAACATAATGTTTCGCTTAGTTTTAGAACCTTTCATGAATAGATCATACCAATTCTTGATCAGAAGCATTCGCAGTTCCTTGAATGTGAAGAAAACGCCTCACCAAAGATATGGAGGCCACTACATTACAATTCAATTTGGCATACAAAATAGATTAAAATGGTATTAATTAATCAGCCATAACAATGTTGGTCCCGAAAACAAAGAAAATCTGGACCAAGTAACCAAAGGGTTCAAAGACATTCACTTGCTTGGAACAGACGCTAACTCTATATGGAACTGACCGGATTTACCTGTGGCAGAAGATTAGGACTTGCTTGATCAGTATGCTGCTCTCTGCTCCACATATAGATAGCACTTAACTTTCATGAAGAACATAGGAATTTAAGACCTGAAGATACTATACATAAAAGTTGTAGTTTAAATAGCTCTCCAACATCTGTTCGAACAAAAAAAAAAAAAAAAAAGCTCTCCAACAAATGTTTGGGGGAAAAATGTCATTTAATAGCCGAACTTTCAAATTGTGGCCATTTGCCACACCAACTTTACATATGGCCAATTTATACATGATAAAAACGTTGACTTCCGTTTACCACATGACAAAATCGTTGATCAAGCCAAATCAACAAGCCGTTAACAGATCCGCTAACACCCGTTAACACCCGTTAAGCCCCGTTAAAATCTCCGTTACTTCCCAAAACGAAGTCGTTTTGGTTTTAATCGAAACTTCAAAAAATCGAAATCCCCAATTCTGAGAAAATCAAATCCCTAATTTTTCGAAAGAGATTCTCCGATGAACTAGCAATTGTGAATCGTATCGAGGATTGGGTCTGTAATTGAAGCTGAAATGCAAGGCGAATTAGATAGAGAAGAAGGGGTTGTCGTCGGAGATGGAGTTCCATGTCCTCCGACGGAAGAAGCTTCAGAGTTAGCTGGCGGAGCTCAATCTTCTACCGGAGCTAAAGGTCGAGCTTCAGGACGGTGTCGGAAACAAAAAAGAGTCAGAAATGAAGAAGAGGAGGATGAAGAGCCTGAAATGGTGCATGAGCCTGACATCGAAGATGACTGCGCCGTGTATGGTGATGAAGACTGTGATGCTGTTGATGATGCAGTTGGTGGTGGAGATAATGATGTTGTTGATGATGCAGTTGATGGTGGAGATAACGATGATAATGGTGGTTTAGCTGTGGAAGAGAATGTTAACATGGAAGAAGATTTTCCCGAAGCTTTAAGAGGAGACCAAGGTGATACAGATTCTGACAGTGGGGATGATATCTGGGAGGATGACAAGATTCCAGATCCTTTGTCATCGGACGACGAAGATGAAGACAGAGCCGAGGAAGAGGGAAATCAAAGTGAAGAAGAGGATCCAGAGGTGTTGCTAGCTCTTGCGAAAACTTTCAACACTCCTGATGACTTTAAGCTTGCTCTTTTGAGATACTCCTTAAAGACAAGGTATGACATTAAACTCTATAGGTCTGAAGCTTTGATAGTTGCTGCTAAGTGTTGCTATGTTGGTGATGATGGTGTTCCTTGTGGCTGGAGAGTCTATTGTTCATATGAGAAAACAAAACATAAGATGCAAATAAGAGCATATGACAGTGAGCATATCTGTGTTAGGTCAGGATATTCTAAGATGTTGAAGCGGTCTTCAATTGCATTATTGTTTGAGGAAAGGCTGAGAGTGAATCCAAAACTTACAAAGAACGAGATGGTTGCTGAAATTAGGAGGGAATACAACTTGGAAGTAACTCCAGATCAGTGTGCTAAGGCGAAGACCAAAGTGCTGAGAGCAAGACATGCTAGTCATGATGATCACTTTTCAAGAATATGGGATTATCAAGCTGAGGTTTTAAAGCAGAATCCAGGGACAGAGTTTGAGATAGAGACAGTTCCAGGGCCTGTTATTGGAAGCAAGCAGAGGTTTTATCGGTTATATATATGTTTTAAATCTCAAAAGGATTCTTGGCAGCAAACTTGTAGACCTGTGATAGGGATCGATGGAGCCTTTCTGAAATGGGATATAAAGGGTCATCTTCTTGCTGTTGTTGGAAGGGATGGCGATAACAGGATTGTTCCTATAGCTTGGGCAGTTGTAGAGATAGAAAACGATGATAATTGGGACTGGTTTATGAGACACCTCTCTGCTAGCTTGGGACTCTGTGAAATGCAACATCTAGCTATCATCTCAGATAAACAGTCGGTTAGTTTTCTTGGTTTATTAGAGTTTGCTTATGGTTTTAAGTCTTCTATGAATGGTTTTCAGCTTATTTTCTTGTGTTTTCTTATGTCATTTCTGCAGGGTCTAGTCAAAGCTATCCATACCATACTCCCAGAAGCTGAGCATCGACAATGTTCAAAGCATATAATGGACAATTGGAAGAGGGACAGCCATGATATAGAACTAACACGTCTCTTTTGGAAGATTGCCCGCAGTTACACCACAGAAGAGTTCAACAATCAAATGGAAGAGCTTAGGAAGTACAATCCTCAAGCTCATGCAAGTCTTCAGCTTACTAGTCCAATGACATGGTCAAGAGCCTTCTTTAGAATAGGGACATGCTGCAATGAGAACCTCAATAATCTCAGTGAGTCTTTTAATAGGACTATTAGACAGGCTAGGAGAAAGCCTTTGTTGGATTTGCTAGAAGACATCCGGAGGCAATGCATGGTGAGAACTGCAAAGAGGTATATCATTGCTGACAGATTGAAGACAAGGTTCACAAAGAGAGCCCATCTTGAGATTGAGAAAATGATAGCTGGGGTTGGAAATTGTGAGAGATATATGGCCAGAAACAATTTGCATCAAATAGAAGTGAATGGTGTTAGTTACTTTGTAGATATGGAGAAGAAAACTTGTGGTTGCAGGAAGTGGCAGATGGTGGGGATCCCTTGTATTCATGCGGCATCTGTGATAATAGTAAAAAGAGAGAAAATTGAAGACTATGTTAGCGAGTATTATACAAAGGTAATGTGGCGAGAAACATATAGGGATGGTATTAGGCCTGTCCAAGGGATGCCATTGTGGCCTAGAACAAATAGGTTGCCTGTCTTGCCACCACCATGGAGAAGAGGCAACAGAGGAAGGCCTAATAATCATGCTAGGAGAAAGGGAAGAAATGAGACTGCTTCTTCTTCTAATAAGAACAAGATGTCACGGGCAAAGAGAATCATGACATGCTCTAACTGCCTGCAAGAAGGGCATAACAGGCAAGGATGCAAAAATGCAACAGTCTTGAATCCACTACCTAGACCAAGAGGAAGACCAAGAAAAAGGCCGGTATGGTTTTAAGCTTTTTATGTTTTATAACTCACTGAATGCATGTGTTTTCTGTTTTACAACTCACTGTTTCATGTGACAACTCACTAAATTTATTCTGATTTTTGGTAGGCGCCAGAAGTGCTTGCAACATTTTCTAGTCAAGCTCATCCTGGATCACAAGAGCAAGTGCAAGGCTCACAAGGATCACAACCTCATCTTGGCTCACAAGGACAAGGGCAAGGATCACAAGCTCATCTTGGCTCTCAACAAGGATCACAACCTCATTTTGGATCACAAGGATCACAAGCTACATCAGGGCATCGATCACACGGTGCACAAGCTCATCAAACGCATGGAGCAGATTCACAAATTCAACCAGAAGCACAACCAGAAGGACAAGGACTTGGTAGATTTGCATCATGGTTTCAGTGTTCCACTTGATAAAGATTTTCTGAAGTTATTTTGTTTCTGAACAAAACCTACCAGAAGCACAACCAGAAGGACAAGGACTTGGTAGATTTGCATCATGGTTTCAGTGTTCCACTTGATAAAGATTTTCTGAAGTTATTTTGTTTCTGAACAAAACCTTTCTATCGGAGTATTTTGGTCTGTTTGAACCTAACTTGTTGTTGTTTGGTTTTTCTACGACTTGTATTGTTCTTTCTGACTTGTATTGTTCTTTTTGTTTAGTTGTATGAATGGTTGTTGGTCTTTCTGACATAACTCTTATTGATCAACAGAAGACAAATTTGTATTTCCATTACCAAAAGCACAACTCACAAGGATCACAAAGCCATAATAGCATTACATTAAAGCAAGACACAACACTAAAGACACAAACAACTAAAACTCATACCAAACAACTAAAACTCATACCAAACAACAAAGAAACTAGTAACCTAAAACAAGATTCTGGTTTTTGAGACCAAACAACAGTAAGATCACAATTGCAGTAATAGTTAAACAAATGCAGACCAACCACAATTTGATTCTCTTAATTTCTCTTTTGCTCCACGTTCCATCTTCCTTCAATTCATTGATCATACACTTTAACTCTGCAATCTCGATTGAAACCTCACATTTGGCATTGTTTATTTCATTGTCAATGCTGGAGATTTTCGGCTTAGCGTCTACAACCTCTTCGTAGACACAATCTTCAACCCATTTAAACAAATGGCCCTGCGATCACGTTGAAAATGTATTACCGACCAAACCAAAAAAACACTAAATCAAATCTACTTACATCATTCAAGGTTGGACAACGGAAGAACGGTCTCCCTGGGTTCTGCTTCGTCTTCGATGTGAGAATGACAACGTCTAAGCTGCAGTGACACTTTGAAGGAAACCCGCGGAACTCGCAACCTCCATCTTGAACACACGAATTGCAACTCATATCTCTGGTAGAATTGGAGAATTCGATGAAAAAAACAAGATTTCGAGCTCAAAAGGAAGATAATGCTAAGAATTGATGAGAATTGAAAATTTTAGGGTTTGAAATTGAATTGGGGATTTCTCAGAATTGGGGATTCTTCAGCTTTTAGAAGTTTCGATTAATCTCTAAACGACGCCGTTTTGGGCATTAACGGAGGTGTTAACGGGTGTTAACGGGTGTTAGCGGATCTGTTAACGGCTTGGTGTTTTGGCGTGGTCAACGATTTTGTAATGTGCTAAATGGAAGTCAACGTATTTGTCATGTTTAAATTGGCCATTTATGAAGTTGGTGTGGCAAATGGCCACAATTTGAAAGTTGAGCTATTAAATGACATTTTTCCCAATGTTTGGGACTGTGATTTATGAATCGATAGGTTTACTTGGTTAGATGTGTTTGGGCTTTCTGGAATGAAGAGGCCCATGATGAATTATGAGGAGAAGGCCCACTCAGAAACTATGTCTTTTGCAGAGTATGTTAGAAGGTCAAACATAAGAGAAACTGAGCTTTAGAGTTTGATGATCTTTGCCCCCAAAAAAAAAAAACTCTTGGCTATATGTGTCGCCGTGTCAGCGAGGTCACGACTCACGAGACTATAGTGAGAAAACGATAGTTGTAACCTATGTATTGAATTTGGGTGTATTCGATAGGAAGATATATCTTTACCTCTTATTTACATTTTGAAAGAAATTTTGTAAACACATCTCTAAACTTCAAAATTTATATAAGAAAATTGTATATGAAAATCTGGGAGAAAAAAAACAAATTGGTGTCCAAAAGTAGTAAACTGTATATTCAGCTTTCACCATTAGCCAGCAGAATAAAACAAAATATTTTAAAGCAAAACAAACAGAAAATATCAAATATTTCTCCTCCTCACATTCACACACATGAACCTCAAGAACAAATCCACAATAACCAAGAAAACTACAACCCTAGATCTTTAATTTGAACCACAAGCATGAATCAATCCATACATATATATAAATCATATATAATATTATCATCAACAAGCACAACCTGAAGGAGGAACATAGTTAGTTTTCCGGTCATCGGAGGTATTCCGGAAAGTTTGGCTTCCGAACAACATGAAACCAACGGCATGACCGGCGAGAGCAACGAGAAACACACCGGCGTTAAACGACATAACGGCGAGCATGACTAGATATGCAAGACCGGTACGGAGGGTATACACGGCGGTTTGGATTAGTCCGGCGGTGCGGTTAGCCGAATCTCCGGTGGAGCCACGAAGGAGAGAGGAATGAGCAAGCCATTCGGTGAGGACGGCGAGAAAGAAGACAAAGATGAGACAAAGAGCATACATGCCGGAGCTTGTTCCGGGCCAACCGGAGAAGAGAACCTCCGTGTTCTTGCCCCAAAAGAATGTCATGTGCATCATCATCTTCATGTGGTGTTGTCCTCCTCCTCCGTTCATCGATCCATTGTTCATCATAGATGATGGTGATGATGATGATGGTGGAGGCATGCCATGCATGTGATCATGATCCATGGTTTCTTTGTTCTTGGCTCTTGTGTTTTGGTTGGGAGGATTGGAAAAATGTAAGAAATTGGTTGTTTGGTATTTAATGGCATTTATTTGAGATTCCTTTTTAAAAATGAAATTTCGGTTTCTGTGGAGATAAGAGTATCGATGTTAATGTAGTACAGTACAACTTGTTTTTTGACTTGTCAAACTTTATGTCGTACTCGTACATAAAAGGTAATTTTTAGAAAGTAAAAATAGAGAATTATTGCATGTCCTTCTAAAATCCCAATTTTAGTTAATTAAGTACTATATTAAGTTCTTAATTTACACTCTTTTTTCGGCTTCTTGATTTACAATTTTCATAGTCCATTCATGGAGTTCTCAGAATTGCTAAATCAATTTTGGTTTGTATAGGATTGAGATAGACAATCAATAAATGTTAAAAATTTACATAGGTACTTCAAGTTAATTTTACTATAATTTCATTTACAAGTTAATATATGCGTTAGATTAAAACTGTTTTTACTTTTACTCATGAATATATTAAGATTTTGAATGGAGACAGTATCAGTAAAGTAGGACACATAAATTAAGTAAAACGATACGGTTGAAGTTTTACATGTGCAAGAAAATACAGTCAGAAGAAATGCGATTAATGTAGAATTAACGATATAGAACAATGAAAAATGATATGGGATATGAATACAATAGTTTATCAAATTTTAAAAAATGTTTTTTAACATATCAATTTTTTTTTGTTTTGAATATGAATGTTTCAGTTAAATTTTTCTTTAAAAAAATAATTTATTTTTGAAATGAAATGTACGTAAACACACCGAATTTTATGCTTTTTTTTTTTTTTCGGCAAATCAAATATATTGATATCATAAAAGTTTACAAGGTACATAATAGATACAAAACAACCATTGTACGCAAATATAGAAAATTGAAACAATTTCGATGAAAGAGTGGAGAGTAACCCTGCTATCAAAAGCCTTACGGGCTAACAGATGAAATCTGTTATGTCCCTCTTTCACATACTTGTTATTGGCTATCAGCTTGCTGCTGAGACTCCAAAATGCCTTTAGCATTACTTTACTTTTGAAATGTGAACTTAATGTTGTTGGAGATAATACTGTATCTTGTCGCTTCGTTGAAATCAATACATTTGACGACTCCGGGAAAGACTCGCTTTGATCAGTGGGTAGTCGCCTTTGTCTTATCACCCATATTTGTTGCCATGGTAAATGTTTTCTCTTCTTAAAATCAGACATGCCATTCATGGAATCTACTTGTGAACCGAGATAAACCAAGACCCAATCCAAAAAAACAAGTGGCCATCTGGGCGAGGTCGAGGCTTCATCTATCTTCAATAGAAAACCAAGTTCGTCTTCTGATGCATCGTATTCAAGGATGACGTTCATAAATGGTTGGTGTAAAATCATCATATGCGGTCGTCTCCTCATGTAATCGTGAACAAAACACTGTGAAGAAGAAGCCTTTCGTTGGACCAGATACTTCTCGGGAATCATCGTTAAGAAGAAGCTTATTCTTGGTAAGGTGCATTTCTTATTTTCACTGCGAAGAACTGCATGTGATTCATTTATTATTGTTTTTATCAAAACATGATGTTGATGTGCTTTTATAAGGTTTGTTGAATGATAACATTAATAAGTAACCGCTAAAATTCCGCCTTTTACATGTCCTCCATTCAAGGGTCTAGTTTAGAAACATTAATAACACGATGGAGATTTATCGATTGGACTATTGTTTCCGTGTTGAAAAATCTAACGGCTATTGGATCTTCTTATAAATTATTTGTTTCCTTCCTCAAAAGATGTTTAGACAAATTGTATGTTCTGCCAATTAACATGAAAAATTGTATGTTAGCTTACAAAACAAATCTAATAGATTCAAACTTTATATCTACTGTAAAACAAAAAAAAACATTGGAGCTTTGCCAAATATTGATGCAGAGATATCTGCAGAGCCGGCTCTTTAAGATATTAAGGCCACAAGCCCTTTTTTTTTTGGCCTACTATACATTACTTTTTTTGAAAAAGACTTGAAAAACAGGAAAAAAAATGAAATGGGGATTCGATCCCTTGATCCTTGGAAGAGTAACTCTTAGTCTTAACCAGTAGAACCAATGAAACTTTCAGAAAAAAGCGGCCGAATATCAACTATATAATTTGGAGGCCACAAGCAGATGCTTCATCTGCCTGTGTCAAGAGCCGGCTCTGGATATCTGATTGATTGATTAGCTTAAAACTTAACGAAGAAAAGAACAAAGAAAAAAGGGAAAAAAAAAAACAGAAAGAAGAAGAAGAAGATATTTGATGTGAGGTTATAAAAGAGCAGTGTTCAAGAAAGCGCTAGGTGCTAAGCGGGCGGTGACCCAGTGCCTAGCGCCTAGAACGCCTAATCGGGGCCTAGACGATTTTTTAGGCGGTTTAGACGTTTATAACATAAAACATTATCAATATGATATTATATATAAAAGTTATATAAAATATCTATATAAAACTAAAAATTATGAAATTATAAATAAAAATTAGATAAAATATTTATTTATATTTATATTAAACAATATATGAATATTTATAACTATATATATAAATAAAACTCTAATTGAAATTGAAAAAATACATTAAACAAGATCTATGTAATTTTAGGCGGTCAAGGCGGTTATCTAGGCGTTGCATGAGAGCCTAGCGCCTAGTCGGGGCCTAGGCGACCGCCTAGACCGCTTTTTAGAACACTGTAAAAGAGACGTATTATATGGACTTTCCATAAATACATCGTAAACATTACGTTGACGAAACTCATTGAGGCGAACGATTACGTCTAATACCGTTTGAGGGTTATTGACTTTGGGCTTGTTTAAAGAAAAGTGTCATTCATTACTCTGAATTATTTTTTTCTCAGCCCACATAAATACCAGTGTTCCTAAAAGGCTAAAACAATTGAGCAGCCCATAAACAGAACTTTCTATTAAACCTAGAAAATATGTTATTTACTTAATTAATTTTTTTTTCAGGTTTGTTTTGTTCTGCACACTTTAAATATTAGTAACAAATATTAAGAATTTTTTTCCGTTTAACAGTAAAGCTAGAAACCAGACGAAATCACAGTCTCAAAGTCAAAAACAATAAAAGATTCTAAATTTCTTCAGCTTTGGATAATTTAAATTTTCAATTTTTAGACTTAAAAGAAAAAATCTTTGGACATAATCTCAACTAAATATCTTTGAAGTACAATTTTAAACTCAAATAAAGTCACAATTATCGCATTATTGTTGTGAAAATGTACATTGTACTACACACCAAACTCCAACCCAAAAACAAAACCCTTATAAATACCCCCACACACAAGTATACAACAACAACAAAATCTTCACATAGCACGTTAAGAATATCTCTAAACAATGAACGGCATGAGCGGATCTTCTCCGGCGGCTCCGGCCCCTTCACCATCATCGTTCTTCCAACATCGCCGCCGTCACGGTGGCATGATGCATATGACTTTCTTTTGGGGAAAAAACACGGAGGTTCTATTCGACGGCTGGCCAGGGACCAGTCTGAAAATGTATTGGGTCTGTCTCGCCGCCATCTTTGCTCTTTCCGCTGTCTCGGAGTGGCTATCGCGGTGCGGTTTCATGAAATCCGGTCCGGCTAGCTTTGGGGGCGGGCTAGTTCAGACTTTGGTTTACACCGTGAGGGCTGGTTTGTCTTATTTGGTCATGTTGGCTGTGATGTCGTTCAATGGAGGAGTCTTCTTGGCTGCAATGGCTGGTTTTGGATTAGGGTTTATGATTTTTGGAAGTAGGGCTTTTAGGAACACTAGCAGTAACAGTCACACCGAGGTTCAATCACATTGTTGATTTTTTTTTTTTTACATAGTGCTTGTTGTCTTGATCCTTTTTATTTTTCTTGTTTCCCGTTGAAATAATGATTTCGAAAATAAAATTTATCATGTTTTTTTTATTTTTAGATGAGTACGATTGGAAGTTCTTTAAGCTCATTTTATTGTAATCTCTAATGTATAATTGTGTAAGGTCAGGACGTCAAGTCAAATTAATCAACTAGTAATCATACGCGTTACGTTGATCTATCCGCATAATAGTTTCTGGATTCTAATTTTTTTTTCTTTATTAGAGAACGATGTTATTGATGAATTCAGAGTTTGCGGGAAGAGGTTGCGATTAGTAAGGACTAAGACTTGATGCCACTCTTTGAAATTAAACGAAAAATTAAGATTTTTTCCTCTCTATATTATCGGTTTAATATGATTTGTTTGTTCTGATTTTATCAGATCCTAAATATTAAGCAGTTTTTTAGGTAAAACTGGTTTGGATTTAAGCCAGAAAGATTCAAAGATATCATTGGGCCTACAGGGATGTAGAATTGGTCTGGGTCGTCAATTTCTGAGAAGTGTATAATAGATTTTGTAAGATGAGAAATATCTATATATACATTTTTGGAACACTTTTAGCAAATAAATTCTGGGGTTGGACAGTATTTACAAAGAATGCCCTTGGCATTTATTATTATTTTTACAAAATTTAAATAAAAGATATTAACCAAACAATATCTTGCCTAATTCGTTTCTAAAAATCTCTACACAATCTTTCCATATATCTTCAAAAAAATTTATAGCAAATATTTATATTAACTTTTTGCATAGCAATAAAAATACTAATTTATAATAATCAAAATATTCACATAGAAAAATCAAATACACATACAGGAAAAAGAACAATATCTATCATCATTTAACCCGTTGCTTTATTTAAATTAAAAAAAAACACAAAAACTTGAAATCATATACTTTATATGATAAATTTAAAATATATATTAGTAGTATAAATTTAAAACCGTTCAAAGAACGGTATACTACGGGTGAGATCCTAAAATTATTAGATTTTATAACAATAATAATTATTTTCTTGGATTTTAGAATACTAATAATTTAGCTAACGAGATAATATAGACGGGTTTGAGTCGATATTAATAAATAACGGTATATCACGGATGAAATCCTAAAATTTACAATCAAAATATAATTATACAATCTTAAACACAAAATAAAAGAAATAATATTAACAAAACAAATCCAACTTAAATTTAATATTTTTAGTTATAAAAAAACCGACCCACGGTATACTGCAGAGTAAAATATTTAAAATTTTAAAATCTACCATATATCGTTACTTAAAAAAATGTATGTTTTCGTATCTATACTTCAAAATTGATAGATAGATATCTACATTTAAAAATATAAATTAATATGATATATCTTCAGTTAATCTTTTAAAAAATAACATTATATTTTTCTTAAAAATATAGTCCCGCGGTATACCGCGGGTTAAATTCTAGTATTAATACAAAAATGTATGGAATTTCCATGATTTTTCATTTATCAGGTTGAATGCGCTTATAAGGACGTGTGTCTGATATCGGGATTAGTCATATTTATTTTGCGAGTGTTTTCATCTTTGGTTTGAAGTCAATCTTTCTTATATAGATTTATTTGCGTTTCTTCTCAAATGGTTATAAATTTTGATGAGTTAATTTTTCTGATCCAAAACAACAAGTTGACCGAGAAAAATAAAATGAACATACATATTATATGGGCATCAAGTTTAGAAAAGATTGTCCTTTTGAAACTAGTTGTTGAATTTTTTTAACTGATATATAACAAGCGATTTAAACAAGGTAATGACATCATATGTGTATTAGTGTAACATTTCCAATCTCTCATCTCGTAATAGTTGTTAAAAAGTTTCCCAAAAAAAATCCAAGTTTTATAAATTAAAGCTTCCTGAAACAATTAAGGATCAATTTAAAATGTTCGTTCCAATCACTCGTCTTATTGATAACTAAACGGGTATTCCGTTCCAAAACGGACGTATTTATAATTTTATAGTCACCCAATCTCATTAGTTAGCGATCACAATCACCACATAATCGAAATATCTCAAATTGAAAAGCGGGAAAACGGTATTTTTCAACCTCAACTATTTGCTGGCGGGTTTTTCCAACCCAAACTATGACCTCCAGTCGATTTCAACCTAAACCTAAAAATAATTCAAAATCGAAACCTGAACTAATGCAAATGAGCCGATTTCAACATGACACGAAACAGTGTTAGTTCGGAAGTTAACGATTGTTCAACCTTAGGTAATTCGCTCTTTGTAGTATTCAACAAATCCTGAGATGAAAATTAAACTAACCCATGGGAAGTCGTTAACTTCCAGATCTATACAGGGTGCCAGCTCAGTAGTCGAACTATTACTTGTCGGTATACCTTTCTT